>NC_140180.1:21020445-21035445 GCF_963971535.1 Notolepis coatsorum
TTGAGCCCAGGCCCTATTTAAACATTGTCTGGTATGATGTTGACTAGTACCTACAGGCCATAATCTCACTGATTGCTTTAGTATTGAGAAGCACTGTGCTCTCACTGGACTCCAATACAGTCCAATGTGGCAAGTGTCCTAACCTTCCAAAAACCACGACACGTGTCCTTTTCCCTAAATAAGAAGCTCACAGATCTGTCTTTGTGGTATGTTCTACTGAGGAAATGGTTGCAAACCGCACATCGTATCAAAGGTTTTGAGTTTCACAGGCCGGTAACTGGGCAACTTAGACAGCACAAAGCCTATGGAACTCATGATAGTGTTTGATATGATATACTAAAGGTAGAAATGATAGCCCTTAACACTTTGAGTGCCAGCCACGAGAAAGCTCGTTATTTCATGCCATGCGTTGAGTGCCAATGACGACAAATCTCGTTATTTAATCGTCATTGCTTTTATTAGCGATATCCATAAATGTTTCATCAATCTAGCCTCACGTTACCATTGGGACTGTCTATGAGTTCGAACAGGGAAAATACCGCCCCTATCGTCTCCCGGATGGTAATGCACCCATTGGATTGGACTCAATGAAAATGGATGAGAAAAGAAAACTCCGGAATCCACATTTTACTTCTCAGGCATGTAACCCGAGCCGATCCGATTCATTGTGGACCCTCAGAACAGCGTGGTATATGTGTTTCGAGTAACGTTGGATCAATAAACGCGATCGATATTTGGAATGGCGATCAGGAATTGGAATAATCTTTTTGCAGAACATCTGATGTGAGGTAAGGAATCTATGTTACCAGTCTTGGGGTAATCAGAGTTTTTTTCACAGCGGATCACAACGTGTCCCCTATGTGTGTGTGTGTGTGTGTGTGTGTGTGTGTGTGTGTGTGTGTGTGTGTGTGTGTGTGTGTGTGTGTGTGTGTGTGCGCTGACCAGGAAATAGATAGTCGATTTTTCAGCCCGCTTCTCTAGCGTGCATAAGTACACATATACTATCGGTAATCTAGCGTTTATTTGAAAACGATTCATAAATAGGCCGAAAAATTACACCGTGTTTTGTGTATTCCACTAAAGGGCGATTATCACAGAATCTTTTTTTTTTCTGGAAATCTTCTAAAACTTCAGTTTTTCAAAACGGTATAAAACGGAAATGTACCGATGAAAAAAACAATCCGCTTCGTACATGTTGACTGCAAACAAGTCATTGATAAGCGACGAGCGTATTAGACACATAGCCATAATATAGAATATAGAAATAGCTCCGCGAAAATCATGAAATATCTGAAAATCAGTCTAAAAAAGGCTGGCATTCAAGCGATAAATCGTGCGCCCCCTGCTGGCACTCAAAGTGTTAATGTTCGCGGGTGAAGTGTCTATGAACTGAGACCGGCTGAGGTCAAAAGGAATGGGTCCAGAACAGTTCCTCTCCCACACCAGCACAAATGGCAACACCATCCAATAATATTCAACTCTAAAGGTAACTGGTCAGTTGGTCAGTTTTCACAAGCAAGCGTTTCACTAGTAGCCTATTGTAACAGTACAATATAAAGAACTATATAGACTAGATTGGAATGTGATGTGACACACAATGCTTACATAAGTGTCCATATAACCTGGTCAGATGTAGTGTCTCTGTTCCAGAAACAGATTGTGGCTCACTCATTATAAAGCTTGTGTTGTTTTGTTTGTCATTTTCACTCAATTGAACGGCCCATCCGGCTCATGCCTACAGGCTACCATAAAATGTTTATTTTTATTTTTTTAATCCAATTGGCACATTACAGGCCTGTGCAGCCCAGTGCAATGAAAGCCTTGCAAGGAATGTCCGCGTATAGTTGTCAAGTGGAATGTGACTTCTGCTGTCTATTAACGAACGCACAGGAATGTCATTAGAGGGGGGGGGGGGGGGGGGGGCTTGATTAGCGATCAACGCGATAGACTGATACAAATCCTAAGCCTTCTCTTTCATCTACTACATCACCAATATTTCCCATATGGACTTCCTTTACAAACTGTGGTCTGATGGCTTGTTGTATTTTGTTATTGTATTTTCGTTTTATTATATATTCTTCCTGTCATTAGTTGTTTTCTATATACCAGAAATCGTATGGCATGGGTGCCTGCTTCGGTGTCTATGTAGACCTGCTTGTGTGTGTTTGTTTGTTTGGGGGGGGGGGGGGGGGGGGGGGGATTTTATATTTGATCTTGATATAATATCAGTGTAATTTTATTCCTGGTGAATGCCACATACAAGCCCCTAGAGGGTTTTTAGGCAATTATCCTACACTTCCCTTGTGGATTATATTGTATTATATATGTAATTGTTTTTATATGTGTAAATAAACAAACAAACAAACAAACAAACAAACAAACAAACAGCCAGTCCCCCAAACACCCACACATCAATCCCCACTACATCCCCATCCAAGACACACACCCTGATAAAGCACGCCACGACCAAAGGAAAACACAAACAGCCGGCCTGCCACTCACACTGCCATGCACGGCAACAGGAATGCTGCACCATCTCCCACGGTCCCGGCGACCTTGCCACCACGAGGAAACCAGCAAACCCACCCCCAAACTCCACAGAGGAATGACAGGACCTACAGCCACGCCAAAGGAGCCACGCAGCAAGGCAACAACTCCAAACCCTCAAGCAGACTTTTTTTTTTTTTTTTTCTTTTTACACATATAAAAACAATTACAAATACAATACAATCCACAAGGGATGTGTAGGAGAATTGCCTAAAAACCCTCTAGGGGCTTGCATGTGGCATTCACCAGGAATCAAAATTACACTGATATTATATCAAGATAAAATATAAAATATATGTGGAGGCAAAGAGTTCCACAACTTTGACCCTCGGTCGAGTAAACAAAACTGAGACTGGGAAGTGCGGGAAAGGGGTCGTCTGAGCAAACAGGAACTACGTGTGGGGCAATTATGAATTTGGTGATTGTGGGCAAACTTGTCATGAAAAAAGGGGGGAAGGGCTCAGTTTAAAGAACTATGCACAAATACACCAGTCTGAAGATGATTCACTTGATAAACACTGAGTATACCTAACTTATGGAATAGAGGCTGAGAAGAATGACTTCGTTGTACACAGCTGATTATTTTTAGAGCACCAAACTGGACCGGGAAAGGCCCAGCCGAAGCCATATGCACCATAAGCCCCAACAAACCCCCCCCCAGACCTCCCCCAGGGCCGAATACCAGCCTCCTGCACGCGCCCCGACGGACCCCGGGCAGTCCTCACCACTGAACTCCCCCAACCCATTGACACCCCAGGGACCCCCCGCATGAAGAACCCACCACAACCCCCACAGCACCCGAAAGTGTCCCAAAGAGCCCAGTGCCATCCCAGACCACCCACAATGCCACACGCACCCCCATCCAGATAAGATAAGATATTCCTTTATTGATCCCCTTGGGGAAATTCGGGCGTCATAGCAGCATGGCGGAGGGGGGAGGAGAGGTACAGGTATGGGCAGGGTAATAGTAGAAGACGTAAATATAGGTAATACAATTATAGTACATATAAAAATAAGCAGTGTAAACAATAGAATTAAATTATAATATGAGAAAGGGTCTGTATGCCCTATCAGTTATATTATACGTTACAATAAATATACTCCTACTATACTTAGAATCTGAATATATACTATGAGTAAGTAAAGTATACAGTATACACAGGTGCAGTATACATAAGGTACCCTAACTGGCATGATCTACTGCTATGTCGAATTCCAATCACAACCACCTTGGGATGTGGTCTGGCTCATCAGATCACGAGGGGAAATGCGATTTGGGACGGTCCATACCCGTTAATGTGTGCCAGTGTGATTGTATGATAAAGTGCACTCCTCTCACCAGGCAGGCCTTTGTTCTCCCTTTATTTCTTCCCTCTCATGTGAACGCTGTGTCCTCGTCTCGTTGGGCTGGTGAGCTGGGTTGGAAAACAATGAAGAGGACAAGATGTCTGGGCCTTTAGTACTGTAGTCTAGGAGATGAGATTTCAGTGCTCTTTTGAATTTCAGAAAAGAAAATTCCAAAATATGTGGAGGCAAAGAGTTCCACAACTTTGACCCTCCGTAGAGCAAACAAAACTGAGATTGGGAAGTGTGGGAAAGGGGTGGTCTAAGCAAACAGGAACTACGTGTGCGGTAATTATGAATTTGGTGATTGTGGGCAAACATGTCATGAAAAAAGGGGGGAAGGGCTCAGTTTAAAGAACTATGCACAAATACACCAGTCTGACGATGATTCACTTGATAAACACTGAGTATACCTAACTTATGGAATAGAGGCTGAGAAGAATGACTTCGTTGAACACAGCTGATTATTTTTAGAGCTAGTTTCTGCAGACGGTATATGGGCTCAAATTTGGTCTGATGAGTACTACCCCAAACTAAATTACAGTAATTGATATATGGGTAAACCATAGAGTAATATAACATTGTGGCAACCTCGGTGCTCAGCAAGTGACGTGTTTTTCCAAGAATACCAATACTCTTGGCCATTTTTGTAGTTATGGCTGTGATATGAGGTTTCCATGATAGGGATTCATCAAGCAGAACACCAAGGAATCGTGTAGAACACACCCTAGCTATGGGATGTCATTGATCACTACTTTAGATGAGGAGTTAAAAATCACAGATTTGAGACAAAAAGAAAAAATCTTTTTTTAATGTTTAGTGATAATTTGTTGCATTTAAACCTAATTGATAGTTTGTTAAGTTCTTCATTTATGACCCTAATGAGGGTATCAGGATCTTTATGTGAATAGAATACACTTGTGTCATCTGCAAATAAAATTTCCGACAGCCTGTCTGAGACGTTAGGGAGGTCATTAATATATAACAAAAATAACAAAGGCCCAAGAATTGAACCTTGGGGCAGACCGCAAAGTAAAGGAAGAAAAGGAGAATTTTTCCCATTATAGGATACAGACTGATGTCTTTAAGGTAACTGGTGAACCATAGCAGTGCATTGTTTTTTATTCCAAGATGTGAGAGCTTCTGCAGGAGGATATTGTGATTGACTGTATCAAATGCCTTTGATAAGTCTAAAAAAATACCTATATTGTTTTCCTTTCTGTCTTTAGCTTTGTATATTTCATTAATTAGATGTGTGATTGCCATATATGTTGCATGTTTCTTTCTGAACCCGTACTGGTGAGTGTAAATAATATTGTGCTTATTAAGATGTTCAATTAATCTTTTATAGACAAGCTTTTCAAGTATTTTTGACAAGGTAGGTAGGATGGATATAAGTTAGGTCTGTAATGGTTGAAGACGGCTGGCTCATCATCTTTATAAATAGGGATGATCTTAGCTATTTTAAGTTCCTGTGGGACGATTCCCTTCTCCAGTGATATATTAAAAATATGACATAATGGCTTCACAATGGATTCTTGAATGGATATCAGTCATCTACCTCCAATACCATCATAACCCGGAGAAGAGTCCCCCAGGTTGATCAAGATCTCCCGAACCTCATCCTCTGTAACCGGCAATACATTAAAACTGTCATTGATTGGAGGATTCATAAACTGAAGGGGACTATGACTATGATTACTAAATGGAATTGATTGATGTGGTGTTTGGGGGACTGGCTGTTCCGGGGGGTTCACATGCCTTCGAGCAACACTGTACTTATTGTACTTATTTTATGCCTATTCTTATGTCTGCACGTTCTACGTTGCACTACTTTTATTGTCTTTTATACCTATTCTTATGTCTGTACTATATGCATTGTTTTTATTCTGTCAACTGTATGCTAATTTTATGTTATTTGCTGTGGGGCACTTTGGGCTGTGGTCCATGTGTGAAAGGTGCTATATAGATAGATTTATTATTATTATTATTATTATTATTATTATTATTATTATTATTATTATTATTATTATTATTATTATTATTATTATTATTATTATTATTATTATTATTATTATTATTATTATTATTATTATTATTATTATTATTATTATTATTATTATTATTATTATTATTATTATTATTATTATTATTATTATTATTATTATTATTATTATTATTATTATTATTATTATTATTATTATTATTATTATTATTTATTATTATTATTATTATATTGTAAAAGAAAATGTATGGATTGAAATGTCTGTAAGTCTCGACGACATTGAAAATGAGGGTGACCTCAATTGTCCTTTTCCAGAATAAATAAAAGTTTGAATTGAATTGAATTGAATCTTATCTTAGACACGTGGAAGCACATGGTGGGATTCTGTGAGTATAGTACGTGTATGAATGACATACACAGGTGGAGAGGAAGAGCAGGGAGAAGCAACGCGGGCCACAATCCAGATACATCAGGAACATAATGGGAGACATTTTAAGACCGGCGTGTGGACGCACAGCAGTGCAATCTCACAACAGATCTGAGGTCAGATGTCAAAACTCGCGTCAAAATGACAAGTGTAACCATTAGCCAGTCTCCTCTGCCAATATGGCCTCTACACGTCAGATTCAGATTCAGATTTTATTTGCCATAATACAACAATGCTTTTCCTTTATGCTCCACAGCATAAAGGAATAAAAAGCAACAATTAGCAGAATAAAAAATCTGTGCAACAATAACATAAGTCATCTTCTGGCCGTCTCAGACCCATTCATATCCGAGCTCCGGGAGGGTCATCAAGGAGAAGCCGCCTTTTCTCAGTCCTTGCCCTACAATGGTGGAATGAACTGCCCACCCCAGTTAGGACAGCCGAAACCCGTCCAATCTTTCGCCTTCGACTAAAGACGCACTTTTTCAACCATTATCTGAAAAAAAAAATAAATAAAAAAAAAAATATATATCTAACCCTAACTAACCTTACTGTCATGCACCTGTCCTAATAAACTAACCTACATTGTAGCACTCAAAACTTTGATGAACATTGTTACTCAGCTGATAGAGTTGTGCCCTTCCTGATGACTTGTCGTACAGAACTTGTACAGTAAGTCGCTTTGGATAAAAGCGTCAGCTAAATGACTAAATGTAAATGTAAAATGTAAATAAGTACAAATAAGCACAAGTAAATACAAATAAATACACATTAGACAAGTTAACCTTCCGTAGTGTGGTTGTGAAGGGTTAAAGATAATTGCCCATTATATTGATGCACGAGGGTGCAGTAAAGTGGCTGAGCGACGTGTGAGTTGTACAGCAGAAGCGTCAAGAAGGGGGGGGGGGGGGGGGGGGGGGTGGCGACGCGAGCGGCAGGAGCTGAGGGGGGGGGGGGGAGTGACGCCCTGGCTGGACTCGGGGGCCGGCTGCGGCGGAGGCCTGAGTGTGTTGTCGCTCCACGCTCATTTCCCAGCGGGGACGGGCCTCGGCAACATGCCACAGGACGTTATTTAACGCATCACAGAGCTTCCCTGAAACTAACGCGGCCAGCTCTTTTTCTTCTTTTCTTTTTTTCGACCCTGCATTTTCATAGAATGTTTGGATACTCTTGTCCTTCAAACCATGCCTCCAACGGGATAGGGATTTTCACTGTGCGTCGCGGTGTTTGCAGGGCTATATCTATATTCTATATTATAGCTATGGAGACAATACTACTGTATGGCTCATTTGACAGTAAGTATCCCTCGTTCAACATGGGAAAAATAATAAAAATGTTCATGTATACATTCACGTGTTATACCGTGGTGAATATTGTATAGTTTCTTCAGGAGAAACTGTATAGTGATCCTGGCTAATTCCTGGTAACTGTGTTACGGAGCGATATGTGAATTTTGCTAAAAGCGTTCGCGTTGCTCGCCTGGACACGCTACTATTTCCAAATCAAAGGTATATAATAGGTATTATGTTTCATCAGGATCAAGGTGGATCAGGATCAAGGTGGAATTGATGTCAGATAGTCCTTACCTTTTATCAGGGTTATTAAAAAAAATTATATTCCAATTGTCTAATCGCGATTTCCAGTATTGATGTCGATCGGGTCCCTGACATGAAGTGGCACAAGATATGCCTATAGTGGTCCGCACACGGCGAGCGACCGACGTCGCCTGGCGATGCGATCGTCTGTCGCTCAACGACAATCGCCTGGCCCCCCACACCAGAGGCGACCGTTCACAGGTATAATAATGTGTTGCTCTGACTAGCTGGGGGTGTGGTTACTACCAGAGGGAGATATACTGTAGGAGGACGGACCGGATGTTAGTTTGTTGTGAAGCTAGCGTATTAGCAGGTAGCTGTGTTGTGCTTTACGAGGGAATATTAACCTGTAAAACCCATATTGAGCTGGAATTAAACCACCATATATACGAATACAACCTCTCCTCATTCTTCCTGACATTACTGCATGACTGATCGCTACAATACGTTCATTACCACCGATTGGACAAGTAATGTTATGCACCTGCTGAGAGAGGATGTTTTTTCACTGAAGACGCAAACTGTTCTGTTCTCAACCATAATTTTCTTTGGACAATAAACCTTATAAACTACATCAGCTGCAGCCTGGACATTAAACCATGTCAACACCCAAAACTTATTTTGTTACCCAAGTATAAAAACACTAGTAGGTGCATCGTGGCGCATTGTTCATTTATTAGTTAATGACAAGCGGCCACTATAGCTTCTCCAACTAACGTTATTTATTTAAATTGTTCCTAATAATGAACATAAGTAGCATGGTAATAATACATTGGTTATTGATCAATGAATGTATCTATTGATAAATTAATGGTGTACAAATGATACACCAGTAGAAGTCATGTTATTTCCTCATTGTCCTTGCTGTGTCACCTGCCGTCGCCAAAAGAAATAGGGTCGATAGGGCGTGGGAAGCTGGTGGGTGGGAGTCTGGCGTTGTGGAGAGCGACGCCTACAGGTCAGGTCTCGGCGCTTGCTCAGCGGGGGCAGGACTTGGTGGAGATAGCGTGCCCTCCCACGCGTTACACTGCACCAATGAGAGTCCTCGCTGCCAAGTGAAAAGACGTCACTGGCAGTCGCCGCACGTATCGGAAGAAGCGTGCGATCGGCTTCGGGACGCCCTTGTACCGACTCGTAGGAGAACATGCGTACAACAACCAGGTAGGGAGGGGGGGAATTGGCACAACGACTAAAATTGGGACGGGGAGAAAAACAGAAAATTGGAGAAAGAGAAATAAAAAAAAATTAAAAATAGGGTCGAGACGATTTTTTGCGAGGCGACAGAAATTGCTGCGCTACCGTCGCTTAAAAATCTCCTGCCGTGTGGGTTCTCTCATTCATAACAATGGAGGCGATAGAATTCGGTTGGTCGCCTCGCTTAAAAAATTGGTCGCCTCCCAAAATCGCCCGCCGTGTGCGGACCACTTCAAATGTGCTGAACGCGTTTCGAAGTGATCGGATGAAGCGATTTACTTGGCTTAGTCTAAATTCTCCGCCCGGACGAAATTAGATGTGACACCCAGTGTGAAATAAGGTTTCAAAGGGTGGACGATACTGCCACCTAGCAGGATGTGGCCGGTATTGCACTCTCGGGATCTCAGAATGATTTCCTATGGTAACACCGATGTCCGTGACACTGCATAGAATAAAAAAATCAACGATGAAAACCCAAGAAATCTCGGGTTTTGGCGCTCAACCGCTGGCGAGATAACCCAAGAAATCTCTGGTCTGGTGCCCAATGTGTTAAGGTTGAGTCCACTCCACTCTGGCAGTCAAAGAGTTGACGTACAAATAAAAAAAAGGTCTACATTAAACATAAATGACACAGCGGTCACCATTTCAATGGGAATTTACTTTGTGACACAATAGCCAAACAAATTCACTAGCCATCAATATCTTATGGCAAATGGTTAAGGCCTATTACCAAAATAAATATACTCAAGTACTACAACACTGGTGTGGACGATCAAATGGTAAATTGTGCGTTTATATAGCACTTTTATCCAAGGCGCTTTACAATTTGTTCCTCACATTTTACCCATTTACTCACACATTCACACACCGACCGCGGAGTACTTATAATAATGTACTTTATGTACATTATACCTGTTATGTCTTATTCTTATTACCTGTATTATTGCACAAATGTCTTATTCTCATTCCTATTCTTATTACTTGTATTATTGCACAATCGCTGCGGGCATGACCCCCCGGATTTCACTGTATGCTTGTATGCCGTGACAAATAAAACTCTTGACTTGACTTGAGGCGAGCATGCAAGGTGCACAACCTGCTCATCGGGAGCAGTTAGGGGTTAAGTGTCTTGCTCAAGGACACTTCGACACGCTGCCAGGGAGGAGCGGGAATCGAACCGGGATTACCACTGCTCTACCTCCTGAGCCACTCTGTCGCCCCCGAATGAAACATTCATCAAAATGAAACATTCTCAGATGTTCACATTCTCAGCCCACACGTTTTGTCATTAACATATAGCGGCAAAAAGGACATAATGACACTGTTCTGCATCTAGAACCTCTGAAGAATTCTAAGCGGCTACAGGTGCGCATTAGCATTTTCACAGTACTACAAACCGACGACACAATAACCTGAAGGTGACAATGGAGAAGTGTTTGTCTCTCGGTACAATGAATTCAAAACAGTTTGGAGACAGATGCAGTGGCACTGAGACATGTAAATTGTGTTTGTAATTGTATGTTGCCTGGTCCTCTCCCCATTGCTTCAAGGGAGAAGTCTGAACAAGTGAGGGTGATCTCGTACTTCCACCAAACACACTAAGACGTGTACAGTACATTTTCATTGCATACAGACAGTAAGATAATGAATGTAAATAGAGTTAATTAACTTAATTTGTATAGCATAGGATTTTACCTGTATACTTTTTTTTATAGAAGTCTGATGAAGTATGGTATGAGCTTGACATCTCAAATCAACACCAGAGTTGGTTGACCTATATGAATAGCTGTATTCACCTTTTTAAATTGATTTCCTTATTTCTTTAAGTCTTGTTATTTTATTTTACATGTTGTCCTTTGCATTCCGTTTTGTGTTTCTAATGGAAAACTTTCAAGCACGTATAATTTGTAAATGTTGGTTCCACTGAAAAAACTCAATAAACAGATAGACCTATATAAAAAAAAAAAAAAAAGTCTGATGAAGAACAGTTCACTGAAATCATCACTATTTTGTGGCGTTGAGATGAACTGCATCGGGAGCTTCCAGAGTGCGGAGTCCTCCAAAATGTAATTATTTTAATGCATACTTGCGTAAAACCCTTGTTCATTAAGAAAATGAATACTACAGCATAATCAGAGACAATTGTATTAACTTATACAGGTAAACCAGTGGCTACTTCCAAAAAAGAAAAAATTCACTGTATATGTTAATGTTTTAATACATATACAGTAGCCTATTTCAAAGTAATGAGCCCAACTTTCAAACCAAGTTGTGCACATAATCAAACGCTCTGGGCAAGACTCAGCACGCCAAAGCCTGGAGAAATCATGCAATGCTTAAGCATTTGTTTGTTTCCAAAGAACTGAAAAGTATAAGAAATATTCTTCATACTATAGTCGCTGTTCAGGATAAGCTTATGTAGATAAAGTGCCAATCCCTTGGCTGTAGTCTTGGAGAAGGACACAGAGTAGCTTTTGCTCCCAGGGTAGTGCCGCTCTGTTCCTTCTTCTGCATGGCCTTCAAAGCCTAAACACACGCACGCACGCACGCACGCACGCACGGATGCACGCACACACACACACACACACACACACACACACACACACACACACACACACACACACACACACACACACACACACACACACACACAGAGAGAAACATATAGCTGCAACTGATGTTGGGAAATACACAAGTTCTATTGTGATGCAACCATTGCTCCCTAACTGGAAAAGATAGCATCTCCTCCAAATGTTAATCAGCGGGTGAACGTAATTAGCCGCTGGTCATGTCGTATGGAGAGCAGGGCCAGTGGGGAGCGATTGCACTTGAAAGTCTCTGGGATTGATTAACCACACATAAGCATAGCCCCAGACACAATTCCCCGGTTCGCCAAGTTAATAATTCGCCGTGCTATTGGCTTGATGGTTTTGAAGTTTTTGCTCAGAATTTGGGGCTTGTTGGACAAGAAATACATTTATCTCATATACTATAGGCCTATTTGAATTTATAGTGGACATTCACGGCCATGTTATGTGTGTCGCGTGTAAAAAAGGAACCCTTTGATTGGGTTTTTCAGTATCGATTGGCCTCAGTCGTATTGCAAGGCCTCAGATCTTAAAGTGTACAAATCGGGCAGAATTTGGAAAATGTGAATTCAGCGTGCTCTTGCAACTCCTTTATCGTGGGGGGGGGGGGGGGGGTCCTTAAGATTTCACAAATCCCATGAGTCCTCAGTTGTTGAATTAATTGTCAAGACTCAAGCCTCTTTCTCCGGGCGATAAAGGGAATTGGATTGTCAAACAAAACACTATCTCCATTTGCCGTGGCTCCCCTCTATTGATTTTAGAATTTCAAACGTGAGGCACTGCAGCAGATAGCGTCGCTCACCGAAAAAAAAACGAATTGTCCCCATACCGAGTCTTTTCAGGCACATTTGCCAACAGAATATGTCAGACGTCATTACCTCTCTCTCGCTAATGTACACGCGCCTTAAAAAAACTAAAAGAAAAGAAAATAAATCACGTTGGAAGGAGTGAGAGGTTTTAAACTACTCAATAACTGTCTGACCAAGCAGAATGCAGATTCTATGTGAGAAAGTATTTGATCTACTTTTTGGTCCAGTGTTAGCATATAATTTGCATTGGCCCAGTGTGATATGGCCCATGCCTTGTACTCTGTAAGTAATGCCGAGAGCTCTGTGACCTGAGTCCTGATTGGGGTATTTGCCGTGAGGCAACGTATTGATTAAAAGGCTCTGGTGTTTCTACTAGCTGACGGAACTTAAAGGCAGGGCTAGACAAGCAGAGGCTGCAGGCTATGCAGATTGAATATGCAAGTAGCAACACACACACACACACACACACACACACACACACACACACACACACACACACACACACACACACACACACACACACACACACACACACACACACACACACACACACATAATTATGCACATGAGCACACTCACACATGCACACGCACACACGCACCCACGCACACACAGGCACACACACGCACCCACACATGCACAAAATGCTAATGCACACACAAACAGATGCATTTCATCTTGCACTGTGGGTTCACAGAGAGTGGTTCAGATAAAAAGCACTTCAATTAGTGTAAGAAATATTGATCGCTATGCTTTTCATGTTCCCATTGTTAAACCGCACACGTACAGTAGAGGGCCAAGCGGATACAGGGGAGATGGGGCCGGGGATCCGCTGTGGCATTTAAATCTCCTCATAAGAATCAATGATTGATACAGCAGCGCATCCCACTTCTTTTGTCAGCCTGATTACCTGTCATCGTATTAATTTACTAAAGTCACCAATTTTGTGTTATTTAAAGGGATAGTTCCGATTTTTCTGGACATGACGTTGTATGAAATACTTGCCGGTAGTGTAGTGGATGCAAAGCTATTAGCTTTTACTTACAGAGTCCCCATCGAATCACCCTTTTGTTTCTTGGGGGAAAAAACTGTGTATTTACGACACACTGGAGCCGTTTCACAGGTAGGCTAACGTCAGCTGTTTCAAAATGCTGGAGGACCATGCTTTTGTGTCGTGAAATAGGTAACTCGTTTGCCTGCATGTTGTGGTTTAAAACGCTTTGCTTTCAGGACCCAGCTGTTTTTGCCGTGTGCTGCTTTCAGGACCCGGTTTCTGCCGTGTGCTGCCCGTCTAAAACGAGTTCTACTCCAACCACAGGACTCTGTAAGTAAGTTAATACAGTAGCTTTGTATCCACTACACTACTGGCAAGTGTTTCATACAACGTCATGTCCAGAAATCCCTTTAAAGGAACAGGGCAACTTTTGGGGAAATTTTGCTCAATTCGCTTATTTGCCATCTACCCTGGAGTTAGACAAGCAGATACATACAATTTTCTTCTCTGTGCATGCATTAGGCTTAGGGAACAGCCGCACTATTAGCCTAGCTTACCGTCATTCATGGACATTTTCGTTTTCCAAGCAGATATATACTCAGAAATGATTTTGACAGTGGCTCAGGAGGTAGATCATGTGGTCTGGAAATCCGGAGGTTCCCGGTTCGATTCCTCCCGAGCAGCATGTCGAAGTGTCCTTGAGCGAGACACTTAACCCCTAATTGCTCCCGATGAGCAGGTTGGCACCTTGAGCATGGTTGCCTCTGCCATCGGTGTGTGAATGTGTGAGTGAATGGGGGAATAATGCACAATTTACCATTTACATTGTTAGAGTGTCTTACAGCTATCAATATGAAATTACAGGAACTGTGATCTGTACAGTTATGAGAGCGTTCCTGTGTCCGTCTGCAGCGCTGCACTTTGCTCTGTGTGTTGCTTTCATCACATGCAACACAATTATTAATGTGACAGCAGTGTTTACACATGTCAGCATAAATCATTGACGTTTGCACACACTCTATAAATAGTGTCGCAGGAGAAAGGGGCGTGTGCCTTCAACCTCTGACAGTCTTTCCATCGCTGTCACTGCCTATACTCTGGCTCAAGCACAAATGGTCTTACCAGATAACAAGGGTGTTCTTACACTGGCGATATGCTGGATATCACATTACCACCTTTCTTTGTGTGAGGTTGGTTAGGTACAGTTCCTTCGCCATTACTCATGCTTACAAGCAGAACTCCTGATCACTCAGCTCCTCACTCCTCTTTCTCTTCTCTTCTCTTCTCTTCTCTTCTCTTCTCTTCTCTTCTCTTCTCTTCTCTTCTCTTCTCTTCTCTTCTCTTCTCTTCTCTTCTCTTCTCTTCTCTCTCTTCTCTTCTCTTCTCTTCTCTTCTCTTCTCTTCTCTTCTCTTCTCCTCTCCTATATGAATTGAAAATGGGGGACCCTGATGGAAACAAGACAAACGTCTTTCTCAGGTCTGCATCCCCTTAACAAT
>NC_140180.1:21040445-21177134 GCF_963971535.1 Notolepis coatsorum
TTGCCGGGGACGGGAGTTTCATATAAACGACAGTGTCAACAACAGCTCCAACACTACGAGCAACAAGAAGGAACATTGTGATCAACTGCACGCGTTTTGTGTTACGGTTTGATGCGTTATTTTTGTCCGTAGCCGCATTTCTGGCAGACGCTCTCTGATTGGCCACTGACTGACGCTCTCTGATTGGCCACTGACGCGTTTGCCCAATCGCGTGACGAGCTGTGTCTTTGCCCATTTCCGCGTCAAACAGCCTGCAAACTACCTGGCGTTCTATCGTCATGCTCTAAGACAAACTCTAACCTTAACCAACTTCGAAAGAGTGCCTAAGCTTAACCGTCGAAAAGAACTTGCCGTCACGCTCTAAGACAAACTCTAACCTTAACCAACTTCGAAAGAGTGCCTAAGCTTAACCAGTGTAGAAACAGGCGTCGGCCAATCAGAGAGCGTCTTGCCAGAAATGCGGCTACGGAAAAAAATAACGCCGGTTTGATGGGTGTGTTGGACCCAGGTGCAGTGCAGAACGGATAGACGAGAGGCAGGTGTTGATTCTCAAACAAAGGCTTCTTATTTATTGTTGACATGTACGGCGTACACGCCAACAACGACGCACAAACAAAAGGGGAGAATCTTTTGTCTCCAAAAGAGGGAAAGCAAATGGGAGAAATCAAGTCTCCAAAAACACGACATAGGAAAC
The DNA here is from genome assembly GCF_963971535.1 of Notolepis coatsorum. Taxonomy (NCBI): domain Eukaryota; kingdom Metazoa; phylum Chordata; class Actinopteri; order Aulopiformes; family Paralepididae; genus Notolepis; species Notolepis coatsorum. The sequence continues at coordinate 21,041,140 of NC_140180.1, forward strand.
AGCGATATAATAAATTTTGCATAACGGGTGACATGGCAATCAAAGTCACATAATACAATGAAGAACAGAGCGAATGTACTTATCCTCCTATGGCAAGGAGCGCTAAGGCTTACTCACAACGGTGTACTCACCGAATGTCTGGCGATCGCCTCACGGTGTCAGTAGTGACATGGAAGAGCATATAAAGCCACCTTACAGTTTTTCTCAGTCGCTTTGGTGCATTTCTCACATCACCTTTAACATTTGCACAACAGTTAGTGCTTTTCTCAAAACAATTAGTACAAACTGCAAAACCTAGTTGATAACCCGCAAAAGCATGTCACTTGCTCAAAATGGATAGTTCCTTCCTCAAAAGCAAGTATTCATGTCAATGAAAGTGTCAGTGTCATCAAAATGAAAAGTCCTGACACCATTCTTTATGAACAAGATAGTCAAATGGCTTTGTCATGTTTTCATTATGACAGATCACTCTGTAAGTGTTTTCCAAAGCAAAAAAGTCAGATCTTGGTGACACTACCTGAAAATGCTCAAGACAGCACTATACACTATTTGCATAGCCATTTGAAATCTACAGTTAAGTTACACATTACTGTACACATTGTAATATTCCCTCCTTGTTGGTCTGGGACATCAATGGTTTCTCTCTGTCCAATGTGATTTCTTCCACACCTTCTACCTTTTGCCAAATTGAAACCCGCCTCATCAACGTATATGAATGTGTGCAGCTGTTCCCTGGTACACGCTGTATCCCAGAAGAGAGAGAGAGAAAAACTATATAAAACTGTTCCTGTGTAACATAATGCATTTTGGACAACATATTGAACACCGAACTGTCAGGTAAGTGTACTGCATGGCACTACACAAAGTAACCAGTTTACAGCACTGAACATTAGAGTATGCATAGAACACATAAATGTGTTCTATACATACTGGCGACGGATCTCCTTCACTCTGTCGCTGTTCCGGTCAAATGGCACATTGTACTACAATGGTTTCATGCGCATTTAATTACTCCTGAGCACTCTGTCAATTGTAGCGATTGAAATGGATTCAATATTACCAAAGATATTGTTATCCTCTATAACAGCGCTTTGTATCTCTCTCAACCTTATGGCATTGTTTGCAATCACCATTGCACAAATGGCTTCCTCTTGTTGCGGAGAAAAAAGGGGCCCTCTTCCACCTCTGCAAGGTTTTCTTGCAATCCTATGTGGTGCAGAGTAAAATTACAGTAATGTACAGTAAACATGAGATATACTGCTTCACAGTAACCCATACAGTGCTTCCCACTTCCCAAATGCTGTAAGTCTAAATGTAAAATGTAAACAAGTTATTGTCCCACTGTAAGCTTCATGTATGACACAATGGCAGTAGTGCAGTGCAGATTGTTTAGTGCTGAATTACTGTCCAATGTACACACCTGCTCTCCCAACTAAATGTTTGAATACTGTAATTTAATTTACAGTGGTTCTCTCAACATTTGGCTGCACCCTTCGACCAGCCTCAGCCATTGTGAGGCCGTGATTGACAACATGGTCCACAATTGACGACAACTAGTTCAACCTTTTTGTATGTAATGATGAAAATACCCAACCCTACTGGGCATACCGTGGACACACTGCAGAGAGTCTCTGCAATGACTAATCATTCCCCCTATTGGCAAACGCACAGAAGCTACACGCTTTTTATCGACAAGCCCTGTTTGTATGCCTCTTATAACTATGGATCCACGCGTACCGTAGCAAAACCTGTCAAACCGAATGGAACGCCATAAAAAAAAAAAAGATGACACATACTGTACCTGGCTGAAAATGTAAGTAACAAAAAACATGGAACCGCATCGGTGTAAATAAAATAGATCTTTTCTCTTCTTCTCTCTCAGTCACAGAGGAAGTCTGTCCCGCAGCCACCTGTCCAGACCCTCCTCCGCACGGCCAAAGCAAACAAACACAGAGAGAGCTCCACTTTATTCCACAGTCTCTTTATTGACTTTATACCCCTATATAAGCTGCTGTGAAACACCACTGGAGACTCGCAAACAGGGAGGCGGCGGTAAAAGCGGGTAGCGGTGGTTAGGAGGAGGCGGCTTATGACCCGGAGAGGTCGCCAGGGGTTTGAGGCTCCGGAGAAATCTAAGCGAGGGGGGAAGTGAGCGAATGACTCGTTTCTCTCCCTCCCTTATCGCTACCCTTTCCTCGCTTGACAAATCACCTTTGAAGTGCCCTTGAGCAAGGCACTTAACCCCAGTCCAGCTCCGGTGGACGTGCTCCGAGAGACGTGCTCCGAGGCCAACTGCGGGAGACTGTGGTCGCATTGGCGAGTTTTCAGGTGTGCTGAGTGTGTATGCAGGGAGGGCATACATGCTCAGTGAATGTACCCTGGGCTGGGTAAATAAGGGTTAAATTAATATACCCTGGGTAAATAAGGGTTCAATTAATATACCCTGGGTAAATAATGGTTACTATACCCTGGGTAAATAATGGTTACTATACCCTGGGTAAATAATGGTTACTATACCCTGGGTAAATAATGGTTAATATACAGGTAAATAATGGTTAATATACCCTGGGTAAATAATAATAAATATAGCCTACCCTGGGTATATAATGGTTAATATACCCTATATATATATTACAATACATGGTTTTAAGCATGCAGTGGAGTGCCTCTGTGTCTCAGTGAGTGCCTTAAAACCATTTAACGCACACCTACTTGTTGATTATACCATGGTTATTTACCCATGGGTAGATTAGCCATTATTTACAGGGTATTAACCATTATTTACGCACACTTATAAGTTGATTATTGCACTTATACCATGGCCACTTGGCAAAGAGAAATATATGTGCCATTTATTCATATTTTCAAAATTCAAATATAGCTTTGCTCACTGCTCACTTCCATTATCGTCCCTCTGCTACCTTAACCCTTTCACTGCCACGCGACAGAAGGTTAACCCTTTACTATCACACAACCGACGGTCGCCGTGTATTGTCGCAGTGAAAGGGTTAACCGTTTGGTAGTGCGGCAGTGAAAGGGTTAATAACCGCTTGACAGTCACCTGTCACTTGACTGATGCCAGTGACAACTTTATGCTAGGAAGCCTTTCTGACAATAACTTTGCCTATGGTTAATATGAATAAACAGTGAATATGATCTGACAGTATATGTTTGACTAAAAGGCTGGCCTGCTTGCCAGACATCTCATTGTCCCCAAATCAATTTAAAAACTAATGTCGAATTATGCAAATCCCAGAATAAATTGTCTCTCCACATACCAATCTGCTTTGCTGTAACATTATTTGTATCTCTCTGTGGACATCCCGTCCTTGCAATTCAACGCGCAACAAGGAATGTACTTGAGGCTAGTAGTGATACAGCTGCCATGCATATCTGACGTTGCATTAACCGGTTTTAACACACACCTGCCGGCCAATCAGGAAAGAGTATTCACCCAGGCCATGGTATAATGGTTGATATACCCTGGGTAAATAACGGTTCATTGAAGTAAAACATCAATTAGTGATATAATTTTACCAGTATAAAACGTTGGGTAAACTGAGTTTAGGTGATACCCTCCTCTATATCCCTGCTGTGGTGGAAAGTAGCCGAAGCTAGATCAAAGAGAGGTGGGGGAAGGGAGTTTTATCCCCCACACTGCTCATAAACAAACGACTACTGAGAGTATTATCTGATACCAAAATAATCAGATTCTAACTACATGGCATCTTGTCAAATGATATCCCGTGGAGACCCTTACTACCGTAGGTTTTGGTATTTCCGCAGCAATTCCGAGGTCAATTATAGCTTTATGAAAATGGGAGTACATGGTGTGTGTGTGGTGTGTGTGTGTGTGTGTGTGTGTGTGTGTGTGTGTGTGTGTGTGTGTGTGTGTGTGTGTGTGTGTGTGTGTGTGTGTGTGTGTGTGTGTGTGTGTGTGTGTGTGTGTGTGTGTGTGTGTGTGTGTGTGTGTGTGTGTGTGTGTGTGTGTGTGTGTGTGTGTGTGTGTGTGTGTGTGTGTGTGTGTGCACTGTACTGTACTGTTAAGCCTAGCATGTTTGGCCTGTGTGATAATAATTCAGAGGGGTTCTGTAACATCTCAGCCAACACCCCTGATGTTGTGGTGGTTAATGAGAGTAGTAGAGAAATATCAGCAGCTCAAGCTGAACATCTCACAACTAGGCTACAAGTGTCAACTTTTAGTTTTCATTTTTGGCAGCCTGGGTCATGTTCATAAGCTGGTGGTTAGGGGCCTTCAGATGGCCCACATCTCCAAGAGAAAGGCTAAACAGTTAGCAAGATATTGCTCTATATCTGCTATTATTGGTACCCATAGAGTAGATATACTGTAGTTTTACGGAAATTATATTGTATCTGTTTTTGAAACATCATCTGTGTCAATATTGTATGTGTACGATGAATGCTGCATGCACAGTCACAAATGTAATTGAACAACTCCCAATGAGCTAATTGCAATTAGTTAGTGTGTATGTCCTTAATGTACTCTGTATTTATGTGGACATAAATAAAGCATCTGAAGTCTGTGTGTGTGTGTGTGTGTGTGTGTGTGTGTGTGTGTGTGTGTGTGTGTGTGTGTGTGTGTGTGTGTGTGTGTGTGTGTGTGTGTGTGTGTGTGTGTGTGTGTGTGTGTGTGTGTGTGTGTGTGTGTGTGTGTGTGTGTGTGTGTGTGTACGTGTGTGCGCGTGGGCTCATCCATGTAGGTAGGACAAATGCAGCCCAGGAGCCCAACAGATTATTAAAATAAATCTGATCATAGAGATGGAATGAAAGACAGGCAACACATGTTTCCTACTATGGATTGTAAACATGTTTTACAATCAGATGTGGTTTTTATTAATTACATGCAAAAGCATTGGAACAGTAATGTGAAACTGGAAACTGTGCAAATAACATTTGTATTTAAAATGAAATGAAGGCTATATGAGGTTATATAGCGTACTTGGCCATCGCGTCCCGCTCTTAAGCCATTCCGAGATATACCTCATCTCTTGTACCTACTGTACACCATCAACGAAAAACAAATACACCCATCACCTGCCGGGCTCCGCCCCTATAGAGGCGTAATCTATAAGACATTAGGCATGGTCACCAAACACTCTTCCTCTATTTCGTTTCCATCATAGCGGTCGCAAGCGCCCTATGTAACTAGTGCTATGAAAAGATTAGAGAAATTGCGTAATGTTGAATGTTTACCGGAGGTTTGCTTACCCCTGGAAGCTTTACGCGGGCAGGTGGCGTATGTTCCAAGAGTTGTGTAAGGCGGGGGGCCGGGACCCAGTCTCCTGCCCCCTGGATGCTGTCCTTGGTTACCTCCAGTCTCTCCTTGCTAGACTGTCGGCTTCGACGGTGAGGGTATATGCAGCAGCTATATCCTCCTATCATGAGGGATTTGAGGGGGATGTCTTGTTCAGCCACCCTCTTGTGAAGCGTTTCCTGCTTGGCGCTCGCCGCTTTAAGCCGGTGCAACGCTCTTTGGCTCCAAGTTGGGATCTTCAATTGGTCCTCGGTCGGTTGTCCTTGGCCCCGTTTGAGCCTCTTGAGCAAGCGCCGTTGGGACGGCTGTCGTTCAAGACCGCGTTCTTGCTGGCCGTCACCTCCGCTAAACGTGTGGGTGAGCTCTGTGCTCTTTCGGTACGTCCAGAGTGCCTGTCTTTTCGTTCCGATTGCGGTGCCACTCTGCGGCCTAATCCTGCCTTCGTGCCTAAAAATATCCGGAGTTCCTTCCGCTCCAGGGATATTGTGGTTCAGGCGTTTCATCCGCCTCCTAACGCTAGTGAGTTAGATGCGGGCCTTCACCTGTCATGTCCGGTCCGTGCTTTGGGGATTTACCTCAGCCGTACTCAGGACCTCAGGGTTACCGATCAGCTTTTTGTCTGTCACGGTGGTTCTCGTGCCGGTAAGGCACTATCGAAACAGCGCCTGTCCCATTGGTTGTGCGAGGGCATTGCCCTCTGCTACACATTGGCCGGCTGGATCCCCCTGGGGGCGTCAGGGCGCACTCCACTCGTGGGGTGGCAGCCTCTGCCGCTCTGCTGGGTGGGGCCTCGGTGGAGGACATCTTTGCTACAGCTTTGTGGTCCTCCCCGGGCCCCTTTGTAAGGTTTTACCTCATGGACATGACCGGGGGTTCTGTCTCCCAGGCGGTTCTGGGGTCTGTGGCCTCTCCTGCTTCCCGTCCTTTGGTAGGGTAGCAGGGGTGTGTGGGTATGGGCCACAGTGTGTTGGGTCACACGTGGTTCCGCCTGTGCTGTGTGTTCAAGGGGTTCTAGTTCTAGTGCAGATGATGCTGAAATGAAGGCTATATGAGGTTAATGATCAGAATGTCTGCTTTTATTTCACGTGTTCTTTGGAGAAAATTTATAATTATATTAGAACAATACGTCAAGTCAACCCATTTAGAATTTGCATATGTATTAGGAAGAACGACTGTCTTTAAAAAGCCCAGGTGTTCTACGTTGCTATACTCATTTACACACAGTATGTCACATACATGGACTGCATTTATATAGGGCTTTTATCCAAAGCACTTTAGAACGTATGCCTCACATTCATTCACTCACACACTCCCACACCACCGGCGGAGGTGACCATGCAAGGTGGCAACCTGCTAAATGGTAGTAGTTAGGGCTCAACTGGACTGCACTCAAGAACTTTGGAATGGGACCGGGAACCTTCTGATTACCAGACAACGCTCTACCTCCTGAGCCACTGTCACCCCTTCATCATCACAATGCTCGGATTTATGGATGGCATTCAAGTACAATCCCTTAGATTTTTCCAGGAAATTATAAATCATCATCTGCTGCCACTACATGTGAAAATACAGACAATTTCAGTGACTTTCTCCTGTCCAATTTAATGGAGAAATTGGATGTATTTTCCCATGTAGTAGCCGGAGGGCAATTATATTTTTTGAAACCTCAGGGAATGGACTTAAATGCCATTCATAATTAAACTGCATATCCCATAATATGCTTGAGTATAGGGTACTTGTAACTGAGGGGTTACAAAACCCTGACTGTATTAAAGATTGTGATAGATTAAACCACTGCTAGTTATGTACTTTAATTACTGGCCAGACAGTACATCAAATATAGATGGTGAACACCCACAAGAACACGGCATTGACAAAGAAATAGTATTTGAGGGTATTTTATTATTATTATGCAACATTAGGTTACAGAATGGGAATTAGGGTCGCGCTTGTATGGCGAAGAATATACGTAAAGTCAGTCAATAGCATGAGTCACTAAGAATAGCAGGAATCCTACGATGGGTCTAAGTTGACACCACCTGTCGTATAATAGCAACTATATAAGGCAATGCTGATACCGCCTGGAGACAATGGGTTCCCTCCGGGGGTGTAAGGCCTGGAGGGTAGAGGAATGTTCGGATACTCAGTCTGATTCAATGAGGAATAAAGAGACTCCAGGTACAGGAGTCGGTCCTTGTAAATCCCTTGATCAGCAGCAAAGCAATAATTGTAATCAAAATGCTCGATAGCACTGATGACAGCTAGCCAGCCTCCGTCCACGAGGCCAGCCCGAGTTGTAATCCTCACGAGGTTGAATCCCAAACGATAGTGGAAATCAACGAAGCTCTTCTCCGGGTAACACGTTCCAAATCAATATAATCCAACCAGTAATGGTTCTGCAATCTTGACGTTACTGCATTAAACTCTGACACTTTACTATTCTATTCGCACATGTTCTCAACGCTCTGTTAGACGCACTGCTTCTCACTCCATTAGAATCACACTGAACTTATCACACTGCTTGTTTAGACGAACTTCTCACACTGCTTGCTTAGACGAACTTCTCACACTGCTTGCTTAGACGAACTTCTCACACTGCTTGCTTAGACGAACTGCTGCTGTGCGCACCTGCGCCAGCATATATACTTAAGTGGCTTTCTAGTTCCAAACCTAACCACTTTTGTCTGAATCAATACACTGCCAAGGGCATGTCCTGACTTGCCCCAAACTCGCCCCTTGCACCTGTCTGAGTGCGAGACTGCCTGGAGCCTAGGGCGCTATCCAATAAGGAGAGCGAATATTACTCTGGTTTGAACGTAGGTAAAGGGATATTCCGTATATATATAAATAATATACAATGTACATAAAACAATAAAGGTAGATTCTCCGTTTTAATCTGGCCCTTCACAACAGTACTGATGGAGAGTGCACTGTACAACTTAAATCCCTAAATCCCATTAAGTCCCATTAAGGTGTGTTGAGGGATTTAGTCTTGGCTTTGTGGACAGAAAAACTGAATTAATAACAAATTTGAAAAGAAAATATGAAAAAAAAACGTAAAACAATCCTCAGATGTGTGAATTGACATGTGTAGGGGAGAACGGGGGACGTTGTCACACGTTTTACTCTAGTGTGAATTGCTCATCATCAAAACATCTTTCAATAGTCATTCCTACATTAAATTGAAGCTTAAGATGTTGGCTTGAAATGTGTATCCCTCTCATTTTCCAACGTATTGTAACAAAGAGTTAATCACCTATCAAAGACACTCTGACACATTGTGACAACCAACCCCATCATGGGGATGGTTGTCACAGACTATGGGGTTAGTTGTCACACCATGTGTCAGAGTGTCTTTGATAGGTGATTAACTCTTTGTTACAATACGTTGGAAAATGAGAGGGATACACATTTCAAGCCAACATATTAAGCTTCAATTTAATGTAGGCATGACTATTGAAAGATGTTTTGATGATGAGCAATTCACACTAGAGTAAAAAGTGTGACAAAAAAAATCTTAAAAAGAAGACAAGAAGGCAGAACTAAATTTGAAAGTTTAATTGCATTAACAAGTTGACAAAAATACATAACTTAATGCATCATAACATGAACATAAACAGGAAACACATCTTTAGGCCATCCTATATAACAAAATAAGAACACAATAAATCGGCCTAACAATAATAGTCTACACAACATGTGACAACCAACCCCAAATAAAATGTGACGACCAACCTGTGTTAATTTTGTCAACTAAAATGATGACGAAAGATGTTCGTCAACGAAGGTTTTTTTCATGACGACAACGAGACGTGACGTCACGTTATTGAAGACCATGTGATGCTAACGAGACTAAATAGTTTATTAAATATCGTTGACCACAACTGAGGACACAAAAATGTAATTTACAAAAACCAGGACAAAATTTCTCTTCATGTATGTTGATATTGTTGACTAAAACAAGACGAGACAAAATTATAACTTTTCTTAATGCCATCGTCCCGAGTAGAGCAGTCTGACGGGGAGCTCTGTTATTAGCATTAGCTGAAGAGCTATTTGAAAAGCTAGTTTTATCTTAACGTTACCTTGGCTAAAGTTGGGACTATTCATAATCCAGCTGCAGATCTGCAAGAAAAGTACAGCAAGTTGGCAAAGGAGTATTCCAAGGTAAATCACTTTTTCACCAGTAACGTTACATTGTTTCCATCTAGCTCGCGTTAACTAGTGGCTAACCTAGCTCACGCTAACGTGGTCACTGATCGACCTCTCGCACACAATTAATGACATGTTGCGGACAGCCATGATACCGGTGACAATGTTTAGCTTTTAGTGCCAAATGATAAGAGTCTGAGGCGGAGTCTCAAAAGAGAATGTTGAATATTTATTTTGCATTAAAAATCACAACAGAGCCTCTGCTACTAGCTACCCTAAACGGAGCCTTCTGGAAGCAAGTGCAACAACGTATAATGTCCGTGTGGAACCAATGTGCCAACAACCTTTCCGTGGGTGAAGCATAGTTGAGCATAGTTGTCATTTAATGATACTAATACTAATCTATACAATCACCTGTTGTTGAATAAATACCATTACTTTCTAGTTATTACTAAAAAAACAGTATATATAAAACAGTAGCTGTAAAAAAGAAAAGAAAGAAAAAGTTTTATAATTTATATAATATAAAAAAAGATTGTAGTACATTAACTAAAAATAGACAACAATGTCATCAGTTTTCGTCGACAAAATCTAGACTAAAACAAAAAAGACAAAATTTAGACAAAAACTGACTAAGACCAAAATGCTCAGACATTTAGTTGACTAAAACTGACTAAACGAAAAATAAATGAAGATGACTAAATATGATGAAAACGAAAAAGGAGCACTTGACACATGACTAAGACTAAAACTAAAATGAAAATAGCTGCCAAAATTAACACTGCGACCAACCGCGTGTAGCTTTATGCCAAGCAAGCAGTGCAAAAATTTACCGTAGTGGCATGCAGTAATGCGCCTTTCATTTTCCGCCGCCCAGCGCCCAGGTCGCGCGGAAATAGGCTGTCTATTGCCATTCTCTTTGACAAACTCTAACCTTAACCAGCTCCTTAACAACGCCTAAACTTAACCGTTCTAACCTTAACCAACTCCGAAACAATGCCTAACCTTAACCTTAACCTTAGAAATTATATTGCCATTCTCTTTGACAAACTCTAACCTTAACCAGCTCCTTAACAGCGCCTAAACTTAACCGTTCTAACCTTAACCAACTCCGAAACAATGCCTAACCTTAATCGGCGAAAGAATACACGTTAAAAAAAAATCACGTTAAAAAATATTTTCGATGGGATTCGAACTCGCCAGCAAACAAGCCATAGGATCCACAGCCATGTGTCCTTGCCAATTGAGCTATTTGCTAGATACTGAATAAGGGGCGGTGACTTATATATATTGAGCTCCGCTCGTGTCGCATGCGCGGGCACCTCGCGCGAGCACGCCGGCGCACGCACGCACCTGAGCGAGCACGCCGCCGCCGGTGCACGCACGGTAGCATTTGTCTGAAAAGAAGGGCGCTTTACCGCACTAGCGTGCGGTGACGAATGCGGAAGCATTTTTGCACTGCTTGCTTGGCATTAACGTACAGGCCGACCAACCCCAACTGGAATGTCTTGATACAGTAGCATCAAGGCTAACAGCCATCTAACAACTAGTTAGCTAGCTAACAACAATCTAAACTAGCTAGATCTAGCTATCCCTTCACACTTTTTAAGGGTAATAATTGTTTCATTATAAACCAATTGTGTAAAAGCCTAAAAGAAAAACACTGAGGAGCGGAATATTTACAAGTGGACATGAAAAACACAAAAAGTCCTCTCACCTCAAATTCAGTAGGTGAACTCTGACCCCAATTCTGGACATTTACAGTAAATACCAAAGTATGGGAGACAGGACCCTCTGGTAGTGAAATATAATGAATGTGACAACCTACCCGTGTGACAACGTCCCCCGTTCTCCCCTAATTATTTAAAGCAATGTACGTAGAACACCTGGGCCATTTGAAACACCTGCACATCACTTGTCCCAATGTTTATGATGCATTGGAATACTTTGACACATTGAGTGGCATTGTTCTAAATAATACATATAACCATATAAATAGCCATGTGAAATAAAAGCAGACAATCTGAACTTTTTTTTTCTTGTTTACATATACACATTTTACATACAATTCTGTTATAATCATAGTTTAATTTGAAACAGGTTTGATCAGAAGCATTCAGCACCTTCTTGAGATCAAGTGGCCAAATAATCTAAGCAAATAAATAAAGGGAAGATGATTAAACAGAAGGATTTGTAGATACAGTAATACATTATAATCCATTTTAATTATAAATTCATGACCTTGAACTTGACCTTGTTATGGCCAAATCATACATCTATGGATAGGGAAAAGGCTCCTCTTTCCAATGACAGTATTAAATCTGGATTTAGTCATTTCCTCACGGTTTTACGATAAAAGAGATATAATGAGCATTTTCCCGATAAATTTGTATGTTCGGTAAATCTTAAAAACTTCGGTAAACATTTAAATATACACTTTGACTACTGTTTTGATAGGGTTAAGGTCTTTACTATTGGCTACATTTGAAAAAGAAACACAACATTAACCTTTTAACTCATTCTCCGCCAACAACGAGTTTACTCGTTATTGGGCGCCATGCGTTGAACGCCAACAACGAGTAAACTCGTTATTTGGTCCGTTTTTTTTCTTTCGATTTTAATATTCTATTCAATGTCACAGACCTGTATTTTGCTGTTAAAAGGCATACTGGGACCCTGAGGGTGCAGTACCGGCCAGATCCGGCTAGGTGGCAGTATCGAGAGTGCAGTAAACCCTGTTCCAGAACGCGTGTTACGTTTAAATACCTCCGGGCACAACATTTTGACAGAGCCGAGTAAATCACTTCATCCGACGACTTCGAAACGCATCTGGCACACTTGATCCATAAGTTGTGCCAAATTATGTCCGGGAACAGATGGACAACAATACTGGAAATCACGATCAGACAATTGGAATAATCTTTTTGGAATACCCCCGACCAAAGGTAAGGACTGTCTGACATCAATTTCAGCTTGATCCAACAATGTTTTCATCGATCCAGCTGATGTGTTCAACAAGAAAGCCGTTACTGGCCATCAAAGCATAAAAAAACTACCCCCCCCCCCTCCCCTTCATCCATTCATGATGAAACATAATACCTATTATATACATTTGATTTGGAAATAGTAGCGTGTCCAGGCAAGAAACGCCAACGCTTATAGTAGAATACACGTAGCACCCTATAAACCAGCTTTTCATGAATTATCCCGGATCACTCCTAAACATTCACCACGGGATAATGCGCGAACGTATGCATGAAAAAAGTATCTCTTTTTTGCATGTTCGATGGAAGAAAGTCACTGTCAAATTACTATAGTATTGTCTCCATAGCTATAATATAGAATATAGATATAGCTCTACAAACAAGGTGACCCACTCCTATATTTAAAGCGTGGCATAGCTAGAACGGGACCAGGCTAATCCCTGGCGCTGAATGAGTTAACATCCAAGGACGATTCACAAGGCGCCACTTTGCCGACCTCTAGCGGCTCGGGTGTGCATTTCTTTTAATACAATATATATATATATAGAATTAAAGCCATATTTGTTGCCTGTCGATTGTCAACAAAATCCGCTCAGCGGTTCTCGAGTTACATGCCGATATGTGAGGCGTGCACCAAAGTACACAGCAAAGTACACGACACGTACACGACTCCCGGGGCTCTAGCTCTGTCAATCATGTGGCGATCTCGAAAATATTTGGACCAGGGTTGTAGCCAATGAGTGTGGCTTTCCAATAATACCCCACGTGGGGATCTAATACGGTCTGTATTGATCGATTTATGATAAAAAAAATTATAAAGGGACCCTACAGCTTAACAGGTTAAATATTAGGTGTTAAATGGTTAAATGGTAGGTGTTGTTATTACATAATAGGTGTTGTTATGGTTAAATACCATGTAGTTATGGTTCAGCTCATTGTGTATTTTGCTGTTGATATGTTATACTTACAGTCAAATACAGTCAGTTGAAATGCATTGTTACGTACCCTCATCTCTAATTATAGAATGTCATACTTCATTCTCTCTCTCTCTCTCTCTCTCTCTCTCTCTCTCTCTCTCTCTCTCTCTCTCTCTCTCTCTCTCTCTCTCTCTCTCTCTCTCTCTCTCTCTCTCATCTCTTTCTGCTATATGCTGTTCATGCTTCATAGCTCACTCTTCTCTCAAGCTATTTCCCCCTCAGCCTAAACCAATATTGACTGGAATGGGAAATTCAAAGCTGCTGTAAACATTCAACGTCTGACAAGGCCACTTCCAATTTCACACAGATATAGGCCTGTGAGTTATTACGGGAAAACAAACCGCAATCTCAGGCGCAGGAAGAAAGAAAAGCCTGCATTGTTTTGCTAAGGTCCTCCAATAGGGGGGGGGGGGTGGTTCCAAGGCGAAAACTGAATCTACGGTAAATACATTTGACTTACTTGTCAATAAAAAAGGATTTAGGTTAATGTGTTGCCTCTGACGGGGTATCGGTGAGAAGATGGCAATAATTGCCGCCACTTTTTAGAGCCAATGTTTATCTTAAAAGCTTATCTCAGCCAAGGTCAACCCCATTCCTCACTCTGGGTCGAGTGATTCTGCCCCTGCTGCACTTTCAGGCCCCCCAGGGGTCAGAGCACCACGTCAATGTGTCTCTCTATTAAGCATAGGTTCAAGCTTCGAATTAAAATGCAAATTACCTCTGTAATAAAGGCGTAGAGGGAGAGAGAGAGAGAGAGAGAGAGAGAGAGAGAGAGAGAGAGAGAGAGAGAGAGAGAGAGAGAGAGAGAGAGAGAGAGAGAGAGAGAGAGAGAGAGAGAGAGAGAGAGAGAGAGAGAGAGAGAGAGAGAGAGAGAGAGAGAGAGAGAGAGAGAGAGAGAGAGAGAGAGAAAGAGTGAGACAGAGAGAGAGAGAGAGAGTACAGGTAGATAAGGTACAACCATCCTTTTTTACTGCAGCCGCTCATAAAGTACAAAACTCTTTTAATGTAAAAGTTAATTTCATTCTGTGAGAACAAAGCAGCTGAAAACACGGTGTTTCCCAACACGCGCTATCTGACTTGTGTCACATCCAAAAACAAAGGGGAGCGAGCATTGTGTCTTTTCTCGCTTTCTAGCGCTAGATTAGTCGCTGAGTATTGCGTGGATAGCCTCTGTGTGCATGCTGGGGAACTTTTTAGAGGTAAGCTATGGCATTAGTTAGTTCCAGTTCAGTTAACCTTTCCTGGTCAAGACTACTCAAGCAAATGTCAAGTTTCTATCACCTTTCAACCTGTACCAAACCCAACCAAGTGATCGTGAAGTGGCCATGGTAGACCCACAGTGCCCATGTTCAGTCCGTTCTTGCTTAAAACATTCAGCACCAATCACGACTATAGTCGGGTTATCTCGCCAGCGGTTGAGCGCCAGAACCCGACTATACTCAGGTTTTCATCGTTTTTTCTTTTATTCAATTTTAATATTCTATACAGGACCTCTGTGTATCATTCTGAGACCTCAAGATTGCAATGCTGGCCGAATCCTGCTAGGTGGCAGTATCGCCTACCCTTTGAAACCTTATTTCACACTGTGTGTTACATTTTATATGGTCCGGGCGGAGAATGTGACCCGGGCAAGTGAAATGCTTCATTCGAGCCACTTGGAACGCGTCCAGCACCCTTGATGCATAGTTTGTCCCATTTCATGTCAGGGACCCGATGGACATCAATACTGGAAATCACGATCAGACAATTGGAATATTCATTTTGGAATACCTTTTAGCAAAGGTATAAGGACTATATGACGTCAATCCTACTTTGATCCTACAATCATTTCACAACGATCTCAACGATCATATGTCATATACTCCAAAGCGTATGCCGTTGCTGACGATGAGGGCATCACAAAATGACCCCCCCCTGCCTTTGATGCCTTCATAATGAAAATTAATACCTATTATATACCTTTGATTTGGAAATAGTATCGTGTCCAGGTGAGCAACGTGAACGACTTTCGCAAAATGCAAATAGCGCTCCATAACTCAGCTTCCAGGAATTAGCCCGGATCACTCTGAAACTATACAATATTCACCACGGAATAACACGCGTACGTATAAAAAATTTACATGTTGGACGAGAGATAGTGACTGTCAAATGAGCCATAGTATTGTCTCCATAGCTATAATATAGAATATAGATATAGCTCTGCAAACAACATAGCAGTGTACATAAAGACCCAGTGCCTCATCCGTAGCTAACAGTGTATTGCACTATCACAGGACTAAGCATGTCTTACCATGCTCTTGTAAAAACTCATGTACATATACCGATATGCCCTACTTTGATTACTTGTATTATTGCACAATGTCGTTCTATTGGATTCTTATTATATTATTATTATTGTATTATGCACAATCGTTGCGGGCAAGACCCCCCACATTTCACTGTATACTTGTATGCCGTGACAAATAAAACTCTTGACTTGACTTGACTCTGCAAACATTGTGAAACACCATGAAAATGACCATCTTTTTATGCGTGGCCACAGGCAGCGCAGATGCGGATATAGCGCGGCACTGAAAATGTTAAAGGTGATGTACTGTAAGTGGTCATTTAAAGTGTGAGAATAAGTGGTCTACATGTTAAAATAATAGTTCTACACTCCGACAGCCATCACTATTATAATAATATAGAGTGTCTGGTGAGTAACATGGGTCTCCCAGTCCCTCCGCTCTGCAATAAACACAAAATAAATGTCCTGGTATCCCGTTCCCACTTTATCCAATCACGAGAGAGAGAGAGAGTCCGACAAAAATAAGAAATAAAAACTAGTTTTGAGAAAATATGCACTCTAAACAAGTAAAATAATGTGCTTGTGCAGTAAGCAAATATGGCATGACAATATTTATTCTATATCTAGGGTTCTCTCTCCTGATTGGATAAAAGTGGGAACAGGATACCAGAACATTTATTTTGTGTTTACTGCAGAGAGGAGGAAGACCCATGTTACTGACTAAACACTCTATATCAGTGATGGCTGTCAGAATGTAGGAGCTGTTTACACTTGTTTTAACAAAAATAAATATCACTTACAGCTCCTTTATGTAAATAAAGTACTACCACAGGAAAAAACATACACAATGTACATTGTCTTATAGCCGTAATCCCTATTTACATATTGTATCAGTACAATGGGTACATATTACACAAATAAGTATGTATATTACATATTCAAATGTTTAAGTCACCTGCAGGGATTGAGCCTGAGGCGCTATGTTGGTAGGCAAGTTTAACCACACTGTTAACCATAACCGCTATGCAGACCTTAAAACGAACCTTTGTGGCACGGTGGTGTAGTGGTTAACACTGTCGCCTCACAGCAAGAAGGTCCAGGGTTCGAATCCCGCTTGGGGACCAGGTTTCCATGATGCCAGTTACCCAGGTGGGGTATCTCCCAGGCCTTTCTGTGTGGAGTTTGCATGTTCTCCCCGTGCTCGCAAGGGTTTCCCCCCCCGATAAGATAAACCCAATGGAAAAACATGCACAACAACAAGATCGCTAACGCTGTGGCGTCCTTGACGAAGACGGACAGGAGCACTTGGATTGGTCCCCTGGCGCGGCTCACGTGGCGCCTGTCTGCTCCCGGCTGCCCTTGGGGGGGAAGGACGACGGGATGGGTTAATCGCAGATACGCATTGTATGCATGGTTCGCATGTGTGCCAAATGGTGACCTCGGAGCAGGTCCTAAATTATTATTATAAATTATACCTTAACCCTAACAATAACTGTTAACCTAACCCTTATTAAAACCAAATGTTATACCCTAACTACAACCATTGAGCGAACATGCCAACTTTTTGGGAAATTAGCTTATTTGCCATCTACCCTGGAGTTAGACAAGCAGATACTGTACATACCATTTTCTTATCTGTTTATGCATTAGGCTTAGGGAACAGCCGCACTGTTAGCCGAGCTTAGCGTCATTCACTGGAAGTAGGTGTGCCAGTGTAGCCTAGTTCCCAAAAGTCACAGAATACACTCCAAATTCAACTCCAAAACGTTCCTGTAAACATGTTCTGACCTGTGTATTTACCACATGGAGAAATAACGTTAGGTTATGACTATAACCAAGTTCTGTTAGTTAGGGGCGATGCTTGGCATCGCCTTCTGCACTATCTCGCGTACGTGCACGCGTACTGAATAAACCACAAATGTACCTCTAATACCAGTATTAGTCTGACCACACCCCTCATCAGCTTACCTTCATAAGCAGGTGTGTGGTCACCTGCTCTCCTCCTTCCCAAGCTTTCACCACAAGGTGAGGACAAGGGCTGCAGCGGCGTCCGATGCCAAGCATCGCCCCTAACTAACAGAACTTGGTTATAGTCATAACCTAACGTTCTGTATCGTTAGTGGCTTAGCTTGGCATCGCCTTCTGCACAAGGGAGGCCAAGCGGAGCCACTTGGCTGACAAATACACCCCGCTGACAGCCCCCCAAAACCATCAGAACAGGGAGGGCCGAGCCCCCCCGACCCCCCCTAATGGAGGGTAGCCCCCCTATTAGGGACGTCACGGGAGGGCGACGGACCCGACCGTGCGAAGAGGCACTCAAGCAACTCAACGCACAGGGTGAGCAGACCGTGGCTTGACCCCACGACTACACACACGCACAACCCGCATGCCACCCGGGAACGAACGGAGGAACAACCTCGTTACTGCCCCCAGAATCACGGGGTCAAGGGCAAACCCAACCCCGTGGCAAGGCCGTAGCAGCGGAGCACGAAGGAAGACCCAGACCCACCAAAAGGACTGGACTCCCTGGAATGGGGGCCCGGAGAAGTCCATGATGCCAGCATCAAGACCCCACCAGGTGGGCACGTAGTGCCCCGCCCCCCACATCGCCAGCGTATTCGGACAAAGGCCCCTCAGTTACTGCACCTGGTATTCCCAGGCGGAACCAACCAGGCCAGAACCTGCCCAGCTTCCGAGATCGGACGAGACCGGGCGTGTTCAGGTCGGTATGGCCGTAAGCCGAGCGGGCCCCGTCCCCCCAATAGTACACCGCCTGGCACACTGACCCTGCAGAATAGGCAGTCAGCATGGCCGTAAGCACACAAAAAAGGTTAACCAACGGAAGCAGGCAGCGCACCGGGGAAAAACCAGGCAACAGGCTGTTAACCCTAGCCTGGAGACTGCGGACGAGACAGGCGCCAGAGGGGACAGCTGAACACAGCCGCCCCGGCGGAAGGAGCGTAAGCTGGCGGTGTTGCATGACCAAGCCTCCATTTAACAACCCCCACCCAGAGGGGTCGAGGCAGAGAAGGCTGACACGATTGGCAGACGTCATGAACGTGCAGGGGCACCCTCAACCGGTGAACCCGGGAGTTGACACTGCTCCAACACACCAGGGAATCAACCACCTCGGTGTTACCCAATGCGGTGGTTGTTCCTATAACCCCTCAAGAAAAAACTCCAAAAAGGGTTAACCCAGGCCTACGGGTCGCAAACATCACTTCGGACCGGGCCTGGCGGTACGGGAAGCACAGGGTCACCAGAGGAGGTCAAAAAACCACCCCCACAGGCCCCTCTTCGCCATGCGTGAGAGAGGAGCGAAAAATAATGGAGAACCAGCCCCTAAGCACACCGTACCTGGTATTCCCCGGCGGTCTCCCAACCAAGTACTAACCAGGACCAACCTGTGTAGCGGCCGAGATCCGACGAGATCGAGCGCGTACAGAATGGCATGGCTGTAAGCCATGACGACAGTGCTGAGTAAAAACATACCCAACCAGGGTCTCCATAGCGCTTAACCCTGTGACACCCAGACCGACCTGGCATTTTTCCCCCTGAAAAAAGCCCAAGTCCCTCAGGGTACCAGAACAGCAGATCTGCATCCCCGGCGGACAACGGGTTCAACTGATCTGGACCAGCGTGACCAGAACCAGTCCCGTGCCCTAACCACGCCGACATGCCTACTCCAGGAGAAGGGCAGATATGCGTGTTGATCTTAACATGAAAAGAAGGCGCCACCCAGACGTCGGGACGAACCGCGCCTGGTGGCCCACCCCAAGGGCGTGAGACCCCACTACATATGTTCAGATCCATCCCGTCATCATCCCCCAGACATGAACGAGAATCCGTCGACAACCCACCCAGGTCATGGGATGTGGTCGCCGGAAGAGGAAAAACCCCCATCTCAGTTGCTTTATAAAAACGCTGTTTCAACCACAAGCAACTAAGGCGTGCCAGTCAATCGCCTGTTTACAGCGAGCTAGCACTATACGTGCGTCGGGACACACCCCCATCAATGAACAGGCTATTTAGACCTGTCATTGAATCCCCAAGGCGCCCAGGGGAACGACAAGAGGGGTGTGACACTCCCTAACTCCAACACTTCTGGAATAGAAAGAAGGAAGCATCAACAGTATGTATCCCAGTCTACACAGCCGGGGTAAAAAATGTTCACATTTTTACATCCCACCACCCTCCCATAGGAAAGAGACGGGGATCCCCAGAGAGACTTCCCACGCGAGCTGTACAGATTGAAAAGAATATATTGCACCTTGAGCCATGTAAAAAACTGGTTTTAGGGCCTCCGGGGAAGAGGCACCGAACCCATACACACTCAATAAACGAATTGAATCGAATATACATACAATAGAAAAGGACCCTTCTAGAGGGTCCACTCACTTTGACAATCTGAGGAGGAAGGCTCTGTACTCTGATGGAGGCTTCCTCACATGGAAGAAGGAGTCCGAACTCACAGAAGGCCTGAGTAGGCGCTTGGTGAGGAGGAGCCCTGACCACCCCCCCTGAAAACAGATCCATCACATGGACCTGAACAGCACACGGAAGTCCTACCAACAGAGACGCGCACGGTGACGTACTCTATGGCGGGGGAATTCCTGCGGTGCACACGCCCAATATACCAGGCCGTGGGACCAGGAACTCCCTCCCCCCCCCCCCCCCCCCCCCCCCCCCGTAACGTGCCGAACCGCCACGTGACGGGAACCTTGAAGGACAGGGGGTGTACCCCTGACCGACAGAACAATGGGGAGAGGAA
The DNA here is from genome assembly GCF_963971535.1 of Notolepis coatsorum. Taxonomy (NCBI): domain Eukaryota; kingdom Metazoa; phylum Chordata; class Actinopteri; order Aulopiformes; family Paralepididae; genus Notolepis; species Notolepis coatsorum. The sequence goes on from NC_140180.1 coordinate 21,061,586, forward strand.
AGGTTACCAGTTCACCCCTTTACGACCCCACACCCATGATACGACGTAACGACAAAAAGAGAATATGACACAGTCATAGTCAGCTCTATGAAGCGTTTCACAGCTCCACACAGCGCACGAGCTAACCTGCTACCTGATTTTTACTAAGGAAAAACACAGAATAGAGAGGGCTCTAAGAACCCCGGTCCAACATACACATGTGCTTCTGTGGCCAGTACAACCCAGTTGTAGGTCACATGACACACACAACCCATCATCACCTACAAAAAATGGCAAAAACACTCAACAGAGGAACGCCGTTTTTTTCACAATGAGAGAATACATCATTCTTGATTAGTATCGACCACAGGCCTTGCTAAGCACACATGACAGCAACCAAACCAATTTCCCTTTAGGAAATAAGTTTCTCCAGCAGATTTAGCACAACCTCAGCAATCAAGCTGAGAGTTACATCGTATCCCTACCACACAAAAGACACAATTTAATGCACAACATGTCCGATAGGAGGTGATAAAGTCCCCAGGGAACCGGGGGGGGAAACACAATCCTCCTATTTTACCCTCAATACGGCCAGTTAAAACAGGAAAACCTGTTAATGTGTGAACTCACTGTTCATTGTCATTACAGTCTGAGAAAGAACATTCTTTTACTCACTCGTCACCAAGCATAGCTTCATAGGTTAGTTGCCTTAGTAGTGAGTACACGGTACACATAAACACCATGATGTTTCTCACACAACAACCAGATCAATACATCACGACCTGCACGGAGAAGCTAACTGCCAGTGACAAAAACAGCTCACACACAACCCGCAACGTATCTCAAATGCATTGCAACAACACACGTTTTGGGAAAAAACACCGTTATTCACAATACATTTAGCAAGGTAAAACCAGAAGACGTGTTTATGAGGTCTGGCCAACCCCGTACCTGCCCGGAACGCAGATCAGCGAAGTGCAGTCACAAGCCACCGTAGAACACAGCCGTCCCGTGTTGTTCGATCCGGGCAGCGTCGCCGCTCCACCAGTCGCTACAGTCCTCTTTGTTGACGCAATCCCCGTCTAGGCTCAGGCAGGGTCGACGAACATCCCCTGTCAAGGATGACGTCGTGGTCAAGAGTGTAAAACATGTTAAAAATCAAAGCACGTTCAACAGAATAGCATCAAGCTAACGGCTGCTCCAACCGTTCGGGTGCTATTGCTTCCGCTCGCGAGACGCCGATCTACGACGCACGCGATCAGGAGCGAGCTCCCGGCGGCGCGCGAGAAGCCAAGCTACCCCGCGCCAGGCCACCGACCGGCTAACCGTAAGCTATGAACATGTAAACAATGACATAACACTCACCCAGACAGGCCGCCGTTCTGAACCCTCCTCACTTTTTAAGAGAAAAGAGAAAACAAGACGTCAACACCGCTTCACAACGGTGACAGTAACACGTCCGGCGGAATCAGCACAGTACCAACTGGCCTGTATAGCTGACTTTGAACATGAATCTGCCGCTATCGCACATTACATGCACATATCCCCTCGTGAAGGAATACTCTCATTTGGATATGAAAGATGGGGTCTTAACACGGTGACAGAGAGAATCCACTCGTCCAGAACACACAGGGATCACCAGTGTCAATGGTCGCGGCCCACTAGTTAAAACTATAATGGTCGCCAGACCAAGGCCTTCTGTCGCCTAGACGGCTAAACAAAGGACCCTAGCCTGGGGCCGGTTTCCATAAACTTTGTCCAGTAGCCCCCATAGCACTAACAGACAAGTGGAGCCCGCCAGCAAACACTACTCACCCAACCTGGAACGCACCGCTCCTCACAACAGCGGCATGTCCGACAGTTCAGCTGTGGCCTGACAGGTTTCACCCCAACAAACACAGCAAGGAACTGCAGTTGAGAAGCATGCAGCGGCGTGCTCCCAATACGAAAACCGGTGGAGGGTTTGTAGAATGATCATCATCTTCTAGACACTCCAGTACGAAGACAATATCGCCGTATTTTCTCGAAAATAGTGAGAGAGAAAATAAAGATATGATGTCAACGTATCCTTGTTTCCCAAGCTGTTCCTAATCCAATTTCTTCCATCATGGTGTCAAGTGTGGGGATCTACCGAGGCACCTCTTCCTTGTGGTGAAAGCGAGAAGGAGGAGAGCAGGTGACCACACACCTGCTTATGAAGGTAAGCTGATGAGGGGTGTGGTCAGACTAATACTGGTATTAGAGGTACATTTGTGGTTTATTCAGTACGCGTGCACGTACGCGAGATAGTGCAGAAGGCGATGCCAAGCTAAGCCACTAACGATACAGAACCACGAACCACTACGTCCAGGCAGCAGTGGTTCGGCAAAAACTATTTCTGAGTATATTAACTGCTTAAAAAAACGAAAATGTCTAATTATTTATTTGACCTACTTCCAGTTAATGATGGTAAGCTAGGCTAACGGTGCAGCTGTTCCCTAAGCCTAATGCAAGCACAGAGAAGAAAAGGGTATCTGCTTGTCTAACTCCAGGGTATATGGCAAATAAGCAAATTTCCCCAAACGTTGGCATGTTCCTTTAAGCAAACCTTAAAACTAACCTTAACTATAACTATAACCATAGCCTAGTTTGGAGCATGTCTATGTTCCCCGGGTCCTATGTTCCCCGGGTTCTATGTTCCCCACTTTGATTGATTGATTGATTGATTGATTGATTGAACATTTTAGACCACCAGCCCTGATTCCAAACTCTAACCTTAACCAGTTCGAAAGAGGGCCTAAGCTTAAACAGTTCGAAACAAGGCAGACATTAACCCATTATCCGCCAATCACGTGTTAAGGCGGGTTTCTCCGCCATGTGTTGTCTGCCAATCACGCCGTAAGGCGTGGTTGAGATCAATATTTCATATTTTCGTCATGGTATTCATATTTCACCCACGGAGTCTTGGCTGATGCTGTCTGAGCCATCACAACTCTGCAACGCTTCAATACCGCCACCTGGTGGCCGATCTGCGAGTTGCCAAACCGGAAGTGCCCGTTGGTCCGTCCCCTAATTTTGTCCGGCCACTCGTTTATCATCCCGGGGCTCAATACAGACACCGTGGATATGGATCTTTGCCATAACTCAATAATCAACATGATTTGGATGTGTATACAAACCGGAAATGGATCGCATCGATCAACATCACATAATTGGGATCTGTTTGCTCCACTCTCATCGCCCAACGCTATGAGGAGACTGACGTGAGTTTCAGCATTTTTCTTTATAATTTTCGATACAAACTGCTCTGATCAATATATCACCCATACTACATAAATCATTTAACGTCGGTCATTGAATTATAAACGACCCCCCCCCCCCCCCACTCCGTTCACCCGCAGATGATCAGTCATGACGTTTAGGACCATGTACAGTTGAAATTTTTTATATAGCATGGATCGGTATCAAACTGCATTTGATAATCTAATATATGCATTTATGCCTATATCTCACGTTCTATGAAATACTGCAGAAAACGATAAAAACATATTTATACTCTAGACAGTATTTTAGTATGAATGTGTGAATGAAAAAGTAAAACGTTCCTACATCCTGAACGATAGATAATTGATGTTGAATGGGCCATAGTAATGTAAATTTAGCAATACAATTTAAAAAGTTATAGCCCTGCAAAGAAGGTGAACATCTCCATAGACAAATATCGCTGGCAGAGGATGGTTTAGGATGATCAAAGTGGTGGCAGAGAATGGGTTAATAATTAATAAAATAATAAAAATGTATAACATTTTCAATCTATTAATCAATCAAGGGGGGAACATATGACCCGGGGAACATAGGACCCGGGGAACATAGGGATGATCCCGCCTAGTTGTGTATGGGTAGTGTAGTGTAGTGGTGAAAGTGTTTATCTGCTACTCTAATGATTGCTGGATCATTTATCTGGTTGCTGGGCATTTCTTTGTTTATTTTGTACATACTGTAAGACTTTTACTGATACAATACGTAAATATGACTTATACAATAGTCAAATATATTACTTGAGGCTATTTCCTGTGGTCGATTAGTAGTGTTGAGGAATTTACCAGTTGTAGATGTATGTAGTTAACACAGGTTTATTTAGCTTACAACCCAGGATAATTAGCTTGAGAGATGTGAAGGGGGGAGGGGATCATTATTCCACAGTAGTCGATTATAATAATGACTAGGGATGTTCGATATTGGCTTTTTTACCGATATCCGATATACCGATATTGTCCAACTCTTAATTTCCGATACTGATATCAACCGATACCGAATATCGGACATCCCTAATAATGACCACAGGTTTAGCCTAGCTCTCTTCAGAGTGAGTCTATGCCACAGACACCCACTAGACTAGCCTGCTACCTGGCTCGACAGTCGACAGCAAACAACTGGGACCAAAATAACCTGCAGCCTGTGGCTGCAAAACAACTTCTCTGTAAACTCAACTCTAAAACTGGTCAAGTTGAAATAGAGGTCCCTGAAAACAAGGCCACGTGTCATTATTTGAATAAATGCATATTATGAGCTGTTTATTTCATAGACTACTGTATAATACATTGACATTCCGCTCTTTATTCTTATGGGGATGTAACCCGGCAGATACACAATGACCCACTCTAAATGCATCATCATTCTGTGATCAAAATAATTGCATAACATGGGCAATATTTCATGCAGCAGTTTCTCTGTCCCCACAGCTATATTTCATGTATCCTTGTCGCAACATGAGTGCAGATTCAGAGCCGGTCTTCAGTATTTCTCGCTACCTTCCCCGGTGCCCTGTGGCTCCCTCCGCTGCACTGCAGTACTGTGCTTTTTGGGCACATGTTAGATATACTGATATGAGGTGAATGTCAGCATCAAGGAGATAACAGCTTGACGTCTCTCTGGTCTGTTATCATGGCGCGGCACTCGGGAAGGAGCACAGCTGTGGGAGCAGACGTCTTATCAATCCGGGGGTTAAGGTGAGAGAGCAGCATAAGGTCGGATGAGACTCTCAGAGGCCGTCTTCCGGGCCCCTCAGCTGTCCGTCGTCGTCCCCCCCCCCCCCTCCCAGCTGACACCCTGCATCTACCTGCTCTCTCGCAAGGATTAACATTCCGGAGAGGGCCGACCTTCCTGCTCCGAGTCAAAATAAGTGAAAAACTGGGCTCTTTAGTCCTCTCAAGGACGATTAGTAGGATGACCTGGGACACAGCAGGTGATGCAGACTCCTCTATGGTTCAGTAAGCAGGGCCTGCAAGTGAGCGCTCTTTAGTACACAGGCCAGGGACATAACCCAATGAATATAGGTCAGTATTCATCCCCAGGCGGCTTGACTCAGAAAGAAGAATGTACTGCAAAGTAAAACGCACACGCACACACATGCACGCACGCACGCACGCACGCACGCACGCACGCACGCACGCACACACACACACACACACACACACACACACACACACACACACACACACACACGCACACACACACACACACACACACACACACACACACACACACACACACACATGCATGTAGGCTGTGTAGATGGACGGTCAGATAACAAGCATGCACATTGTGTCTTTAAATGCAACAATTTACAGTAATTTTGCTTTTTTACATGTATAATCTCACACGCATTTGTCGTCATTTCACACAAGACAAAGGACACAAGAAGGCTTGGCGATTAGCTCTCAGTTGAGTGGGTTCTACGAAACATCCAATATCCAGAGTGAAAGGGCAGTGACAGAAAGCGGCACATTTAAAATGAACGCATTGTCTTTTGTTAAATGAGCATCTGGCCACATGCCCCCAAGCTACTTTCTGCCTGAGATATTATTCTTGTGTCTGCATCGTTTCCCCCGAGTGGAATACAGCACATTTTTCCCCTCGCATCCTGCTACTGAAATGTCGTCGACACGCAATACGGGGACTATGGTATTGAATGCTGAGCTGTAGTCGATGAACAGCATTCTCACATAGTTCCCCTGCCTCTTGTCCAGGTGGCGTGTAGTCTTTTACCAACAAACTTGCATTTCCGTGTTCGCGTTCTGCGATCTGATTGGCCACTGACGTACGCTCTCTCTATGCCCAAACAGCGCGTTACGCTATAGTTCTGCCTCTAACCTCTAACAGCCTGCAAGCATTATCCAATTCATATCAATCGAAATAACGTATTGTTTTCATCTCTCGATATTAACGTGATTCCATCAACACAACATAAATGTTCAAAACACGACAAGACAGTTTGCATCACTTCCCACGGTTCTTGGCACTTATTCTACCGGTAGTGCAGTAGTTGTTGCCACGGTATTGGGTCTTTGGGTGAATACTTCATTGGCGGGGAAGAAGAACACTGATAGCGGTGTGTGGACCATCCTGCGAGCCCCAGGCCACCGGCCCACGAGCCCCAGACCACCGTCCCGCGAGCCCCAGACCACCACCCCGCGAGCCCCAGGCCACCATCCCCAGGCCACAGTGATAATGCTTGCATGTGCTGCACTCAGCAGCATCACACCTGGACAAGAGGGAAGTATGTGAGAATGCTGTTCATCGACTACAGCTCAGCATTCAATACCATAGTCCCCTCCAAACTCATAGCCAAGCTCATGGACCTGGGCTTGAACTATGACCTCTGCCAGTGGGTCTTGGACTTCCTGACGGGCAGACCCCAGGTGGTGAGAGCAGGCAACTGCACCTCCTCATCCATCACTCTCAACATAGGGGCCCCCCAGGGCTGTGTTCTGAGTCCCCTCCTCTACTCCCTGTACACACATGACTGTGTGGCACAGCAGAACAACAACACAATCATCAGATTTGCTGACGACACAGTAGTGGTGGGCCTGATCTCTGAAAACGACGAGAGGGCCTACCTGGAGGAGGTCAAGGTTCTAGCGGGATGGTGTCAAGAGAACAGCCTCTCCATGAACGTCAGCAAAACAAAGGAGATGATTGTGGACTTTAGGAGGTCGGGGGTCAGGGACTACAGCCCCCTCAGTATCGACGGGGCACCGGTTGAGAGAGTGAACAGTTTTAAGTACCTCGGAGTCCACATATCCGAGGACTTGACATGGACCACACACATTGACAGTGTTGTGAAGAAGGCACGGCAACGCCTCTACTTCCTCAGGCGCCTAAGGAAGTTCCAAGTCAGTCAGAAGATCCTTAAGAACTTCTACTCATGCACAATAGAGAGCATCCTGACTGGCAATATCACCTCCTGGTTTGGGAATAGCACCGCACAAGACCGTAGCAGACTACAGAGAGTGGCCCGTTCAGCCGAACGCACAATTGGAGGGGGGCTTCCCACTCTCCAGGGCATTTACAACAAGCGGTGCATGGGCAAGGCTAAGAGAATTATCAAAGACTCGAGCCACCCAAACAACTGCCTCTTTGAACTATTGCGGTCAGGCAAGCGATACCGGAGTCTCATGGCAAGCACAGATAGACTCAGAAAAAGCTTCTATCCCCAGGCCATCAGGATGCTCAACGAACAATAACAATATGTAACAACCATCAAATGCACTCACAGCTCACAGCACACACATCCACACGCACACACTCACTTTAAACATACAACTCACTGCAGCACCCACTTTAACCACTTTAGAACACCTAAGCACACTTTATATTTATTGGTAAAGAATTTGCACTACAACCCATACCTCATTACACCTTACTGTAAATTGTACCTAAATTGTACCTCATCCTTTGCACTGTATAGTATATTGTATTGTAACATTTTTGTCTACGTACTTGACTTCTATTTTATACTTGCTATACTTATTTTATACTTATCTATTTTATAGCACAGTCTCTGGAGCGTAAACAGAAAGAAGCATTTTGTATAAAAGTATTCTGTACTTCTGTATGACAACTAATAAAGAAACTTGAACTTGAACAATTCTCCCTTCAATTCTCCCCTCCCCTGTCTCGAACGTTGCTAGACTATGCCTCCCACTGGTCGGCTGCAGTGAGTTCCAAGCCTTGCATCACATGTCCCCTCCGGTACACGAGGAGGCAGCTGTCGCATCTTTTCACCTGAACAGCGCAATCTCTCAGTGGCAAGGAGTAACGAGTGGGAGGCTCACGCTGCCCCCGATACTTCCTGATTCTGCTGTACAGGCGCACTAACCGACCTGTAGGAGTCGCTGTCCACAACGTCCAATCCCCACCCACCGGCTTTCCCACCCTCTAACACTGCCAATTGCGTTAGTATGACAACTGGCCAAGCCGGTAGCAACGCCGAGAGCTGGGCTCGATACCAGCATATCCTGCGTTAGTGGCGAGGGCCTTGCCCACTGCGCCACTCAGCCGCCCTGATATTCACTTTCTTAAAGGTCCTCCTCACCTCATGTTCTGTTAACCTGAACACTGAGTCTGCATCGGCAGTGCCCCCCCCCGCCATTGCAGTGGATTGTAGGCTGGTGTTGTTATTCACAGCCTCAAACCTCGCATAGATGGTATTTGATTTGATTTTGATTTTATTAGAGATCCCCATTAGCTGGTGCCATAGCAACCAGCTAGTCTTCCTGGGGTCCACACACAAAAAAACATACAAAAACAATTATTATTGCAAAAAAAATATATATTAAAAGTCAGTACATACAATGCATAATGAAACTACTGTAACAATTAAGATAGCTAAAATTACATTACAGTGTAAAACAAAAACAAAAAATTACTTTACAGTGTTAAAAACAATTTAAAAACAATTTAAGATTATTTTTAAAAGTGAATCTACTGTAAATGCAGCAGAGGTTTTGAGGCAGGTTATTCCAAAGAGTTAATGCTCTAAAAATAAAAGATATCCTTAAAGCGTTGGTTTTAGGACCTGGCAATTCAAGCTGCCCACTACTGGAACCTCTAGTGTAATGCTTGTACACAGTGGGTCTCATTCTCCAAGGACTTATGACAAAAAGGGCTTCCTCTTAGGGCAATTTGAGACCTTTTCGGTCAGATTTTGGGATTCAGCAAACGTCCCAATAAAACATATAATTAATATTATATTATAATATATTGTCTATATTCATGTCTTGCCCGAAAAGGTCTCAAATGGCCGTAAGAGAAAGCCCTTTTTGTCGTAAGTCCGTTGGAGAATGAGACCCAAGGCCAGATTAAGACTTCAGAGGCCCCTGGGCCAGATTCTTGTGGAGGCCCCCCCACACACACATACACGTGCATGCACGCACAGTGGCGTTTTTATATGTCACTTTAAAAAATATATAGAATATTTAGAAGTGGTGGGCTCTCAGAGCGGTCAGGTGGCGTAACGGAGATTGCGTTCGTCACCAACCCCGGAGCGGCTGGATTCGCCTGTTCAAATCCAGCTCACAGCTCCGGGGTTGTCACCAGCTTGGCTGGCCGTTCACACTAATACAATTGGCAGTATTAGAGGGTGGGAGAAACTGGCGGGGTGGGTCCGGGTCGTTGTAAAACAGCGACTCCTACAGTTCGGTCGGGGCGCCTGCTAAGCGCGGATAGGATCTAAGGGGGATAGTGTGATCCTTCCACACGCTACGCCCTCTCAGTGAGAATCCGCGCTGCCAGGTGAAAAGAAGCGGTTGATTGGCTGGACGTGTGTCGGAGGAAGCATGTGGTAGCCTCCACTCTCCCAGACTGACTGTGGGGGGTAAGTGCGCAGCGACCAGGAAGGGGATTGGGAATTGGCATAACGACTAACATTGGGATGGGAGAAAAATCGGAGGAAAAAGGAGGGGGGAAAAGAAAAAAAAGTGGTGGGCTCTGAGGGCCAAGCTAAAAGGACTTTGATCACCCCTGCCCACTTTGACAACCTATAGGATGGCTTAGAGTAGACGACAGCAACTTGCAATGGGCCTGGTCTTCAAGATACACTACACCACTAAGATACCCATGTACATGTCGAAATACTTCCCAAAGGTCAGTGAATTCCACAACCACAACACCAGAGGAAGTTCCACAAATTATGTTCAACCCAGATTCGGCTCAAACAAGGGACTAAATACGTTTTGCAATTATGCCACAACAATGTGGAACGCCCTACCCACAGCTGTAAAGGAATGTGAATCCCTACCCTCCTTCAAAACCGCCCTCTAAGAGCACCTACGGGGGGCTGCAATTCGAACTGGCCCCGGTAAATGTCCAACCCCCTCCAATGTACAGTTTCTTCCCCCTCTAATGTATATATTTTCTTTTATGATTTCTGTCTCTTAAACAGTACTGTATATTTGTATATCGTGTATGTCATAAATGTCATGTTGAATTGAAAATGGGGGACCCTGATGTAAACAAGACGAAAGTCTTTCTCTGGTCTGCATCCCCTTAAGAATTCTGTGTATTGAGCCATACTGTATTGTACCCATTCTGCAATATGTTAATAACGTTTTCAATCAATCAATCAATCAATCAATCAATCAATCAATCAATCAATCAATCAATCAATCAATCAATCAATCAATCAATATCCGAAAGTCTAAAATATTCCCAAATGTAGATCTCACCTGTGACAGATGTAGTTTTTCACAAGCATCTATAGCACACTCATTCTTTCCCAATCTGTCCACTTATTTGAGTAACATTTTTAAAACACTGGAACACAAATGTAAATTCAACCAGATGCCATGATAGCTATTTTCGGTGTAGATAGAAAGATAAAAAGATAATCTCTCTGGAACTAAACTCCAGATAACTAAATTTGTCACGTTGCTAAGCGTGGAGATTGATCCTTCTTCACAGGAAATCTCCTCACCCACCAAGCTGGACTCCTGAGTGGCTGAGAGAGGTAGTAATACAGCATCTCAAACTTAGAATAGAATAGAATAGAAATACTTTATTCATCCCGATGTAAATTTGGAGGTGGTTTGGAGGTAGTTGGGTAGGCGGTGTGTGTGGGGGGGTTAACTGTACATTGGATTATCGACGAAACCTTACTTGGTCCCAAGAAGAGGGTCTCGTGTATTATTGGGTTAGGACATTTACATTGGAGGGGGTTGAGTTAGGACATTTACAGGGGCCAGTTGCGAATTGCAGTCTCCCGTAGGTGCTCTTTGAGAGTGGTTTTGAAAGTGGGTAGTGTTCACATTCCTTTACAGCTGTGGGTAGGGCGTTCCACATTGATGTGGCATAATTGCGAAACGTGTTTAGTCCCTTGTTTGAGCCGAATCTGGGTTTAACATGATTTGTTGAGCTTCCTCTGGTGTTGTGGTCGTGGTATTCACTGACCTTTGGGAAGTATTTTGACATGTACATGGGTATCTTAGTGGTGTAGTGTATCTTGTAGACCAGGCCCATTGCAAGTTGCTGTACTCTGTCGTCTACTCTAAGCCATCCTAGGTAGTCAAAGTGGGCAGGGGTGAGGTGGGTTCTAGGAGTAAGGTTAAGCAGTAGTCTGACCAGTTTGTTTTGTGATGTTTGTAATCTTTTTTTTAGGGCCTTTGAGGTGCTTTGGTACCATGAGGTGCAAGCATAGTCGTAGTACCCTTGAATGAGTGCTCCTGCCAGAGTCTTCAGGGAATTCTTGTTTACCAGAGAGGAGATCCGGTACAAGAATCTAGTTCGTTGGTTGACTTTTTTTATTACCTTGGATGCCATTTTTTCACAGGAAAGATTTGCCTCTAGGATGGAACCTAGGTATGTAATTAAATTTTTCCTTGTGACAATATTGTCACCCACTGTAACTGAGAAGCCGTCGGTCTTGCTGAGTTTGTTATTTGATCTGAATAGAATGGGCTTTGTTTTACAATTACATTTTATAATTAAAATCGAATCTCGATTCGAATCTTCGATCTCAGCCACATGAATGAAATCTGACTTTGTATGGGGGATATGTGTTGCCAGATTAGATTGAGAAACCGTCTTATCCCAGTCAGCCTCAGACGAAAAGGAAAGAGGACAAAATTACCAAAATTAAATAAATATTCCTGCAGGTTGGAAGCCTATTTTTCACAGCATAATGTTGACATTCAAAATGTGGGATTAAAATGATAACATACTCCAACTGTGGCGAATTGTGGACTACCTAATGGAAACAACTTGTGTATGCTAAAGGCACATCAATCTCAATGAAAACCACAAACTGCATGAAAGCACTCACGCACATCGTGAAAAGGCCACCACAGACGATCTAAAACACACGTGTACAATGCCATACGTCCTTCATTCATTGGGGATAAATATTTCTTAGCATGCCGCGGACATATGTGCTCTACTGAGCACCCATTCTAGTTACATAAGTGACTGCGCAGACTTTGAGGGCAAGCCAAACCTTAATGGGTGCGATTAATTACACGAGCCATATGGTCAGCAGCGTCTCAGTGCCATGTCCAGTTACACTCGTTGGGAGGTGCTGGGCGGCCTGCTGACGTTTATCCAACGTCCCCCAGTCCAGCATCAGCGGCCTGCAACAGTGCAGTTTATCTCTCTATCTCTCTCTGTCTCTCTATCTCTCTGTCTTTGTCTCTCTCGCCCCTCTTTTGTGTGCACACACACAAATGCATACACACACGCGCGCACGCACACACATACACACACACACACACACATATTATATTAGAGAAATGAGAAAGAAACTGGACGCTATCCTGGAGAACCCCTCCGATTCCCTATGAGGAGCTAGCCAAGAGGAGGAGCATTCGCCTCGGTCAGTCCTTTGTGCCAGTAGCCATCAAGCTCCACAGCCGAGGACAAGAACTGACTTGGTTAACTGCTGGAGAACTGGTAGAACTGATTTCAGTCGGAACTGATTACGACTACTGAACCCTGCACAGAATCACACTTTGCACAAGACGGACATATCATTCACCTCTATACCATACCTCCTCTCCCTCTCCTGTTGCTGCTTTGATACCCAGATTTACCCACAGGGATAAATAAATAAAGATCCATCTTATCTTATTCAGTAATCAAGCGTATACTGTACAAACCTTTAATCAAATACACACACACACACACTCTGAAGTGTTTTTTTCCAGTATGTCAGCAGAAATACAAGCGAACATGTGACATAAACAATAGATGCCAGACCCAGATCCAGCTGCTATGCAAGCTCAACAGTCAGAATTCCACAAACAAAAGTAGAAAAACTGCACAACAGTACACAGAGACACAAGTAGATATTCACAATCAAGCATAGAACACACATATACAAACACAGGTCAGTGAAAGCTTATCTGCATTACATCACTGCAGAATATCTCTGCATTTCCTGAATACCCGGAGCAACCGCAAAGAGAGCAGGAATTCGCATACGGTGACCATATGGTGTGGCGATGGTCCTGGTTTCAAGTCCCGACAAATATCTGTAAAATGTCCTGGTTTTCAACATTCACTGTCCCGGTTTTAACCATTAAAGAAACATCAACAATGCATCACGCATCTGAATTCAACACTGATTTGTCTGTATGTGTGTCAATAATGTCATTGTCAGGGCTGTCCCTACGACCAATGTAGCCACAGCCTATTTTTATATTTGACGTGGTCATTATGTAGGCCTACCCATTGTACTTTTTCTGAGAACGTGCTGCAAATTAAAGCTGTAACATCTGTACCAGCGGAGGTTGATAGGTTAACCAAGCTTTACTCAGTGATTAGACAAAAACAAGCTTGCTACTTAATTTGTATCTAGCCTACTGTAGCTTGCGTTAAGCTCATGTCTCCATTTGTAAGTGTTTCTTGTTTTTACATTGAAAACTCAGGACACAACTGACTTCTTTAGGCGAGTGAAGCAAAGGCTGATCAGTCGTGCACCACATTTCAGCACCACACAGCAGCCCATTGTGAAAGTGGACAGCTCCTTTAACCCTGTGACAACTCCTCTCATTAGTTACACACATGTTTATATTCAAGATTCAAGATTCAAGAGGTTTATTTATACCAGAGCATACCGTGAAATGCGGGTGGCCATGCCCGCTTTGATTGTGCAATAATACTAAATAATAAAATAGACATAATAAACAGGTAATAAAATAGACATAAAATAGGCATGACATGCTAAAGTCCTGAGATAGTGCAATACAATGTTAGCTACGGATTTAAGGCACTGGGTCCTATGTACACTACTATACACTATACAGTTTTTACTCTATATCCTTATGCTATACTTGCTATATCTAAACTATACTATACAAGAACCACGTCAGTTCTTTCCTTAAAGTGACCTTTATTTTCCTCGTTCCTTTAAAGTGTTATATGTGCAGACAACTCCGCTGTTTGTGTGTGAGCCAGTACCATTCCCACCAACAGCCACAGGAGCATTAGTTTACAGAGGAGACATGCTGTCAAAGTCAAAACGGCAGAAGGAACTTATATCTGCCAAAATAAATACTTAAATCAGAGTAGTGTGGGAGCATTTGGGATATGACCAGAAGGTTGTTAAGAAAGATCCGATGCCAACGGGTCCAATGCCTCTAACGTGCTTTGCATCCTCGCCATCCCTGTATGTCACAGTAAGAACCTAAACCAACATTAGCTGCTAAGGTTTACTAAGCTGGCGTTTACCCAAAACAGCCCTAACCCCGGAGCTGCTCACAGTGGAACAGACCTCTGGGCAACATTTCATTTGAGTTGATATTGCGGAGATTAGTTTGCTGTCCAGCTCAATCAGCAAGGAAAGGGAGGGGCTCTCTTCCTCCGTCTCTCGGTCTCTCGGTCTCTCGGTCTCTCGGTCTCTCCGTCTCTCCGTCTCTGTCTCTCTCTCTCTCTCTCTCTCTCTCTCTCTCTCTCTCTCTCTCTCTCTCTCTCTCTCTCTCTCTCTCTCTCTCTCTCTCTCTCTCTCTCTCTCTCTCTCTCTCTCTCTCTCTCTCAATGGTTTTAAGTAGCCAAACATTACACTTTAAAACTTTAAAAACTGGATAGTTGATGATGATAAAATATTTCACTTGCTGAAATGTTCCAAAATCATTAAGACTGCAATAAGCCATTGTCCCTCTCTCTCTCTCTCGCTCTCTCTCTCTCTCTTGGATTAAGCTAATTATATTTAACAATCCTGATCCTGAAAAAGCCTATTTTATTCAAAAGGAAGATACTGATTTATATATATAGATATTATTTTTTTTATAATCTTAAAAAAAAGTATAATAATCGTGAACACTGTGATATTCCCTCTCATATTATGACATCCCTAACACTGTCACATGCCAGGCCACCCACCACCACAAGTCACTTCTGAACCTGTGGGAACCACTGCAGAGACTACTATAGCCATCGGCTCAACCGAACAAAAGAAGCTTAAGTTTCTCTATAAACACATAAATCCCAGGTAAACACACACATGTGTACGTTTCATATATTTATGGTCACCTTAAATTAGCATGAAATTAAATGTCCCCCCCCCCCCCCCCCCACACACACACACACACACACACACACCCACACACACACACACACACACACACACACACACACACACACACACACACACACACACACACACACACACACACACACACACACACACACACACACAAAGACATAATAATAACAATGAAAAAACATATACCCAGTCCTTGCCTTCCCTCCATCCAGCCATAATGTTTGATTGAGTGTCTATGGGGGAAAATGGAAATTTAATTTAATAACACTGGGTAAGATTCAAAGCTTACTTAATCACAGTGACAGTTTATTCTCCACTGCTGTGAATGACAATGGAGGGAAGGATGACGCCAACACCTCCTCAGCGATGAGAGGCCGAGGGCTGTATTTCATCACGACCAGCAGGCTGCTGCTGCTACAGTACATGGTGATCGTGGTCACGAACCCTGTATTAATCACACAACATAGTCCCATAGGGCCGTGTTTATCCACAATGCTCCAACGTAGACTATGTGTCTCTTGATAAACATGTTTGCTTGGCCTAGGGCAAAACATGTTAGGAAACAGGAAGAAAAAAAACAATCAGACAGCCTGATGGTACTGAGGTATAGCATCAAACATTAATTTGCAAACACTTACACAGTAAATTTTGCAGAGTAAATTTTACTCAACATTTTTTTTTACTCAGTTTGAGTAAAATTTTCTCTGCGAAATTTACTGTGATATGGTTAACGTTGCAACATCCGCTGTTGTTGCGGTGTTGCATAATTGGACAAAGTGGATACCTATTAAGTGGAGGTACTGTATGACGTCGCCTTAGATTAGATGATCTCTTTTATACTTGTGGGCTCCGTGTCTACCTGCATGTGCTTTGCAAGCCTCCAGAGAGGAGGCCAATCGATTCCACTCAGACGCCCACGGTGCCCCGTGCGTTGGCACCGTGGACACATCGGTACAAAACAATGCTGTTGGATATAAAGCACGGGCTGTGTGTCTTGTTCTGGTCATCAGGGGGAGCTCAGGGTCGTGATACACAATTAAACTGACATTACATGGTTGGTGCTGGAGCTCTTTATAGGGACATGGAACAAATATTAGAGCTATATTGAAGGTGCATTATGAAGTAAAAAAAAAAACAATTATAATAATAATAATATGGTATATGCTGTACACAAACACAGAAGAAAAGTCCCTATAGAACACTGCCTGAGTCTATAATAGATACCTGACTGTTGTTGTTGTTGTTGTTGTTGTTGTTGTTGTTGTTGTTGTTGTTGTTGTTGTTGTTGTTGTTGTTGTTGGTGTTGTTGTTGTTGTTGTTGCTGTTGTTGTTGTTGTTGTTATAAACATAGTCTAGGCTTACATTTGTTTCACAGAGCCTCAAACTTATTTTGTTTTGATTTATGATGACATACGATAGAATAAGTACATGTATAGTAAATATGGTATGTTGGCGGCGCCCAAGTGGCGAACCATGTAATCCGCTGCGTCGCGGCACGGCCGACCCGGGTTTGATTCCCAGACCCGGCGTCATCTGCCGAATGTCTTCCCCCCACTCTGTCTCCCGCTCTTCCTCTCTCTCTCTCTCTCTCTCTCTACTGGACTGCCCAGTAGCAAAAAGCGATAAACGCTAAAAAATTTATAAAAAAAAAAAAAAATATGGTATGTTGGTTTTTACACTGTGTAAATAAGGAAGAAATTATTTTACATAAAGATGTATTGTTGGCTCTGCAAATGTAAACACATCTAAATGAGCCATTTACCATTTACATCTAGAAGGTCACACAAACATTTTATGCCCCCATAAAGTCAGAGCCCCATTCGTTGTCTATGGAGCAGCCCCAGATATTACATCGCGGTGACATCACTGGGGGCGACAGTGGCTCGGGAGGTAGAGCAGTCGCCTGGTAATCCGGAGGTTCTCGGTTCGATTCCCGCTCCTCCCGGGCAGTGTGTCGAAGTGTCCTTGAGCAAGACACTTAACCCCTAATTGCTCCCGATGAGCAGGTTGGCACCTTGCATGGTTGCCTCTGCCGTCAATGTGTGAATGTTGAGTGAATGGGTAAAATGTGAGGAACAAATTGTAAAGCACTTTGGATAAAAGCGCTATATAAATACAGCCATTTACTGATTGGAGGTCTTCCGGCTTTAGGAGAGAGTGGCGCATGTTCACAAAATACTGACTGAACTATCCTTTGGCACAGGAAGAACTCTTGGTGAAATGGGTGATATTCCCCTCTAAGGAGGATCCAAAAGGAAAAAAACACACTACTGACTATAAGACTCAGAGGATAAGAGTACAGTACTCAACACCAAATCAATTATCCCATTTCCGATGTCAAATGTTCAATTTAAAAAAAAAAAGAAGAAGAAGAAATTTTATTCGTTTTGATATAGCCCGTAAAACCAGTCTCATGGCGGCGTTACGGAAATTACAGTAATCAACTCCACTTACACAGTAGTTCCCATGCCGCGCTAGCTATATGGAAATAGATCAACTAGATGACAACTTGTCAGACTAGATCCAAATGCGCTTGGTTTTCTGTGCGGTGATTGACAACCAGCACTCGCGCCCCGGGATATTCCCGCCCTCCTCCACTCTTCCAGGCAGATAGCACTGAATGACGGCTCTTCACCAGCTTTTTTTTACTTATTAATCATATTGAGAGCATGAACCGTGAAATGAAAACCATCCCTCCAAAAAACCACCCTAGCCTTGACTAAATAAATGGTCTTCCCAGGGGAAATAACTTTTTACATTGGACTGGTTTGGTGGCACCGCTCTGAGATGCGCAAACTACCACAAATATGCTGTAAATCAAATGTCAAAATTAACCTTGTGCTGAATTTAACAAGGCGGTTCTATTGCATTTAATGAATTGTCTTCCCAATCCTTTAAAAAAAAAAATTTACCTTTGCTGAAGGACATAAGAAACAAATAAACAATTAATTAGGTTTTAATAAAAATGCTTCTACATGATCTCCAACCAACCAAAGTCAGCCCATGTTACCCCACTTCAGAGAGCTGCACTGGCTCCCCATCGCCGCACGATTCCGCTTCATATCGTGCAGCCAAGGGATCGGCTCCCGCCTACCTCCGGTCAATAGTCTCTAACTACACACACTCTCTAACTACACACACTCTTAGGCCCCTAAGCTCTGCATCTCCTGGCCACCGCTCAGACCCACTCCTATCCGAGCTCCTGGGGGGTCATCAAAGAGAAACAGGCTATTCTCGGTCCTCGCTCCACAATGGTGGAACAAACTTCCCACCACATTCAGGTCAACTGAAATCAGCCCAATTTTCCATTGTCAACTAAAAACACACTTCTTCAATCAATGTATCTGAAATGAAATTATTTTTTATATATATATAATAATACTAACCTCTGTGCTGTCTTTTACTAGTATGCTATAGGAATCTACCTCGCCTACAGTATATTACTGTACTACCAGTACCATACTATACTAATATGCACTCAAGTCTGTTGCACTCAAGGTCGACACTGTTTGACAAACAATGTTGCATAGCTGCCAGAGTTTTACCCTTCCTGCTGACTTGTTGCACAGAACTTGTAAGTCGCTTTGGATAAAAGCGTCAGCTAAATGACTACATGTAAATGTAAAATGTACTCAAAGAAATAACAAAGGACAGATCCACTCTGAGATAATTTTACTCTGTTAGAAATCACAGGAATTATTTTCTGATACAAATTATATAGTCTAACGTCTGTTTTTAGTGTTCTCACGTCCTCAGATCCATGTATACCTCGTCTTCAGTTAGTGAACAACAACATTAGCTCAGTATGACTTTCCCGATCGAACCAAAACAAGACCATTTGCACAGCCATGGCTAGAAGGTAGCCTACATGTATCCGTGTTTCCTTGAAAAGACACTTCTCTCACAAGAGTTTGCGCTGGCTGAAGTAGTTCTAGCATTAGCGAGCAGTCTTTAAACGCTATTTTGTGATCGTATTCATGGCATGAGAGAACAGGGACGGCAAAATTATACTGGAGGTCGTCTCCATAATAAGATCTAATGAAAGAAACAAATGTGATTTCTGAAAAATGTGTGTCTGCTTGCTAAGTGCTAAAGTTAGTCCCAGCTCAGAGATGTGAATGAATTAATTATCCATTTTCAACACACCCCGGCTTTGACTAAATGTATGATCTTGCCAAAGATACACTTTATTCTTACAGCTGTAGGCTACTGTACATGGTTTTATAGTTACATTGAAAACTGGTTCAAACTTGACTGCCACCGCCACAGTTGTCCTCACTCAGAAAAATAGGAGTATGATGTCAGTTCAACAAAATGTGGCTACGCCGTCATACTAACTCAATTGGCAGAGTTAGCAGGTGGGAAGTCGAAGGGTGGTAGTCTGGTTGTTGTGAACAGCAACTCCTACAGGTCGGTTGGGGCGCCTGCACAGCAAAGTCAGGAAAAATGGCGGGGCAGTGTGATCCTCCTATACGTTACTCCTCGCCAAATGAGAGTCCGCGCTGGCAGGTGAAAAGATGTGACAGGCTGCCTCCAGATGTATCGGAGGGGACATGTGATGCAAGGCTTCTATCCTCCCTACAACCGGCCAGTGGGGGGCATATGCGAGCAACGATCAGGACAGGGGAGGGAGAATTGGCACGAGAGGTAAAATTGGGATGGGGAGAAAAATCACAGAAAAAAGGAGGAGAAAAAAGTAGATCAAAAAAACTAAATGTGGGTACCTTCTACCCATGACCCATTTTCAGTCATAGCACTTGTTAGCTAGGGTACCTAACAGCCAACTAACGTAAATTAGTAACTTAATTGAACGACAGGGTCTGTTAATTCTGGCTGCACTACAACATAGAAATATAAAGCTATTTGTTGCGAGGACAGCTGAAGTGCAGGCACGTGCATTGGCTTTGGGTGCCAAAGCAAAGTGGCCTTTAAAAAATTATTATTATAATAATATTTTTTGTAAAGGGCAGTGCCCATGGTCCTCATCAAGAATAATTTTAACAATTAATAATATTATAAATAAAAATAAATATTTGAATGCCTGTCTGTCTGAGATGCATGGTTTTCTGATGCGTCGCCCTCCCTCTTATAATAGAAATCGAGCGCAAACCGAGCATCTCGCCTCACGTTTGCCTGTCTGTCAGCTGATTTTAAGCAGCAACTGAAGTCAGCACCAGCAGCTAACGGTAAGAAAGTTATTGTTTTCCATAACTAATATTTTAGCAACCAACGTTAATCTCGACAATGTGATGTGCTTAAGTTAGCTAATTAGCATCCATCCAAACATTACCTAACATTAGCCCACATGTTAGCTATCACCCTTTGTAGCAAGTCGTATCATATCAGCTACTGTATAACGTTATATACCTCTGTTAGTTAGATGTGCCATAAGCAATTATTGTTAATGAGTGATGTGATGTGTGGTGGTGGTGAGTTTAATTAATTTCAAAGCATTCTGATCATCATCTGTTATAGTGGGTCTGATTGTGAAGATTAAAGCAATACTTCACTTAGTCTTCAGCATATGGGCGAATATGCATATTACCCGCATGTAACCCACATGAGAAGTCAATCACCAAGTTTCTGTGTCCCAACTTTGAAATAGTCGCATTTTGCTCCCCATTGACTTTGATGTGTATATAAAAATTCAAAAAAATGCCCTAATAACATGTTGGCGAACACATTTCCAGGCTCTGCAAAGAGGAGAGGTTGTCAGACCTTCTTTTATTGGAAATTGAGAAGGATGTTCTCAATGATGACCACAATGGTGTCATAGACATTTTTCGGGACATGCCCAACAGGACGATTCGGTTGTGAACCGGGAGGAGAGGATCTAATGGTCTGTGTGTGTTTGATTGATTGATTGAAAACTTTATTAACAGATTGCAGAATGGGTACAGTACAGTACAGCTCAATACATACAATTGTTAAGGGGATGCAGACCAGAGAAAGACTTTCGTCTTGTTTACATCAGGGTCCCCCATTTTCAATTCATCATAACATATATGACATACACGCAGGGGCGTAGCTGTAGATTGTGGGCCCCATGAAATAATGTATCTGTAGGCCCCCAGTGAATGCGAGCGGCCATTTGTGGCCATTTATGGCCATTTATTTATTGATGAAAAGGCATAATATGGTTTTTACCTATACATTCGGATCAGCAGTTCAGCACCTGCACTGTTGGTGGGTGAGCCTAGTAAAGGATGTCGCATTGCGTTCATCTTCAATGAATGGACCAATGCAATAGTCTACCAAAGCCCCCCCTCTCTCTCTATATATCTCACTCTCACACACACACACACACACACACACACACACACACACACACACACACACACACACACACACACACACACACACACACACACACACACACACACACACACACACACACACACACACACACACACACACACACACACACACACACACACACACACACACACACACACACACACACACACACACACACACACACACACACACACTTCAGAATTCAGAAACAAACATAGTATCAATGAGAGCATCAATAAATACACCAGTGCTGGGCCCTTGGAATCATCCTAAGCTACCCCCCCCCCCCCCCCCCCCCCAGTTACGCCCCTGCATACACGACATACAGATAGACAGTACTGCTACATCTATACATTTATGACAGATTTGCAAATACAGTACTGTTTGTGATACAAAAATTGTCTAGAAAAGAGAGTACAGTATATACATTTGACGTAGAAACTGTACATTGTAGGAGGTTGGGTAGGTGGGATGGGGGTGGGGGGTTGGATGGGTGGGGGTGTGGGCAGTGGCGGCCGGTGTGAACTACATTTGGGTGGTCGCGATCATCTGACCAAGCTGGCCAAGCGAATACTGACTCATAACGTTACCAACATTAAGTCGAGTTAATTGATTCATACTACACTAGTACACGTATGATCATCAAATCAATAATGAACACATATATATTGGCCTATCTTGTCATTTTAAACAAGTTACCATTCATTCATTCAGCCATTATGCAATACCCACAGCGAAATTAACACGCTGTGTTGAGAGAGCGAGAGAGAGAGAGAGAGAGAGAGAGAGAGAGAGAGAGAGAGAGAGAGAGAGAGAGAGAGAGAGAGCGAGAGAGAGAGAGAGCGAGAGAGAGAGACAGACCGCATTAACTCATTAACTCACTGTGTTTAGTTGAAACGTGGTCCGGAGGGCTTGATAAAGTGTATAATGTCCACTGTCCCACAGTTCCAGACTGTTGTTGTCGATGTATATCCACTGTCCAGAGTGACTGCATCACAACACAACAGCATCGAGTAACTAATTAACTAACTTTCCTAACCAGAAACTGACGTCGGCCAATCAGAGAGAGCGTCTCCGAGAAATGCGGCTACGGAAAATACTGGCGTCGGCCAATCAGAGAGGGTCTCCGAGAAATGCGGCTATGGAAAGTCTCGACGCTGCTTGCTTAGATGATAATAGATCGCTTGGAAAAGCGCCCGGCTTCCATCATAATACATCATATTTCAACACACATCGCGTTACGCACTGATTGGCTGCGACGGATACAGCGATGAAACCAGTGCACGCCCACTGTAAGCGCTATTGCGTCTAGCCCGAGAGAAATGCGGCTACGGAAAGAATAGACGCCTATTGCGTCTAGCCCGAGAGAAATGCGGCTACGGAAAGGAGTCACTTCCTGTTGTTAATGAAAACAATTATTTATATTTGATATATTAACGTTATATTGTGCATTGAAAACACAAAGATACTTAAAATGAGTAAATATTATTCATTTTAAACTGTTTATTTTATTTCTAGGGCCCAAAAAATAAAAAATTAATAAAAAAATCGTATTCTTCTTCTTTTAACCAGGGAGGGCGGCGCTCTAGCGCCCCTATCGGCCAGCCGCCACTGGGTGTGGGGGACTGTACATTGGAGGTGGTTGGGTGGGTGGGGTAGGGGGGTTGGGTAGGAGGGGTGGGTGGGGGACACTGTACAACTGTACAATCAAAACTGTACATTGGAATATTGACAACCATACTTGGTAATTTACTGTACATTGGAGGGGGTTGGGTTAGGACATTTACAGGGGCCAGTTTCGAATTGCAGTCTCCCATAAATGTTCTTTGAGAGTGGTTTTGAAAGTGGGTAGTGATTCACATTCCTTTACAGCTTTGGGTAGGTCGTTCCACATTGATGTGGCATAATTGCGAAACGTGTTTAGTCCCTTGTTTGAGCCGAATCTGGGTTTAACATGATTTGTGGAGCTCCCTCTGGTGTTGTGATCGTGGTATTCACTAACCTTTGAGAAGTATTTTGAAATGTACATGGGTACCTTGGTCGTGTAGTGTATCTTGTAGACCAGGCCCATTGCAAGTTGCTGTACTCTGTCGACTACTCTAAGCCATCCTAGGTTTTCAAAGTGGGCAGGGGTGAGGTGGGTTCTAGGAGTAAGGTCAAGCAGTAGTCTGACCAGTTTGTTTTGTGATGTTTGTAATCTTGTTTTTAGCGCCTTTGAGGTGCTTTGGTACCATGAGGTGCAAGCATAGTCGTAGTACCCTTGAATGAGTGCTCCTGCCAGAGTCTTCAGGGTATTCTTGTTTACCAGAGAGGAGATCCGGTACAAGAATCGAGTTCGTTGGTTGACTTTTTTTATTACCTTGGATGCCATTTTGTTACAGGAAAGATTTGCCTCTAGGATGGAACCTAGGTGTGTGTGTGTGTGTGTGTGTGTGTGTGTGTGTGTGTGTGTGTGTGTGTGTGTGTGTGTGTGTGTGTGTGTGTGTGTGTGTGTGTGTGTGTGTGTGTGTGTGTGTGTGTGTGTGTGTGTGTGTGTGTGTGTGTGTGTGTGTGTGTGTGTGTGTGTGTGTGTGTGTGTGTGTGTGTGTGTGTGTGTGTGTGTGTGCGTGTGCGTGCGTGTTCTGTTCTGTTCTCTATTGAACATCATACAATATTGCATGTGTGGCTGTTTTGAATGGACACCAACGATTCTATTTCACACTATTCCACAATACTGTACCCATAGTAGTCATTATATACCATATCTCTCTGAGTGACTACTACTCATGCTATCCCCCCCCCCTCTCTCTCTCTCTCTCTCTCTCTCTCTCTCTCTCTCTCTCTCTCTCTCTCTCTCTCTCTCTCTCTCTCTCTCTCTCTCTCTCTCTCTCTCTCTCTCTCTCTCTCTCTCTCGTAATCATATAGTATGATATGATGCAGTTTGTTGTACGATTCCGTGTTACATTCTCTGAATATCGGTTGCTAATTCTATAGTTTGGCTGGTTACGTTACGCTGTAGTTGGTGTTCTAACATTTTGATACATGTGCCCTTTTTAAAATGGTAGCACCTGCCCCTCTAAAGGTCTCTGCACGGCCCTGCTGAAGTGGTAAGTCTGCTTTTTCTATGATACATTCCTATATGATTATTGAAGGCAAGTGTAACATGGTCAGTCTAAGAAAGAACAATTGTCTCTTTGATGAAGTGGGTCGTTTACTGTTGAACTTTTAGAAGGTAGAACAATGTTCCATTAAACTCTTCTGTAGCCACAGTCGGAATAAAATCACATGCCATTAGGCCAAGGAAATTATCTGCGGGTAACAGCAAAATACAAGACCAAACTGCTAAATAGACCCAGAAATGCTAAGTATATCACCAGTTGTTTTTTCTTAACAGCTTGGCCTTCTGCTTTATTGCCATTGGTCAGATTTCCAGTCAGATCTTATTTATCCATTTTAAATTTCACTTTCACTAAATCCCTACATAACATCAATGTTTTTGTCATTGGTAAATTATAAAATTATAGGACCAGGGTCCCAAAGCATTGGACAGCGAACATCCAAATCCACCAGCCAAAGGTTTACTAGGCTTCATTATCCTAGTTTGCGGATGAAGAGGTGATTTTGTGGACACCCTGCATAAGCAAAAATATGTATTTTCAATTTTCACACATGGTGGAATGAGCCATTGGAGAGTACTGTATACTCTAGCCAAAGAGAGGGTTTTTTCAGTACAGTACAGGCAGAATCTGACCTAGACAGATGTAGCCATTGTGGAAAGTCCTACTTTCTCTTTATTGGTTGCTGCAGGTGTTGCTGCCACAGTGCCTGAATTGATAGAAGGGACATTTCCTTTCAATTCAACATTCATGAAGTGTCATTTTGACTCGTACACTGTTACATACTCCTGCCCCTCCTGTGTGTGTGTGTGTGTGTGTGTGTGTGTGTGTGTGTGTGTGTGTGTGTGTGTGTGTGTGTGTGTGTGTGTGCGTGTGCGTGTGTGCGTGTGCGTGTGCGTGTGTGCGTGTGCGTGTGCGTGTGTGTGTGTTTTGTGTGTGTGGTCATCCTTCCCCCGCCCCCTTTTCCCTGAAAGCTTAAGAGGCAAACTCAGCGAATTGGGGGGGGGGGTGCTTGATCCTTTCTCCTGAGAAAGTCAAGTCCTCCACTGAACTCTTGAATCTAAATTGTATTTCATTTGTAATGTTTTAACAATACATTTGTAACATAGCATAATTAATCTGGTCTAATTAATATTATATTAGACTAATTATATAGTAGTATTTTTGTCTTGCATTACTCAATGCTCTTACATTGTTGTTTTTTATATTTTTTTGATGTTATTATTGATCTATTCTATGTTTGATTTGACTCATTTCCTTATGTTGTTACAATATTTTGAGTGTGTGTGTATATACATATATAATATACAAATTTTTTATTTCTATTTAGTATTATTGTATATTCCTTCAATGTAGACATAGCTTAAAAGTGGATTGTTTTCTAGCTATGTCAAGTTGAGAATGTGCTGTGCTTTCATCCATTTGGCACCAGCTGTCCCCCATTATAATTAGTCTCTCCCAGAGTTCTGTTTTTTTACTTTTTTCTTTATTTATTTACAGTTTTGTTTTGTCACAGTTACAACACCCTGAAGAAGGCCATGTGTAGGCCGAAACATGTCGGTATTTAAAAACGTTTCTTCTATAGTCTAATTAATAATCGACTTGTAAATTAAAAAATTTAAACGTCCTCACCTTCTCGCGTGGGACGCACTGCGTGACGGACAGGAGACACGCAACCAACGGCACTTTCACTTAGCGGACCTGAAGAACCTGCCAATCAAACGCACGGCGTGCTGGCAGAGCGCTCAGCACCCAACTCGGTCGCGAAGACAGTGATTGGCATTTCAGAGCAAATCTAAAAAGCCTTGTTTGGAAATACTTTGGATTTTAATAAACTTGTGGAACCTTGAGACAAAGTTGGATGCAAGCTATGTAAACTACAGCTGGCCTACCTTATTTTTTATGCTAACACTATTTTATATTGTAGCGCTTTATTGTAAATCATCCCTCAGGGTAAAACTTCTAGATATTGAATAATGAATAGAGAGACAGAAGTGTCATGCAGGTCCCCAATGGTTTGATTGCCATTTCCTGTTTCATGTCAAGGAAAATATATCGTTCCATGTGTATCACACCTTGCTCGGAGGCGCATTGCTGTGTATGCATGTCAGTTCTATATATACCATAAACTTTCATTGATTTGATCTTGTTCCGATATAACCCCTTCTCAATCTAGCATCACTTTCTCCTCATGCACTGAGAGAGAGAGAGAGAGAGAATAATGGTCTTCCTGGGGATATGCATGGCCCTGCTCATGGAACACTCTGCAGTCCTCACGCCGGGAACTTCAATGAATATTTTCACCCCTTGCTTGGTGCCGGTGGAACCAAAAGTTCTGAACATGTAAAACCTTTCCTCCAGGGGCAAGCTTCCAAGCAACATAGGGTTCGTTGAGCAGGGAACATAGGGCTGTGGGAACATAGGGCTGTGGGAACATAGGGCTGTGGGAATATAGGGCTGTGGGAACATAGGGCAGTAGGAACATAGGGCTGTGGGAACATAGGGCTGTGGGAACATAGGGCTGTGGGAACATAGGGCTGTGGGAACATAGGGCTGTAGGAACATAGGGCTGTGGGAAAATAGGGCTGTGGGAATATTGGCTGTGGGAACATAGGGCAGTAGGAACATGGGGCTGTATGAACATAGGGCTGTGGGAACATAGGGCTGTGGGAATAATGGGCTGTGGGAACATAGACAGTAGACACGCTCCCATGGCTGCTATAGGATGTCTGATAATGTTATCATGGAAATCAATGTTAACCTGTTAAAGGTCAACCTCTACGTTGTATTTTTGTTCAATAAACAATGTGGACTAGGCCAACAGTGACTTTCATGAAGAATTGGGAAAAAAAGTATTGAAATTTACCCAGTTTTAGCGTTTTTATCAAAACATTTTGTCTGCCCAACACAATCACCACGCACATGCATATTTTAATCAATGGTTCATAACGTGCACGTGTAATGTCGTCACAACAGGTGTTGGTCACCAGGGGGCTCTGTGAGTCACAGGCAGTAGCAAGGAGGCGGAGCATTATTTCCGGCGTTGGGTGCATGATGCGCATGCGCTGTGATCACACCAGGCAGCCAACGCCGGAAATAATGCCGTTTTGAGCAGTTTATAAAAAATATTAAAAATGTATATTAGCAACGCAGAGCTTTCAAACCATCCCGTATCTCTGTCCGAAACCCTCGTGCAACTGTGAGTACATTTGAAATGTCTCTGTGATACTTGTATAACGAACGGTTCGGCCAGAACCAGTCCTTCATGGTAAATCTAGGTTGGTTTCCTATTAAGGAGCAAGTGACTGTGGATTCACTCGGTGCATCAGTCACGAAAGGGGCTATGATGAGCTTGGCAAGCCAGAGTAAAACACAGTTTTCATTCAATCATTAACAACATTAACCAGACTCTCGTTGTGTCTATTATGCTAACGCTAACGTTACCTCATTGTGTCTATTCTACAAGCTTTAACGTTACCTAGCCTCTCGTGTCTATCTGCTACCGTTAGCATTAGGCTAACTAACGTTACCACTCGTCCCTAACCCCAACAACAAGCGTAACTAATTAGCGATCTTTTTGTCAGACTAAACTCTCCGCTCGGTGGCAAATTGTGTTGATGTCGGTTTTGTTTCATCAATAAATGAGGCAGAATACACAGTGACTGTATCCTTTTTTATTGCACTTGTTTCGTGCTGCAAACATACATAAGACATCCTACGCGAGACATTAAAGATGGCGGCGTTCTGTTTTCGTTCAGACTCTCCAGACAGTGACGCGTCTCTCTCCTGACCAATCAGTGGTCTGCAGTTTTTCACGTGACATTTCTGGAGCTCTCATGCTGATCACCAGCAGCCCCGCCTCCCCACACGGAGACAAACTGAGTACTTTATTTTAGTGGAAAAGCAACATTAGATTCGGCTCATTAATATGCACCTGTGTCCTGTTGTGACGTCGGCGTTTGATAAGCTTTTTTGATTCGCGCGTGCATTTTATTCGTGCATGGACCTTTTTAACTCTTTCAGAGTGGCATTTCCGGTGTCAAATGGAAAAAAATAAATAATGAAATTATATACCAATGATGTAAACTACCCATAATTGATCAGTAGGGTTTAAGCTGGAGGTTGGCCTTTAAGCTTTAAGGTCCCCCTATAAGGGGACCCTGTTTTTCTTTATCATAAATCGATCAATAGAGACCATATTAGATCCCCAATTATCATATCATGGGGTATCTCTGGAAAGCCACACTCATTGGCTACAACCCTGTGCAAAGATTCTCGAGATCGCCAAATGATTGACGGAGCTAGAGCCCCGGGAGTCGGGGGTGGTAATGTGTACTTTTGCGTACTTTGGGGCACGCCTCACATATCGGCATGTAACTCGAGAACCGCTGAACGGATTTTGTCACCTGAAAGGGCAATCGACAGGCAACAAATAGGGCTTTAATTATATCTATATTATTGTATTAAAAGGAATGCACACCCGAGCCACTAGAGGTCGGCAAAGAATCGTCCACATGTGGGCCCTTGGATGTTAAGAGGTCAATGTTTTTAAATATTTTTTTTGTAGCCAAGAGTAAAGACCATAACCCTATCAAAAACAGTAGTCAAAATGTATATTTTCATTTTTACCGATGTTTTATACGATTTATCGGAAATACAAATGTATCAGAAAATGCTAATTATCGTAAAAACCACAAGAAATGACTAAATCCAGATTCAACCCTGCCATTGGAAAGAGGAGCATTTTCCCTATCCATAGATGTATGATTTGGCCATAATAAGGTCAAGGTCAAGTTCAAGGTCAAATATGAATTTATAATTAAAGTCGATTATCATTAATTACTGTATCTACAAATCCTTCTGTTTAATCATCTTCCCGCGGTTCATTTGCTTAGATTTTTTGTACACATGATCTCAATAAGGTGGTGAATGAGCTCAGTGAGCATTTTCTCCTACCCGTATACATTTTTGATCATCATCAAAATCATAAATCATAATTAATCATAATTAATTTATTCATTACAATTGAATAATTACTAGTAACAGACACAATATTTCTGACACTGGAAATACATACCCCCAGGTCCCTAGATGTTCCTAGATACCAAGAACATGCAAATTGACCTTGCAGAAGTGGAGCAATCTTCCATTTACTTAGGCATGTACCTTTAGGCGAAAACGGTCTACAGATTAACAGGTTAATTTGGTGCAGGGTGTGCAAAAGACTCAGGGCATATGGAGACATATGAACAGTGAGATTTAACCCCTTGCTAGGAACAGCATCCATAACGAGAACATGTCAGTGGGGTCAGTCAGTCATGACCACAAATAAGTGCTAAATGTATGTATTTGAATATTATGAAGATGTTTAGTTACTGTGATTAATATCGTAATGTTTACCAGCTGTTTACAGAATGACTTACCACCAGCAACTTTGTATTGATTTATCCGTTTGGTACATGAATCGAGTAGCATACATACATAGCGTACATTACTCTTTTGTACCCGTTTAGCACTGTTTATTGTAAGTCTCACTTGTGAGGATTATGTTAATTGTAGAGATAGTATAGCTTAAGTAATGTAATGTCCCCCCCTTTGTTTAGAACCACACCCCAGGGAATAGTATCATAGTAATAGTGTCTGTGCATCTGTGTATCTACATTTAGTTCACAATAAAACTCCTCAAAACATGCGCACACTCACTTTAAACATTCACCTTTAACATTCACTTTAAACATGTTTTAAACGTTACACCACATTTGATCTATGTATTCTTTAAGCATGTGCACTACCTCACCTAGTTTTGTATAGTGTTTGGTCTTCATTCTTTAACTTTTTTACTGTATGAAGCACAATATCAGGAGGGTCATACAGAACCAAGCATTTAACTATAATGTGACAAAGAAAACAAAAGTTGACATAAATAGACAGCCCATATTTCTGACTGCATTTCCTAAGAACATCAATACACAGGTGGTGTGTATTGATTAATGAGGTTAATGTTGTGAATTAGAACTGGATACCATCCCTGCTAGAAAAAACAGCATAGATCAGCTGGTCACCAGCATAATGCATGTTGGTTATACCAGCAAATACCAGCACAATGCATGCTGATTATACTAGCATATGTTGTGTTTTGGTGTTGGTCCACACTGGTACGCCAGTTAAACCAGCATAGACCAGCATTGAAATGATGCTGGTCTATGCAGTCTTTTTCTATAGCAGGGTGTTGGGTAATCGGGTTCTCAGCCAGTAATCTCTCTCTGTTGTTCCATGAAGTTTGCGTTGTGTTGTTATCTCTTACCCATCCTACTGGCTGTTTATTCCATAAACATATCCTCAAGATGGAAAACAGTTCTGAAAAGTCTTTGAAAGGTCTATTGAATTCCTTAATTCTACCGGTCTCTCCTGCTATCAGTTCGATGATGGTTGAGGCCTAGTGGTTAGCAAAAAGCCTTCCCTGTTAGCCGAAGCTAGCTACCTCGTGGCCTCGGTGGGTGGAGGGATGATGACCTCGGCTGCTATCACTCACACACCCTGCTCTGGTCTGTTTCTGGAGAGTCTAACACTATGCTCTCTGTCTGCTCCCCAGCTTAAAGGCCCTGTCGGTGTTAATTATAAAGCCTGAGTGTCAAGAGTAGATGTCTGCTGTCATCTACAGATATTTACATTATATACACATATGAAAAACAAGTGATTCTATCAAGGGGTAACACCCAAATGATGGGGGGTAGGGTAATTCCAACAAGGAAGCTGTAGTGCAGTAAATACAGGACTTAAATGAATGGAAAGGACCTTTCCTATAGGTTACCATAATAATCTACTTTGGTACACTAATAGATCGCCTCCCCAGAATTTTGATAATGTTGTCATGGAAATCACAACTGTTTCATGTGTGGGCTGTGGATGAAGAGGCTCGGTCACTATCAGAAGATTGGAACGTTAAACACACCTGTCACTGGGATGCTCATTGAGATGACGTCGTTGCCATGGTGACACATCATGCACCAAAGCAAGGTATTTAGATAAGAAACGTCTAGCTGTTGCCCACACAGGATTCTATTTAAAGCGACAATGTGTCACTTTTTATTTTGTATTAAAGGTCTAGAGCGTGTACAGAGAGAATCGAGACCACTGACGCTTCAACACGGCACTCACCTTCTCTGCTCCAGCCTCAAATGGTCTGGTGAGACACAAATTTACCGAAAAAAGCAAATAAGCACTTCCGATTGGTGGTAAGAACAGCAGAGGTGGGTGCAAGCGGTGTGACGTAAATTGGTAGAATCGACTGTCAATCAAAATTGTTCCTTTGTGGTCTACCGGATAATGCAAGTCTTGAGCAAGACAAGTTATTCTGTTAGGTTAGTTATATGAAAGCCAGTGAGTATTGTATGACTCAGACTTCAGCAATAATCATGAGCATTATAAAATAAAACACACATGGCATGGTGGAATACCATAAACATATTTCTTGATGTTTCCTTTTTTTAAAGTAAGTAAAGAGGCCTATGTTCATATCAGTGATCACAATTTGTAACACAAAAAGAGAGACGTTTAGCCTATTTATTTATTTAATATTTTATTTATTAATTTTATTATTATTTATTATTTTATTTGTTGTGCCATGCCTAAAATAGGGCTTAGCATAGCATAGGGCTAAAACATTTTCAATAATATATTTCTTTTGTTATATGAAAGAATGTTACAATATAGCAATTTTTTTTTTATATATAATTATAATCTTTTTCCTCCTTCCTTTTTCTGATTTTCTCCCATCCCAATGTTAGTCGTTATGCCAATTCCCAATCCCCTTCCTGGTCGTTGCGCACTCTACCCCCTACCGTCGGTCCGGGAGGGCGGAGACTATCACATGCTTCCTCCGACACATGTGTACCCAGCCCACCGCTTCTTTTCACCTGGCAGTGTGGACTCTCACTGGGAGAGTGTAACGTGTGGAAGGTCACACTACCTCTCCCAGATCTTGCTGTGCAGGCGCCCCGACCGAACTGTAGGAGTCGCTGTTTACAACGACCAGGACCCACCCTCACCGGGTTTCCCACCCGCTAACACTGCCAATTGTGTTAGTATGGACAGTCTGCCAAACCGGAAGCACCACAGCTGGATTCGATCCCACTGTCTCTGTGGTGGTAGACAGACGCTTAGTCCGCTGCGCTACCCGGCCACCCAATAAAAGCTTTTCTATACATTTGTCTGATTGATTGATTGAAAACTTTAACAGATTGCACAATGGGTATAAATACAGTACAGCTCAATACAACAACTGCTAAGACTGGAGGATGAAGACCAGAAAAAGACTTTTGACTTGTTTACATATACGTTTTTTGTTTGTTGCCCAGGCACAAATATCGGTATCGGCCGATTGTGTTACACAATCGGTATCGGTATCGGCCTCAAATTTTCATATCGGTGCATCCCTACAATAAATCAAGAACAAAATCCACCATAAAATCCAAATATGCAAGTGGATGCACGATAATTATCGGGCCGATAATTATCGGGCCGATATCAGCAATTATGACGTCATCCCGATAAACTCGATAACGTTATTGATAGCTCCGATAACATATAATACATTTTTTGGTTAAAAGAAATCCGGTGTGGGTGGATTTGGATGAAGGGCGCTTGTTTTTATTATAGCCTCCTCCCGTTTTGCCAGTACTGTGGTAAAACTGATAGCGTGTGGTTTAGGAACAGGGAGTTTTTCACAAATCGAGCGCTCCCTTTCTTGGCTGTGACGTAGTCACGTTACATTCGGAGACAGACAGTTGATCTGCCAATTACGTCCCACGGCTTGCACCCACCTCTTCTTCTTACCACCAATCAGAAGCTCTCGTTCGTTTATTTACCTCCGGATTGTCAGCCATTACTCTACTCGGAGCTAACGTTATCTCCCCGCCAGCCACATTGACAAGTACCAGCGCTTATACATTACTGGCAAATGTCTTGTTGCACTTGTGCACGAGCGTTGTCAGCATCGACTTTAGTAAAATAGACCCAGACTTTTGAACATTTCGTTCTCTCCGCCATTATGAGAGCAGAGCTGTCTGTACTGAGTCGGCAGCGCAGCACCCGTGTGAGTGAGTGTGTGTGTGTGTGTGTGTGAGTGAGTGAGTGAGTGTGTGTGTGTGGGAGGGAGCCCGCTCGCAGGCAGAGACAACGGAGGAGAGATAATAGACAACGGCCAACAAGATTAGTTTGCGACGTTTAAATTCCTAAAAAAAAAACTCCATAATTTCTCGAGTACCGGTAGCAGTACCGATGACGTCGGAGCTTATAAATACTAAAAAAAATAAAAAAAAATTGATAAAAAAAAAGATAACTGTATATATATACAGTTAAAAAAATATATTATAATACAATAAATATCGGTTATCGGTATCGGTATCGGCTTGAGGAGCATAAAGTTATCGGTATCGGTGTCAAAAAATCAATATCGTGCATCCCTATATGCAACACTCCCAGACATTCCCCAGCGAAGGTAAGGAAAAACTCACTAAAAACCGAGCAATACAGTAGGAAAAAAGCACCACAGGTGATGTGGAGGAGAGAAACCTTGTGTGTCTCACCAGGCCATTTGAGGCTAGAACAGCAAAGGCGTTGAAATATCCACTCTTATAAATGGAGGAGCATGGTAATTTATTGATCACACAGAACACACTAGTCATGCATAAAATGCTATGAAAACCTTTCCTCCATAACGGATGTGATATGTGATGTGCTGTGCTACACACAGCATTTGCAAAGCCTCAACATCTAAACACATGATAAGATTGAATAGCAGATTACTCAGTCAACCCCGCATCTTTGTAATAAAATTATGCTAGGACAACACTGAGTGACAAATCAGAATCCATGTTGAAAGTTTGCCATTTTGAAAGTTGTATTTTTGTGTCTCTGCTTCCCTTACAATAGGTGTATACATTATGGAAGTATCCAACTATATAGGTTGATTCATTGATTGATTGAAAACTGTATTAACAGATTGCAGAATGGGTACAATACAGTATGGCTCAATACACACAATTGTTAAGGGGATGCAGACCAGAGAAAGACTTTCGTCTTGTTTACATCAGGGTCCCTCATTTTCAATTCATAATGACATTAATGACATACGCAACATACAGATATATATCTTGACATTTCTGACATACATGACATACAGGTATACAGTAGGCCTACTGTTACATTTGTGACATACAAGATATGCAAATATACAGTACTGTTATCCTAACAGAAAATCCTAACAGAAAATATATACATACGAGGGGGAGGAAACTGTACATTAGGAGGGGGTGGGAGGGGGGGTTTGTACATTTACGGGGGCCATACAGATATATATCATGACATTTATGAAAATACATGACATACAAGTATACAGTACTGTTAAATTTGTGACATACAAGATATGCAAATATACAGTACTGTTAAACAGAGATCCTAACAGATAATATATACATACGAGGGGGAGGAAACTGTACATTAGGAGGGGGTGGGAGTGGGGGTTTGGACATTTACGGGGGCCAGTTTCGAATTGCAGCCTCCCGTTGGTGCTCTTTGAGAGCCGTTTTGAAGGTGGGTAGGGATTCAAATTTTTTTACGGCTGTGGTTGGGCGTTCCACATTGATGGAATTTGTGCCGAATCTGGGTTGAACATGATTTGTGGAACTTCCTGAACAGGTCGAATTAACAACACCAAAATATATACCATAGTGATGTATTTCAAGGTGTATTTGTGCTCATGTCTTTTTTCATGCTGAGGTTGATGTTTGCATGGATATTTTAATCGATGTTACCCCTTTCTAGCTAGATCTGCCTTAAAGCCAAACTATTTCACTACTGTATAATGTAAACAGGATCTACCCTAACTGTGAATAGTGCTTGACCCGAGTCACACTGCTGTATGAAGATTACTGAGTCAGTTGCATTTTTATAAATGAGCTCAATGAACTGTGAACAGTTTAAATGTTCTTCATGACGACGTTTTGTGTTACACAGCCCCCCAGGGAATAGCAAGAATATTATTTCATAAGTTGGACCAGCTCAGACTTGGTTCAACTTCAGAAGTGATGTCACTCTCAAACTCAGTGAAGCAGTTCAATAAAAGAAAATAAAAAATAATGACTGTATATCATCCTGCTTCGTCTATTGGACTGCCCCTGGCACCTATATTGGCGCCCCCTGAAATAATTTCACTCAATGCACCTATCACTGACCAGGACCCCCTATCACTGACCAGGACCACACTGACCAGGACCCCCCATCACTGACCAGGACCACCTATCACTGACCAGAGAGAGAGAGAGAGAGAGAGAGAGAGAGAGAGAGAGAGAGAGAGAGAGAGAGAGAGAGAGAGAGAGAGAGAGAGAGAGAGAGAGAGAGAGAGAGAGAGAGAGAGAGAGAGAGAGAGAGAGAGAGAGAGAGAGAGAGAGAGAAAGAGAGAGAGAGAGAGAGAGAGAGAGAGAGAGAGAGAGAGAGAGAGAGAGAGAGAGGAGAGAGAGAGAGAGAGAGAGAGAGAGAGAGATCGCTCGCCAGCATCTAGATACGGTGTGAGAAGACGTTACCAATAAACACAGAGATGGACTCCATCCACCACCCAAACAGTAGAAACACTGCTGCTGGAGATGAGTAGGATCTACTGTCCTTGATCACTAGAGCCACTGCTGCTGGAGATGAGTAGGATCTTCTGTCCTTGATCACTAGAGCCACTGCTGCTGGAGATGAGTAGGATCTTCTGTCCTTGATCACTAGAGCCACTACCACTGGAGATGAGTAGGATCTTCAGTTCCTCATCACTAGAGCCACTGCTGCTGGAGATGAGTAGGATCTACTGTCCTTGATCACTAGAGCCACTACTGCTGGAGATGAGTAGGATCTTCAGTTCTTCTTCACTAGAGCCACTGCTGCTGGAGATGAGCAGGATCTTCTGTCTCTCATCACCATGCCCAGGCGTCATAACATCGTCGCCATTTCCTGGCTCCTGCATTTCAACGGCCCTTTTCAGGACTGTAAGAACCAGCTCTCACCACTGTGGGGCTTTTAGCCGGCCGATGCAAGGTGGGAAACTCAGCTGAGATTTCCCCACAGATGTCCCTTTCATCTTCTCTGGAATGGACATGGAACACTCTCACATTGTTTCGGTGTCCTTCCTGGATGAAGATGATGATGATGATGCCTCCATTGAGAGGCATCATCGCCCACCCTATCGCCCACCCTTCGAACCCTTTTTTTCACCTTTTTGTTAAGTTTAATTCACTCCGGGCGCAGTTTTTTTGGTCAGGCGAGTCTAGTGGTTCACTCGATGACATTGAAACGCGTCCAATGCCCCACGATGCATGTGTTGTGTGGTGGATTATGTTGGCGACACGATGGACACCAATACTGGAAATCGCAATCAGACAATTGGAATATTCTTTTTGGGGTATCTCCCCTAGTGAAGGTAAGGACTATATGACATCAATCCTGCTTTGATCCAACCATGATTCCACATGGATCGCAACGACCATGTGTAATGTACTCCAGAACGTATGCCGTTGGTGATGATCAAAGCATAGAAAATTCACGTATTGCTCCATAGCGCCGTTTTCTCGAATTAGCCAGGATCACTCTGAAACTATACTTATATTCACCACGGTATAAAACGCGAACGTATACATGAAAAAACGTATTATTTTTCACATATTGAACGATTGATAGTTGATGTCAAATGAGCCATAGTATTGTATCCATAGCTATAATATTATAGAATATAGATATAGCCCTGCAAACACCGCCAGGCATCCCTATCAGGCGCCTAAGGAAGTTCCAAGTCAGCCAGAAGATCCTTAAGAACTTCTACTCATGTACAATAGAGAGCATCTTGACCGGCAACATCACCTCCTGGTTTGGGAATAGCACTGCACAAGACCGAAGCAGACTACAAAGAGTGACACGTTCAGCCGAACGCACAATTGGAGGGGGGCTCCCCACCCTCCAGAACATTTACTACAAGCGTTGCAAGGGCAAGGCTAAGAGAATCATTAAAGACTCCAGTCACCCGAACAACTGCCTCTTTGAACTGCTGCGGTCAGGCAAGCGATACCGGAGTCTCAAGGCGAGCACAGAAAGACTCAGAAGAAGCTTCTATCCCCAGGCCATCAGGCTGCTAAACGAACAATGAATGAACACTACACAACAACAACCACCAAACGCACATAGCACACACATCCACACGCACACACTCACTTTAAACAAACACACTGTAGCACCCACTCCACACACTTTATAGCACACACCCACTTTAAACAAACACACTGTAGCACCCACTCCCCACACTTTATATTTATGGATGAAGGATTGCACTACAACTCGTACACCTTACTGTAAATTGTACCTAAAATTGTACCTCATCCCATTTCTGCTTTGCACTAGATAGTACTGTACATTAGTACACTGCATAGTATTGTGTATTGTATATTATATGGTAACTCAGAACATTGTACATATGTCTATACCGAACACTGTGACCTCATTTTTCTTCTTCTAAATTCATGCTATATTATGTTATTATGTTATTTGATACTATCTTGTCTAGCACAGTCTCTGGAGCGTAACAGTAAGAAGCATTTTGTATGAAAGTATTCTGTACTTCTGTATGACAACTATTAAAGAACTTGAACTTGAACTATCTCTTAGAGCGGTGGCGCAGTAGGAACAAAGATGAGCTAGGCCCGCAGCGCTGAAAGAGTTAAGAATAAAGGCAAGTGTAAGTGTGTGTGAGTGTGTGTGCGTGCGTGCGTGCGTGCGTGCGTGCGTGCGTGCGTGCGTGCGTGCGTGCGTGCGTGCGTGCGTGCGTGCGTGCGTGCGTGCGTGCGTGTGTGTGTGTTTGTGTGTGTGTGTGTGTGTGTGTGTGTGTGTGTGTTCATGTGTGCTTGTGTGTGGAGAGATTAGTGTTCAGTGTTCTGATGGCCTGGGGGAAGAAGCTGAGCCTGAGTCTCACTGTTTTTGCCGCATGAATGCGGAGGTGCTTGCCTGACCGCAGCAGCTTGAATAGACTGTTGTTGGGGTGGTGAGGGTCCTTCATTATCCTGCAGGCTCTGGATCTCCACCTCCTGGTGTACAAGTCCTGCAGGGGTGGTAGGGCGATACCTGTATGCTCTGCTGAGCGCACTACTCTCTGTAGAGCCTTCCTGTCCTGGGCAGTGCAATTGCCAATGAGAGCCCCATTTGAGCCTTTGGAACAGGGCTCATTGAGTCAGCTGTCATTAAGAACAGCGTTTACCCTCCTCCTCACCCGGACAGAGAAAGGAGCATGCATTTGTTATGTCCTATTCCTGGATTCTCCGTTTATGTGAGATCCACTGCAGACTTCAAATCTACTCAACGGTTGCTCATATGCCATGGTGAAATAGTCAGAGGCAGAGTTCTGTCAGAAAATGCAACCTCTGCAACAGGTCCTGCATTATTATTAAATGCCTGTCACAGTGCCTGTGCACCTGTGGGGGCCAGGGCACACTCAACACGTGGATCATCCTCTGCTCTCCTCAGTGGGGTTTCAGTGGAAGATCCTATATCTGTGCAGCAGCCTCTTGGTCTTTCCCTTGTCCCTTTATCAGGTTTTATCCCAGTTGGACATGTCTGGGAGTTTTCTCTGGGTTTTTTTTTAATATGAGGGACACAACGGGACATGTCTGAGAGTTCCCTCTCTCATTCTGTCCTCAACTCGAGGATCCTTTCCTTCATCTACCTACTGTAGCTCTGAAAGCTGTGGGGTTTCCCAGGCTCCTAATTTTCCCAGTAGGGAATTGATATGCACAATTACACACTAGGATGCCTCTTCTCTCTTGTGCGATGTTACAATCCGGGCTTGAGAAATGTAGTGCTGGAGTGAGTACTTGTTACGCATGAGTTCCTTATTTAGTCTGTTACAGTGCATAACCTAGAGTATTTGGCTATAGCCTTCTCTCCTTATGCCTTACCCCGTATCTATTAATTTAGACTAGGGCATGGGTCTATTTACTTCTCAGCCAGCTGCACTGACTCATCAGTTTGGTTACATGGCTGGTGTGCTTTTATGCACAAATATTCAACTCTGTTCCCTACTTGATAATATAATAATAATATAATAATAATAAGTTTTCTATCATTCTAGGGGTACACCCTACTGATTAGGGCTTCATGCCAGATTCGCCCGTGTGTCCAATAGCTGAAGCAAGACGTGGTAGCCACGCCAGTATGAGATATAACAAAGGTTATGAATGATATCCCTAGTTATAAAGCCTGAGGGGTCCGGTACCGGACCCACAATGACATCACGCCATAAATACATCAATGTATGAATTAATGTTGCGTTTTTAAAAAAGCAACAGGGCTTTTGAGGTGATGAAATCACTGCGCCCAGGCAGCAGTGGTTCGGCAAACAATTGTTCTGAGTATATATCTGCTTAGAAAACGAAAATGTAAAACAAATATATATATATATTTCTCCACGTGGTAAATACACAGGTCACAACATGTTTACAGGAAAGTTTTGGAGTTGTATTTGGAGTGTATTTTGTGACTAGGCTACACTGGCACACCTACTTCCAGTGAATGACGCTAAGCTAGGCTAATGGTGCGGCTGTTCCCTAAGCCTAATGCATGCACAGAGAAGAAAAGGGTATATATCTGCTTGTCTAACTCCAGGGTAGATGGCAAATAAGCTAATTTCCCAAAAAGTTGGCGTGTTCCTTTAACTGTTACAATAGAGCCTGATCAACATCCTAGTGGCATGAGGGATACTGTTAACAATAGAGCCCAAACAACATCCTAGTGGCATGAGGGACACTGTTAACAATAGAGCCCAAACAACATCCTAGTGGCATGAGGGACACTGTTAACAATAGAGCCCAAACAACATCCTAGTGGCATGAGGGACACTGTTAACAATAGAGCCCAAACAACATCCTAGTGGCATGAGGGACACTGTTAACAATAGAGCCCAAACAACATCATAGTGGCATGGGAGGTAGAGCAGTCGTCTGGTAATCCGGAGGTTCCCGGTTCGATTCCGGCTCCTCCCGGGCAGCGTGTCGAAGTGTCCTTGAGCAAGACACTTACCCCCTAACTTCTCCCGATGAGCAGGATGGCACCTTGCATGCTTGCCTCCACCATCTGTGTGTAAATGGTAGATGGCTGCATTTATATAGCGCTTTTACAATTAGTTCCTCACACTTCACCCATTCACTCACACATTCACACACCAATGGTGGAGGCAACCATGCAAGGTGCCAACCTGCTCATCAGGAGCAATTAGGGGTTAAGTGTCTTGCTCAAGGACACTTCGACACGCTGCCCGGGAGGAGTGGGAATCGAACCGGGGACCTCCGGATTACCAGACGACTGGTCGCCCCTGTGTGTGAATGTTTGAGTGAATGGGTCAAA
Source organism: Notolepis coatsorum (assembly GCF_963971535.1). NCBI lineage: Eukaryota > Metazoa > Chordata > Actinopteri > Aulopiformes > Paralepididae > Notolepis > Notolepis coatsorum. The sequence continues at coordinate 21,102,671 of NC_140180.1, forward strand.
TGTGAGGAACAAGTTGTAAAGCGATTTGGATAAAAGCGCTATATAAATGCAGCCATTTAGCATTTACCATTTACCATAGGGGACACTGTTAACAATAGAGCCCGAAAAACAGAGGTTTTTGAGGGTGTTGCTGATATTTGTGAGTAAAATTTTTTACATGATACATCTACCAACATTTTACTTTTTTTTTTTTTTTACATATTCAAATTTTGGTTATCAAACAGTTGACAAAGATATGTACTGAAGGCAGGATTTTACAATTGAACAAACTTAGTATACAATAAATAGCTTATATTACACAAGGTGAAAATGTGCCCGCTTGAGCCCGGAAATATTCACGCCTATACATCGTTGATAAGCCAATATTGGCCAACCATTTTATCGGTCAGGCTCCAGTTAACAAACCAGACCATTATTGACCAAACAACTGCGGTGAGATGACAAATCTCTCCAAAATAGGTTCCTACAATAAACGAGCCCCATGACCAATTTTGATTGTCCGCTTCCCAGAGTGAGACAAAAAGGACCATCACTGTTTGACTGAAAGAAAGTTGATCCTTGCAACGACATGAGTGTGGAGCTTGTGCCGTACGACACAAGCCCTTTATCCCTGCCTTGAAGGAGGAGAGGAACACCATCTGTCATCTCATTTAACCCACCTGTCCGAAGGTCCGAAGTGAGGATGGATGAGGCCATTGTTCCACACACCAGGAGGCCGCGTCATGGTCCTCATCGAGCTGAGCTGTGTGATGAAGGCAGAGGACCTGAGGGACCTACTCGACCACAGTCGTGGGTATCGGGAGTCGAGCGTTTATACATTGAACTGACGACGCAGCGGTACCTTTTGTGTTTGACAGTTTTAATTACAAATATCCTGGTGGTTTGGGTAAATACTGTTTTGAATACAGTAAAAGCCTTTATTGAATACCTCTCAGGATCCCTGACTGATCGCTCTGTTGGACTGTTGATGTTACCCATTTCTGTACCCAACAAGGTGAATGGAAAATTGATTGAGGCTCTTCTACACTCAATCAGCAATCAGAATTTTGTACATTCATCAAAGAACAGATTAACGTCTTTACCTGGACTAATAAGCCCTAAGCTTCCAATAGTTTTGTGGTATGTGTTGAAAGCCTACATGAGGGGTGAATCATTACCTTTACAAAAGGTAGGAAGAGGAAGTATTGTGCTAAACTAAAATCTTAAATGCTTACACACAAGAAAACACATCAAAGAACCCCAATTAAACATGTATGCAGAAATTAAAGCTAAAATGTGTATGTAATTTTTTTATTTACATGTTGAGAGAACGCAATTGAGAGAACGTAATTGAGAGAATGATTTACTCTGTTCTTTTTCAGTTACCTTTCTGAAATTATATTCTTATTGAACGAAATTTGTATAAAAAAAACGTACACATAGCAGCTTTAAACATGCACTATGAAACAAATACACTGTGCCTCTTCTACAGTTTCATTTCTAGAGCATAAAATGTGAACACAAATGTAAAACACTGCCCAAAGTTACCTTACCTTCTTTTATACACCACTTTTAACAAGGTACAGTTCCCACGGTGGCACAGTGGTTAACACTGCTGCCTCACAGTGAAACAGTTGTGGGCTTGCACCCCGGCGGGCATTAGAACTGGACTTGGTCCCCAGGTGCTGGACTGTGGCAGTCCACCGTTCCTGAATAGTTAGGATGGGATAAATGCAAGAGGATACATTTTGTACTTAGCAAATAGAGAGTTCCCTTTCCTTTAATGGCCACATGCTTCCAATCGTCCATAGTGCAGGTTTAGGTCAACGAGCAACTAAGATATAATACTTGCAATACTTAACAAAACAGCATTACTACACACTCGGAGAGAAAGCATTTATTATTGACATGGCAACTATAGCTGATGAGAGTAAAAGTAGGCTATTGAAACACATATCACAGTCATGAACTGCTCTGAGATATCTACAGTATCCTATAATCCCACTCAAATGAATTCCACTTAAAAAAATAAAACATATATTGTGTTGACCTCTATATTGCCCAGTCAAGAGGTGATTTGTTAGGATTTGTAAAAAAAGCGTAAAAAAAGAAATTGGCATATAAATTAGAAATGATCCAGCCAAGAAAATTATTTTAAAATGAACGAGTTGCAGAGGCATAGCTGTGGTGGGTGGGCCTAGGGCAGTACGTACGGCCAACCCAATCAGAGGGCTTCAGTTTATAAACGAATGAGAAGCCAACATGAGGCCAACGCTGGCTCACCCAATTAGGCTACCTGTCATTGAATACTGCAACAGTTATTTATGACCATGTGACCATTAGGTTTATGGGCCCATTTCCTCATCATACATGGATAACTGAGTTAGGTGGATACAATTGCTGACAGTTTGACATACACCTGTGATTTTCAGATCCTTGAAACAAGCTTACATTTTAGCCAAACCAACAACTCCTTCAGCCCAAACCTACAAAAATGCAGGTTTATTTACTGCCTGCTTTAAAACTACTAGTTCCACCTACTTTAAAATCACTTTGTGATTATCAGGCATTATTTGATCCTACGCCATCCACAAACACATTCCCACAAATGTCTGCCCCATGCTTATATAAGTGACATTAATTATGAGACCAGATCAAAATGCTAATAATTATGCAAATAAGTTTGTCACACCACATAAAATGTTGTTATTAACCACCCAGTCAAATTTGAATGGTTAAAAATGTTAAAAATAACTATTATAAAACCCAGCTCAAAAACAACTAATCTGGCTTTTCTGACCATTTATCAGGATTGTGGGGGTGTGGTCAGATCACGCTCGATTGACAGCTCCCTTTCATTTCAAGTGAAATTAAACCATTTCTATATTATGGTTTTTACTGTGAAGCACTTTGGTCAACCATGTTGTTTTTAAATGTGCTATACAAATAAAGTTGGATTGGATTGGATTGGAAGTGCCATTACATTTTTCCATTCAATGACTAAACTACTATAAACTACCAAATCTATCAAATGGACCCTACTTGGTTAGAAAGTTTGACCAATTGACTAACTAGCATTATTATTCACAATATATAAAGCGGTTAGCATTGGAGCTACTATCTGATTTCAGACCCACCCCAAACATCCTGAACACAAAAGTGGTGAAAAACTGTTTAATGGTCTAACTCCACAATTCAGTTCTTGGTAGTTATATTTCACACTCATACTGGCCAGGATCAGGAAATGTGTGTCCTTGTTTTCCCGCCTTGTGTCTCCAAGGGACGTGAAAATGTGTCAGTGAAGGGACTTGCCAAGGCCTACTGTATCCTATCTGCAAATATCTGCCAAGCTTATTCTCTCAATTTAGATGCTGTGGCAGAAACATATGGATTACTTTTGTTCTTCATATACTGGAAAGTGGATGGTCTTCAGTTTCCTGCTGTTTGCCAAATGTCATATGGTCATCTACTTGTGTTACCTTCAAGCGTGCAGTTATCCTGGATAATGGAATCCACGCTTGTCTAATCAATCCCGAATCTGTGTTTGATTAACAGCGTTAGCCAGATGCAAATTAGAAATAGATAATCCGATACTACAGACGTCATATTATGCAGGACTAGTTATGCAACGTACGCCTGGAACCGTTAAGCATTGCATTCCAGGTCGATGACATCTGGTCATTTAGTTTTAGCAATGTGGCTTTTAAAATTAGGCTAGTTAACACAACATATATTCCTCCTATAAAACTGAAATTGACAGACCATTTAATGCAGTTACTGGTGAACGGAAAGGAAAGGAAAACACCATACATTTCAGTAGGACTCCTGTACTGTGTAATTACAGTCCTGTGCCACTAGGGTGAATTTAAACCGCAGCAGGACAGTGGTAAAATTGCTGCAGGACAGTGGTAAAATGGCTGCAGGACAGTGGTAAAATGGCTGCAGGACAGTGGTAAAATGGCTCCAGGACAGTGGTAAAATGGCGGCAGGACAGTGGTAAAATGGCTGCAGGACAGTGGTAAAATGGCTGCAGGACAGTGGTAAAATGGCTCCAGGACAGTGGTAAAATGGCTGCAGGACAGTGGTTAAATGGCTCCAGGACAGTGGTAAAATGGCTGCAGGACAGTGGTAAAACAGCTGCAGGACAGTGGTTAAATGGCTCCAGGACAGTGGTTAAACAGCTGCAGGACAGTGGTAAAATGGCTGCAGGACAGTGGTAAAATGGCTGCAGGACAGTGGTAAAATGGCTGCAGGACAGTGGTAAAACAGCTGCAGGACAGTGGTAAAATGGCTGCAGGACAGTGGTAAAATGGCTGCAGGACAGTGGTAAAATGGCTCCAGGACAGTGGTAAAATGGCTGCAGGACAGTGGTAAAATGGCTGCAGGACAGTGGTAAAACAGCTGCAGGACAGTGGTAAAATGGCTGCAGGACAGTGGTAAAATGGCTCCAGGACAGTGGTAAAATGGCTGCAGGACAGTGGTAAAATGGCTGCAGGACAGTGGTAAAACAGCTGCAGGACAGTGGTAAAATGGCTGCAGGACAGTGGTAAAATGGCTCCAGGACAGTGGTAAAATGGCTGCAGGACAGTGGTAAAATGGCTCCAGGACAGTGGTAAAATGGCTGCAGGACAGTGGTAAAATGGCTGCAGGACAGTGGTAAAATGGCTGCAGGACAGTGGTTAAACAGCAGCAGGACAGTGGTAAAATGGCTGCAGGACAGTGGTTAAACAGCAGTAGGACAGTGGTACAATGGCTGCAGGACAGTGGTTAAACAGCAGTAGGACAGTGGTACAATGGCTGCAGGACAGTGGTTAAATGGCTCCAGGACAGTGGTTAAACAGCAGCAGGACAGTCATTCTCACCATAGGCGGACAAAAAAGGACCCAGGGTTTGTCAAAATGACGACATAATACAGCCTAAATAATGTTGGGCGTTGGTGAACCAAATTTAGCACTGACAAATTAGGAAAAACTGATTCACCAGCACAGTCCTATTAACCTATCATGCATAGATTTATACGGTTATACTTGTCATGTCCAGGTTGTGAGCTACAATTCATGTACAGCACAATTGCTTGCTTGCCATAGAAAGTGTTGATACAAGTGGTGAATACAAAGTGCCATGCCTGTGAACCGCCACTCCTTGTACAAAACAAGTTTTGGGCCCTAAACTTAATTAAAGTGGCATATAAATTGGGCATCTAAAAAGGAAGGAATCTCTGTGCACACATGTGTGTGTGTCTGCGACGCACATATCTTGTGAAGGTCCATCTAATCGTCTTCATGCTCAGCATGTGTATTGCTGAGGATGCACAGAAGTGCAATGTCAGATTTGGTACCATTTGGCCAGATGGTGGCGCTATAACGTTACGTTTTGGCATGTAACTTTTTAACCGTAACTCTCAGAAACAAAATAATTCTTTCCTGGATTCTGTGGGTCCAGGCAAATCTATCCACTTAAGCTATAGTGCATGACTATAGTGCATGACTGTCCTTAGTATTATCTCAAAGACCATTCATCTGATTAGAGTCATGCTCCGTGGGTGTATTGCTGAGGACTCAGGGCAGTGCAGTGTCAGATTTGGTGCCATTTGGCCAGATGGTGCATGACTGTCCAAGCATATCTCAAGGAGCGTTCATCCGATCTACTTCACACTTGGCAGCAGTGGCGTCGTTAGCCCTGGGCTTCCGGGGCTTTAGGTCCGGATGTTTTTCTCCTAGCCCCGGATCTAAAAAAAAAAAAAAAAAAAAAAAAAAAATCTTTTTCTTTTTTTAGATGTCAGCATCCCCATTGTCTTTGCTGAATGTTTGTTAGTGTTTGGTATTTTTTGTTGGTTTTTAGTACTTTAAAAAAAATGTAGTACGTAGTTTTCATTTGATCCTATAATTTCTTTTTGTGGACTTTTTTTTTAGTGTCCTGAAAGGCGCCTTATAAATCAAATGCATTATTATTATTATTATTATTATTATTATTATTATTATTATTATTATTATTATTATTATTATTATTATTATTATTATTATTATTATTATTATTATTATTATTATTATTATTATTATTATTATTATTATTATTATTATTATTATTATTATTATTATTATTATTATTATTATTATTATTATTATTATTATTATTATTATTATTATTATTATTATTATTATTATTATTATTATTATTATTATTATTATTATTATTATTATTATTATTATTATTATTATTATTATTATTATTATTATCCAGGAGGGAAAAGACACTTTGGATAGTAGGGACTGCATCTCTGCCTGTCCTGACCAGGAAACACTTTGCAACTGTGATCTCCTCTGGCAATAGTTGGATATTGTAATGTGTGGCGAGGGGTTGCAGCAATTCCACTGAGAGAAACTGGTCTGAGGCTGGATAACATGCCTGTATGCCTCTCATAAGTTGTTATCCAACTCATGAGAACCTGCTCTCAAGCTCTTGCAGCATTCTGTCGACGACTGGATAGAACAGTCTCTGTCTCAGCTGATCTCCTGAGCTGAGGTCTGAGCTTGTGCCACAAGATGACTCAACTACATACTTGTCCATCCTTTTCTGCTTCCTCCTTTGGCTGGTAGTATGTTCCTCAATCCAAAGGCCATTACATATGGCCTTTGTCCTGTCATACATGTCCACTGCCATCTCTGAGGTGCGATAACCTTTGAGTGTGTCCTGCACTGTGCTTTTAAATAGTACAGATATTGAAGATGTGCACTTTAACGCAGCAGCACCTGGAGCCATCCATACCCATGTCCAGTGTCCTATAATAAGCTTTAATCGAACCTCGGATAGTCCGGTTGGTTTGGGGTGGTGTGAAAGCTCATTCACTCTTGCAAGTGAACCCTGCTGTGGTTAATTTGAGATGTGAATGCAAAGTGGACCAAAGGCAGGAAAAGACCCAAAAATCTAATATTTTTTTTATGAGAAGACTGAAACATATGTATATAATGAAACACACAATACAGTTTTTTTTCGATTGCCTAAGCATGATTTTGAAAACGGGGCCCGGTGTTTCAAAACACACAATTAGCACAACCACACACACAATTATCAGAACACCTCAGATCCTTTGCTAAATTAAACACTTGTCAAAACCATACACTAATTTTGTTACCATATGAAACACACGTTTCATATGACTTAATTCTGTTTGAACCAGTTACACACACTGCTGTGCTTAACCTAAAACACATTTAGCAATTCTACTTCTCAGTGATTAGAGTACTGTAAGTGAAGTACGCAGAGAATGTGAATATATACAATAAATTCACCAAACACTACACAAGACCAATGCTGTAGACTGATGAAAATATAATTTATTTATCTACATATACCCAAATCAATGATGCAGACTGATGAAAAAAATAACATTTTCTCTCCATATACCCAAATCAATGATGCAGACTGATGAAAATATAAATGTTCTCTCCATATAACCAAATCAGTCAACATTTCAACATGGAGAATCACAACAATACATGTCCCAGTTTTCATGCTACTATGTGCATAACACTGTAAGCTCAGCAAATATCAGACAAACATAAAATACTGTATCCAGTACAGGTTAAAATTACAGTAACACAATTTTTTTTTGAAAAAATTTAAACAGGAAATACTAGACATTATCTCTTTGCCTAGCTGGATCTGGCAAGAATTTTTTTTGTTGTGATTCTCCATGTTGACATGTTGACTGATTTGGGAAAATGTATATTTTCATCAGTCTGCATCATTGGTTGTCTTGTGTAGTGTTTGGTGAATGTATTGTATATTTTCACGTTCTCTGTGTACAGTACTTCACTCTCCTTCTATTTTGGTTGAAGACAGGTGAACTCACCTGCTGCATTTTTATAGTGCTTAAACCTGATTGTGTATCTACAATTAAGCAATGGTGTGTTTGTGCATCTGATGGCTGTGTTTAACCAATTGGCTCATATGTGTGGTAATTTGACATTCTGTGTCTAATGTAATGCAAGTGTGTTTAGTGTTTTGCAAATCACTGTGTGTATTGTTTTGCAAAAAGTGAGGCTGACATTGTAGGGGTGCAAATCTGGGCCTATATTTTGCTCCTTGAGTGTAAGGTTTTGATAATTGTGTAATACTTTTGATTTGAGTGTTTATGCAATTGAAGAAAACTGTAAAGACTAGAGATGAACTGTTTATTTATTTTGTACATAGGCTGTGCATATGTTTGTTTGTTTGTTTATTTGCTTATGTGTATGATTCTTAACTGTGTTTTTATTTAGTTATTGGTGTATATGTGTATGTATGTACAGTATATGTATATATATTATATATATATGTATATATATGTGTATATATGTATATTTGTACTCCTGTTGGGGCTTCTTGGACCAGATCAATGTTTTATCTGGCTAAATAAATAAATAAATAAGAAACTGATGATTTGGTCCTGTTAACTTTGAATTTTCTATGGGGACTGCCCAGATCCCTCTCATGGACCTGGACCTCACTTTGAGAACCTCTAATGATTCTAGTTATTCAGTATTCATCTCTAATTACTCTAAAAAATAAAAATAAAAAAGGGGGGGGGGGGGCTGACCCCCCCCTTCACCCCCCGGGCTGAAGCCCCCAATGTTTTCTAACCCTAAAAACGCCCCTGCGGTGTATTGTGAGGACCCAGGGGTGGCGTGGTGCCATTTGGCCAGATGGTGGCGCAATAACAATGAACTTTATGCTGCTAGCAGCCATACCATGGGTCCCCACAATGCTACAAGCAGCACTTCCACGGTCAAGGAACCCCTTTGAAGATGGCTATATTCCCAATATTATTCTTTCAAACTTTTGCTAAACTTTGTACTGTGGCAACATTAGCTTGGCAAGCTAACATGACATGTTTGGGAAGTGAATCCTTGAGATCTCTAGTAAAACAAAAAAATGTTTTAGTCCTCTAGAGTTTGTTGAAGACTGTAATGCCAGTGAGTTGGGAGGTTTTATAACAACTCAAAGTAAATAACTGTATGCCATGTTATCCATAGTTTTATCAATGATCAAAGACATATTGCCAACACAGTAATAGTAAGGTACAGTTGCCTGTTATCACTGTACATCCTCATGCACTGATGACTTAAGCAGTCATTACAGGCAATGGATATTCATGATCGACTCTGACGCGTTTAATTACCCACAGTATATAATCCATCAAAGAAAATGCAACGCTACTGAAAACCTTTCATCATTAAGTTCAAAGAAACCGACAACCCCATTTGTTTCCACATCATCAGATGGCTGCTATATTGTGAGAGACTTTAAAGCTATGGAAAAACGAACTTAAGCGATAAAGACACTTCTATTCACATACGTTCCTGTTCTTATCTCAGACCCTTTTCAAGATCCCTCAAATTTCTCCATTTCACCATATCCCTGGGCCCTATACACCCCAGTGAGGTATCATTAGATTAACACATATTATGATACTTCAATGTGGCAATATCGTATTCTAAATTATAATTATAATATCCTAATTATACCCAATTAACAGGTCCCACACAGTGTGCTCCTAATAGCATGATGAAACGTCTAACCAGTGGTGGAATAAGTACGCAGTTCCTTTACTTAAGTAAAAGTAGAAATACCCAGATTAAATCAGTACTCTGGTAAAAGTCCTCCATTACAATTCCACTTAAGTAAAAGTAGAAAAGTATTTGCTATTGAATCCACTTTAGTATCTAAAGTAAAAGTATGTATTCTACATTATGTTTGTGCATTCCAGTGCTTGGGAGCATTCAATCCTCTAACCATGGTATGCCGTCGAGTTATGCTGCTCTGGTTGAAGGTCATGTTAAAGTGGTGTGTGGTCCAGTTATGCTTCTCTGGTTGAAGGTCATGTTAAAGTGGTGTGTGGTCCAGTTATGCTGCTCTGGTTAAAGGTCATGTTAAAGTGGTGTGTGGTCCAGTTATGCTTCTCTGGTTGAAGGTCATGTTAAAGTGGTGTGTGGTCCAGTTATGCTGCTCTGGTTAAAGGTCATGTTAAAGTGGTGTGTGGTCCAGTTATGCTTCTCTGGTTGAAGGTCATGTTAAAGTGGTGTGTGGTCCAGTTATGCTGCTCTGGTTAAAGGTCATGTTAAAGTGGTGTGTGGTCCAGTTATGCTGCTCTTGTTAAAGGTCATGTTAAAGTGGTGTGTGGTCCAGTTATGCTGCTCTGGTTAAAGGTCATGTTAAAGTGGTGTGTGGTCCAGTTATGCTTCTCTGGTTGAAGGTCATGTTAAAGTGGTATGTGGTCCAGTTATGCTGCCCTACATCCTCTTGAAGTTGACAGGCTTCAAATGTGAAAGTAAATAATCTTTGCCATGTTTTCTATGCTAAATCTATTTCTTCGAAGTAACTAGTAACTGATGGGTTCAGAAAAATTTAGTGGAGTTAAAAAGTACAATATCTCCTTTGAAATGTAGTGGAGAAAAGTACCTCAAAATTACACTTACAGTACTGGAGTAAAAAATACTTAGTTACTTTCCACCACTGTGTCTCTAACTCTCGCTTGGCTTCAGGTTTCTTAGGATGGCGTCAGACACGGTTGGAAGTGAATAAGGGCAAACCGCACCTAGAGGACAGACAGTGCCGTGTCTCGTAATGGAATGAGAGACAAATGACTCACTGTCTTAGAGTGTCTTAATGGAGATTTATACCACGTCGGTTGGGACTTTGATTCCCACTGTTCTGACAAATGTATAGTATATCCAGGCAGCTGTGTGTGAAGATGAGAGGGGTCTCAAGCAGGGCCGACAATGACGAGACAAGGCAGTGATTTCGGGAGTGCAGAGGGGGGGGGGGGGGGGGGGGTGAGGGTGGTGAGGGGGTGGGGTGGTACTCTACAACCCATCTCCATGGTGCAGCATATTAAGCTCTCATTTACAGAGAAAAGACAATCAGCTCCGCTGTCAGCCTCTCTAGGATGGATGAGAGATGCCTACTTTCAGCTATTTTTTTTTCTAACCATTCTATACGTCAGCTGTTTTGTCGCCGTTTACATTCCTCCAGTTTGTACCTTTTTATGTTGTCATCAGTATCAAAGATGTCGGCGGGAGATATATTTCGACAGCATATTATGAGGCGCGTTTCTAAATCAAACATTCGCAATAACCAGCAAGAGTATGTTGGATGTCGCTGTCATATTTAATTGTTGTGTTATTGTGATTCGCCTCAGTGCGACGCATTCGGGAAATGTAAATTTCCTGCAACACATTTGGGGTTCCTCCTTTGATTGAGCTGCTATTTTCCATTTCAAACAAGAAAGAATTAGAGTGAGCGTCCTTTTTACAGCACAGTCTGAATTCCTCTAAGTGGTTTAAAAGCTGTGGACAGGGATGATAAAAATGTATGTCTGTTTAATGGGTGGATTTTTACATCAAAACACCCTAATCTGCTGTTAGTATGTCTGTAAATAGGAGTGTTCAAGGCAGCTTTGCCACATGAAGTGGCAGTATTCACTTCCAAAGCTGATCAAAATGTTATTTATTTCCTCACTGTGCTTTAATATTAAACCTCTCCAGAGCTTAAGTGCATAGGTTGTCTCTACTGTACCATATTAATACAACATTTATGAATATTGCTTATATACAGACGCAGCGCTCAAAAATCAAACCAATTCTGCTGCCTGTCTGCTGCTTGTTGCTGCTTGTGTGCCACTTAAGTCTACTCAGGTGTTAATTTTCCGGGGGTGTTGGCTGGGGGAACAAAGGGAGGGTAGTTAACTTAAGTGCTTCCCCAGGGAGGGGGTCAGGGGCTACTGCCCTCAGACCCCCAAAATAATTTTTATATGGGCAGTCTGACTTGGGGTACTGACCATATATTAGTGTTGCAATGCATGATAAGTAAACAGTGAAAAAAGCTAAGAAATCTGATGGGGCTGGGACATTTGGGACGAATAAAAATGTAAGATGAAAATCTGCCCAGCCTGTGGGAGGAAGTGGAGGTGTGAAATCTGGCCCGGTCAAGAACAATAGAGGAGTGGTAGAGAGTGGTAGAGAGGCATGAGAGGTTTGAGTTTTGAGTGCTGTATCTGTAATGCTTTATTGCCACAAACAATTCTGCCAGATAATACCTTTAGCCATAATACCCCTCATCATGCTTTGAACCTGTTTCTAACATGCTTCCTATCACCCTTCCTATGCTTCCTAACATCCTACCTATGCTTCCTATCACCCTTCCTATGCTTCCTAACATTCTTCCTATAATTCCTATCACCCTTCCTAAGCTTCCTAACATCCTCCCTATGCTTCCTATTATCCATATGCTTCCTACCACCCTTAAAATTCTTCCTAACATGCCTCCTATCACCCTTCCTATGCTTTGCAAAAGCCTCCCTATGCTTTCAGACATGCAACAGTGGCTCAGGAGGTAGAGCAGTCGTCGATTCCCGCTCCTCCCGGGCAGCATGTCGAAGTGTCCTTGAGCAAGACACTTAACCCCTAACTGCTCCTGATGAGCAGGTTGGCACCTTGCATGGTTGCCATCAGTGTGTGAATGTGTGAGTGAATGGGTAAAATGTGAGGAACAAATTGTAAAGCACTTTGGATAAAAGCGCTATATAAATGTACAATTTACCATTTATTACATTTGTTACCCTTCCTGACATCCTTCCCATGCTTCCCAATATCCCCCCTATGCTTCCTAACTTGCTGCATATGCTTCCTAACACCCTTCCCATGCTTCCTAACATCCTTCCTACGCTTCCTAACACCCTCCCTATGCGTCCTACCATCCTTCATGTGATTCCTAATGTAGCAACTGTGTCACTAACAGTAACAGCTGTTCACCACGGACCAGTTCTAGATTCGAATGAGGAGAGGAGTGATATACTCAGTAAAAGGAATAGTAGACCAGAGACCAGGTTATAACAGTGACCGGTATTTATTCTTAACCTGTTCCCCCCCACAGGGTCGGTACCGACCCCTTTTGACATTATGATCATATAGGCATATTTGTATGAATGATGAAAATAATTTGCTATTTTAAAATCAACCGTTTTCAAGTATTAACATCACTACTATGTCACAAAAGCATGTAGAATGTAAAACGTTAGGTTGGCAATAGGTTAGCAATAGGTTAAAAGTGTCCTTATATCGTTTTAAGTTTTCTATTTGTGATCGTCTATCTGACCCAGAACCGGAAATGGACATTTTGAACCATGGGAATTGTCGTTTTTTCACAGTCACAGTAAATTTTTCCAAACTACATTTCCCTTCAAGTTATATGGGGGTTCAAAGTTCAGAGTTGAATTATGAATATGTCAATAACTGTTATTATTCTTGATAATAAGCCACAAAACGTAACGATTTGACAAATATTGAAACGCAGTTAGTTTCTCCTCCCTATTGTTAGCATATAGGAACAACTAGATCTGAAATTAGTTTCAAAATGGTTGCACTATGAGAAAAATAAAAAAGTACAGTCGATTACAGTAGATATTATTATCTGTTATTATGCATGCCTGGTGATACTAAATCCAAATTGAACTCGGGCATTTGAAAGATACTATATGTATATATAAATGTGCGAATTGGCATAAGGTAATGTATAAGCATATATTCTATATTCTATAATAATATTTCAAATTGCATTGGTCCGGATGGGAGAATTCAGTACTGTATATACAGAACCTTCGGTTTTATTAATCTTCCCTTTATTAATTTCCTTAGATCTTTTGTACACATGATCTCAAGAGGGTACTGAACGAGGTCAGTGGCAGTTTTTTAAGTCTGGTCATTATTATCATGGTGTTATTCACTGTCAAAGATGAAAAGAAAAATCATAATTCATATTTTCCTTTGTTTCATCACAATTTAAGCAAGCCTAGTAATAGACACAATATTTCTGACACTGAGAATACATTCACTGAGGTCCATAGATGTACCTAGATACCAAGAATATGCAAATAGCCCTTGTAGAAGTGGAGCAATATTCCATTTACCTAGGTATACATTTTATGCAGATTTTCACCTGGGGTGGAACAGGTTGCAGCGCTAGCAAGACAATTGCAATAACATACAATGAGTAACGTGACGTAGTGTGAAATATCCCTTTTTAGGTTATTTCTCGAACCACTCCTTCTTTCAGGAGGGTTAGTTCGATATCAGGTTCTAGGTTGATTGGATCAACACATTTGGTTCAGTTCAGACGTCTCTGAGGTTATCACAAGCTAAAAGCTAGGTTTAAGGTTGGACATTAGATGTATCCCTTTTTCGTGAGTTAACTCGTTATCTTTTCTTCTGCAAATGCAGATCAGTAAACCCTATATCAGTTTATCATTTCAGTTCGGTAGGTAAGTATTTAAACATATTAATTTAAACCTTTAAGTGTGCAGGGAATGCAAGTACCTTATTAGGTGCATGGACCCTTTAAACTCTTCCTTTGCAGGTGTAATACCAACAAAGTACCAATAGAAATATTCAATGTTATAGGAATGCAAGTACCTTATTAGGTGAAATTACCCTTTAAACTATCTTTCTTTACAGGAGAACCATCAGCGATTCAACTATAATCAATGTGTTATCAATGAGATTCAAGTATCTTATCAGGTGAAATTACCCTTTAACTCTCCCTCTATACAGGAGAGGTATCAGTATCCATATATACAATGTGCATCAATCAAATACAAAATACAATATCAGAATACAATATCAAAATACAAAAGGTGCAACGGGGTCAAAAGCCCTTGGAAGTCCTTGTGTTCAAGTTCAATCAGTTCGTATCATAGAAAAGGATAGTATGACCTTCATATCCTTGGAAGTTCTTGTGACTCAAGTTCAATCAGTTCGTTAATTCCTGATCCACTTCCTCACTGGGAATGAGGAAGGCAATTCACAATCCTATCCGATTGTTAGGCAACAGCTGGTAACAGATCAGGCTCCTGGGTATTAGCCCTGATCTATATCTGAGGTTCTTTGGGTTGGCTCGCCATCTTGTGTCGGTCCGGCACACCGCCACATCCCGCGTGGGCACACGTGATGAGTGGTGGTCGGTCGGGACTCCTGGGAACTCTTCCCGGGGGTGGAAAATCCTGGCCAAAACCGTCTTTGGAAGTGGTATGTCCTCTTCGGTTTTGTAACTGGGGGAATCTTTTATGACTTTTAATCTTTTAATGTTTGATAACATTTGTTCTACCCGGTGGATTGAGTGTGAGAGAGCAGGCACCTTTGTACTGTCAACAAGTGACTGCTCTACCTTCTGGAAAGTGGGAACCTGGAATGTGAGGAGCCTGCGAACACCTGGAAAATTGGCGAATGTCCTACAAGAGATGGATACTATGGGGATAGATATATTGGGAATTGCTGAAACATTTTGGAGAGGTGAAGATGACTTTAGATACACCCTACCAACTGGACAATCATTTAGAATCATATCTTCGGGTGGAAAACAACATAGAAAAGGTGTAGCTTTTGCTTTGACTGAGAAAGCAGCAAAAAGCGTGGAAAGTTATCAAACGATATCGGAACGTATTATCACCTTGAGAATGAAAGCAACACCAGCAAGTGTATGCATCACACAAGCATATGCACCAACTGGAGAAGCTGAGGATGATGAAATAGACAACTTTTATGAAAATATTGAGAGAGCGATGAAAGACCAAAAGAAATGGGGAGATGTGGAAATAGTCATGGGCGATTTCAACGCCAAATTAGGTGAAGAAAAAGTTGATGGTGTTGTCGGACCTTTTGGTCTGGGTATAAGAAACGATAGAGGAGATAGACTAGTGGATTTCTGCAGGAAGAACCAATTGTGGGTCACCAACACTTGGTTTGAACAACGTAAATCTGCAAGACACACATGGAGATCTCCTGATGGAAACACTAGAAACCAAATTGATTACATTATGATAAACCACAGATACAAGAAAGGAATAACAAACTCTAAGGCACGACCATCTGCAGACTGTGGTTCAGATCATATTCCAGTAGTGATGAAAATGAAGATCAAACTGAAAACCATCAAGAAAAAGAAAACGACACACAAAAGATGGGATGTGAAGAGTCTGAAAGGAGAAACCATGAAGAGACAATACATTAACGAAGTGAACAAAACATTAGAAAATAGAGAGTTAGCAGATATTGAAGATCCACAAGAACTATGGACAAAACTGAAAGAAAAACTGGGAAGCGTTGCAGACATAATCTGTGGTAAACCAGAAAAAGTTGAGAAACAAGAGTGGATGACGAAAGACATTCTGGATGAGATGAAAAAGAGAGCAGACATGAAGAATGCAGACAGAAAAACTGAATACAACAGAGCAAAACGAAAAGTACAGAAGATGTGTAGAGATGCAAAAGAGAAGTATTACAAAGAAAAATGCAAGGAAATTGAAGATCTAGACAAGAAGCACAACCCTCTCATGTACAACAAGATCCAACAACTAACAAGGAAGAGGAAAAAAACAACCCAAGGTGTCAGAGACAAAGAAGGAAAACTGCTCCTTGACGAGAAGGAAATAATCAATAGATGGGCAGAGTATGTGGAAACACTATACAAAGACCAGAACAGAACATCAGACACAGGAATTAGTCTAGAAGAGATAGAAAAAGTCCAGATCACGAAAAAAGAAGTTGAAGAGGCTGTGAAGTCACTGGCCACGGACAGATCGCCCGGCGAGGATGAGATCCCTGCTGAACTGATTAAGAACTCTGGTGACCGATGCATCGAGCTCCTTGTGAAACTGGTAAACAACATCTATAACTCAGGAAATATTCCAAATGATTTCCTAAAATCAATGTTCATTCCGATCCCAAAGACCGGAAGAGCCACAGAATGCAACAATTACAGGACTATCAGTTTGATATCTCATGCATCAAAAGTACTCCTGAAAATCATCAAGAACAGAATAGAACCCATAATTGAACATCAGCTCTCGGATAGCCAAATGGGTTTTCGCAAAGGAAAAGGAACAAGAGATGCAATCTGCCAACTCAGAATCATTGGTGAAAAATCGATAGACCAACAGAAGAAGCTGTATATTTGCTTCATCGATTTCACGAAGGCCTTCGACAGAGTTGAACATACAACATTGATGAGAACAATGGAAGAATTCAAAATACCAGTTTCTGACAGAAGAATAATTGCCAACTTATACTGGAGGCAGAAGGCTAATGTTAGAATAGGAAAGGAGAAATCAAGAGACTTCCCGGTGGAGAAGGGTGTAAGACAAGGATGCATCTTGTCCCCTGTACTCTTTAATATGTACAGTGAATCACTGATGAAAAAAGGTCTGAGAGGAGGGAAAGGAGTAAAACTTGGCGAAGAGAACATCACCAATATAAGATACGCGGATGACACTGCTATAGTCTGTAACTGTCAAGAAGATCTACAGGACATGATGAATAAGCTGAATGTCGAATGCAAAAACTATGGAATGTCACTAAACGCAAAGAAAACTAAAGTAATGATCATTGAAAAAACACCAGGAACTGTTTGTAAAATACAGGTGGATGGAGAAAAACTTGAACAAGTGAAGGAGTACATGTACCTTGGAAGCTGGATCAGTGAAGGTGGAAGAGCTAACATGGACATTAAGAGAAGAACCGAAATTGCAAAGGGCGCATTCTGGAACCATAAAGAATTATTGAGAAGAAACATAAGTTGGAAAACGAAGACCAGGATTTTGGAAACGTATGTTATGTCAGTCTTTTCATACGGAGCAGAAGCATGGACGCTGAATGAAGAGGCAAAGAGGATGATAGACTCTTTTGAAATGTGGACACTGAGGAAGATGCTGAAGATAACATGGAAGGATAAGATCAAGAATGAGGAGGTACTGAGAAGAGCGGATATGCAAGGGGGACAGCTGCTGGAGAGGTTGAAAAAGAGAAAGATGGAGTTGTGCGGGCATGTTCTGAGAGGATCCAGCGGGGAGATGTTCAAGAAGGTGGTGATGGGGAAGGTGGATGGAAAGAGAGGAAGTGGAAGACCAAGAAGAGGCTGGGTAGACGATGTCTGTGATTGGAGTGGAGTGAGAGGCGGAGTCACGGAGTTGGAGAGAAGAAGTGGGGACAGAATGGGTTGGAGAGTGATAGGCAACCTTCGGAACGAAGAAGCCACCTAATGATGATGAACTATTTCGTGGTGCTACTTCATTCCGGTTCTATCAGCATTCAGTATCTGCGTCAGTCTCCGTCAATCTCTAATCTCCTTCTGCGTAAGGTGAGGCGCGAACTGCTCACCTACTGTAACTCACGTTCTGAGGTAACTTAAAGGAGCAGTGAGGCAATTCAAAGGATTTGGTCGAAACGTTGTTAACCTCACATGAATATACATATAACCAAATAACATTAACTGTTTATGTTCTTACACAATAGCATTAACTATTTATGTTCTTATTCAATGGCATTAACCATTTATGTTCTTATAACTAAATAGTTATGAATCTGAAACCTGGGTTACAATAACATGCTTCATAATGCTTCCTAATATGCTTCATATCACCCTTTTTATGTTTCCTAACATCCTCCCTATACTTCCTATCACCCTTCCTAAGCTTCCTGACATTCTTCCTATGCTTCCTAACATTCCTCCTATACTTCCTATCACCCTTCATATGCTTCCTATCACCCTCCCTATGCTTCACATCACCCTTCCTATGCTTCCTAACATCCTTCCTCTGCTTTATAACATTCTTCCTAAGCTTCCTAACATCCTTCCTGTGCTTCCTAACATCCTTCCTCTGCTTTATAACATGCTTCACATGCTTCCTGTAATATTTCCTATGCTTCCTAACATGCTTCCTATCACCCTTCATGTGCTTCATATAACCCTTCCTATGCTTCCTAACATCCTTCCTTTGATTCCTAACATGCTTCCTATACTTTGTATAACCCTTTTGATGATTCCTCACATGCTTCATTATGCTTCTTATCATGCTTCCCATCATCCTTCCGGATGCTTCCTATCTTTATTCCTGTGCTTCCTATCACACTTCCTATGCTTCCTAACATGCTCCCTATGAGAGTGACCATACTTTAAAAAAAAAACGTGACACTTAAAATATATATATAAACGGCATGTGCTGCACGTTCATGCACACACAGATGTATGCGCTTTCCTGTGATTGATGTGTTTTTAGAGACTGGGAAACAACCTTATTTTGTTCGCTATTCACACAACTTGAGATATTTGTCCATAAACACTTGAACGTGTGCTCTCTCTCTCTCTCTCTCTCTCTCTCTCTGTCTTCAGCTAGATAAAGCATCTAAAATATGTGTGTGTGTGTGTGTGTGTGTGTGTGTGTGTGTGTGTGTGTGTGTGTGTGTGTGTGTGTGTGTGTGTGTGTGTGTGTGTGTGTGTGTGTGTGTGTGTGTGTGTGTGTGTGTGTGTGTGTGTGTGTGTGTGTGTGTGTGTGTGTGTGTGTGTGTGTGTGTGTGTGTGTGAGTGGGATGTGTGTGTGTGTGTGAGTGGGATATGTGTGTGTGTGTGTGTGTGTGTGTGTGTGTGTGTGTGAGTGTGTGTGTGTGTGTGTGTGTGTGTGTGTGTGTGTGTGTGTGTGTGTGTGTGTGTGTGTGTGTGTGTGTGTGTGTGTGTGTGTGTGTGTGTGTGTGTGTGTGTGTGTGTGTGAGTGGGATGTGTGTGTGTGTGTGTGTGTGTGTGTGTGTGTGTGTGTGTGTGTGTGTGTGTGTGTGTGTGTGTGTGTGTGTGTGTGTGTGTGTGTGTGTGTGTATGTGTGTGTGTGTGTTTTAGGGCTAGGGGAGCTGTCCACCTTCTATGTGGTGCTGAAATATTTGCTTCACTTGCCTGCCTGTGAAATCTGCCAGAAGCAGATTTGGATATGGTCATTGTGTTTGCACAATGTAATGTTCTAATTCACCCATGCTAAATAAAAAAGCATCTTGCAAAAACAAAAAACACCAATGGAGGGCTTGACATTACCTTGGTAACGTGAGCTACAGTAGGCTGTTCAAATTAAGTGGCTTGTTTTTGTCTAATCACTCAGTGGAACTTGGTTAACCTATCAACCTCCGCTAGTACAGATGTTATAGCTTTCATTTGCAGACCTTGATGTCAGACGACAACACGTTCTCATCAGAAAAAGTACAATGGGTACCTAATGACTACGTCAAAATAAATAGGCTGCAGCTACATTGCTCGGTCAATAAACGAATAGAAAATAAAACATAAAAGTGTGTGTGTGTGTGTGTGTGTGTGTGAGTGTGTGAGTGTGTGTGTGTGTGTGTGTGTGTGTGTGTGTGTGTGTGTGTGTGTGTGTGTGTGTGTGTGCGTGCGTGCGTGCGTGCGTGCATGTGTGTGTGTCTTAATCACAATTCACATTACAGTCGTTGGTTTACATGTGGTGTATTGAGATTGTGTTGTTGTTTTGTCTAACACTTTAAGCCAAATAGACAAGTCTATTTGTCAGACATTCCACTGACCTTTAAAAGAGCCGAGACCCTCACAATGGTAACGTCGAACCGTCCCACTACATGCCAGCTAGACCAGTTACCCTCCCCACTCCTCCAGACTATAGCACTAGACATTCTCCCATTCCTAACTGCAACCATCAACTCCTCCCTCAACTCGGGGGTGGTCCCCACCTCCCTAAAACGAGCCAGAGTCACACCACTCGTAAAAAAACAACCATGAACCCCACCGTCATAGACAACTATCGTCCTGTCTCTCTTCTCTCCTTCCTTTCTAAAACACTTGAACGTGCTGTATCCATCCAACTTACTGATTATCTCTTACATAATGACCTCCTAGACCCTAATCAGTCAGGCTTCAGGACTGGTCACTCCACAGAGACATAACATTATCATTACATTATCATTATCACGTCTCATGCCTTCTTGTATCATTGCTATGCCGATGATACTTAACTCTTCCTCTCCTTTCCTCCCTCGGATATCCACGTCTCTGAGCAGATCTCGGCCTGTCTGTCTGACATCTCCGCTTGGATGACGACCAACCACCTCAAACTGACCCTAAGCTAAACAGAATTGCTTCACCTGCCGGCCAAATCCTCCCCCCTGACCGACCTTTTCATCACAGTCGAGAATGCAGCTGTGACCGCGTCCCCGACCGCCAAGAACCTTGGTGTTGTCCTTGACGACCAGTTGAACTTCTCCGCTCACATCACAGCGAACACCAGAACCAGCAGATTCCTCCTGAGCAACGTCAGAAGGATGCGCCCCTTCCTGACAAAAGAAGCCACCCAACTCCTCGTCCAATCAACAGTCATCTCCCGCCTCGACTACTGCAACGCACTGCTTGCTGGCCTTCCGACCACTGCCATCAATCCTCTTCAACTCATTCAGAATGAAGCCGCCCGCCTGATCTCAAACCTACCGAAGTCAGCCCATGTCACCCCACTTCTTAGGGACCTGCACTGGCTCCCCATTGCCGCACAAATCCACTTCAAGGCCCTCGACCTAGCATATTGGAACGGCTCCCGCCTACCTCCGGTCAATGGTCTCTAACTACACACCCTCAAGATCCCTACGCTCTGCATCTTCTGACCGCCTCAGACCTACACCTATCTGAGCTCCGGGAGGGTCATCAAAGAGAAGCCGCCTATTCTCAGTCCTTGCCCCTCAATTGTGGAACAAACTTCCCACCACAGTCAGGACAGCCGAAACCCGTCCAATCTTTCGCCGTCGACTAAAGACACACTTCTTCAACCAATATCTGAAATGAAAAAATAACCCTAACCAACCTTACTGTCATGCACTAATATACCAACCTACACTGTAGCACTCAACACTTTGATGAACATTGTTACTCAGCTGATAGAGTTGTGCCCTTCCTCATGACTTGTCATACAGAACTTGTAAGTCGCTTTGGATAAAAGCGTCAGCTAAATGACTAAATGTAAATGTAAATGGTCATTAAGGTTAGGGGAATGGGTTAGGAAATTAATGTAAGTCTATAACAGGTGACAGAAACAATAGGGTTCGGGGTAGGAAAGCTGGCCAATTGTCAGCGCAGAGATGGAGTTGGGACACCTCACGTTGCCGCAGCAGCCTATAAGAATTCTGGGGGCGGTACTCTGACCTACCAGTAATGAGCGAGAGGAAATAGAATAAGCCAGAATGGCGTAACATACACACACCTGCAAACGCCAAAATGCTGCAACATCTATGTTGTAGTGTAGCCAATTTGATGGTTTTACTGTGGTTACTTTATTGTATGAAGGTGCTGTGTTATTGTGAAGGTGTTATTGAGATTATTGACTAATTAGCTGGGCAGGCAGGTGGCATAGGAGGCGGGGCTCAGATGATCTCGGGCACAGCCTATTTGTATGTGTGTCACAGGTGTGCAGCGGGAGGGAATTGGGGAAACGTCACAGGGAAGCCACACAGTTTTTCAACTGTGCGTGTTTTGTTTGTTGTTTTTTGAGTTATTTTCAGGGTTATTTTGCAACACTAGTTTATTGGTTTAAGTTACAGTTTAAACACAGAGTTTATGTTACAGTATGCCTTGCTTTATCCACCCTGCAAGCGAAAATTTAACTTTTTAAATGCACAACCTGATTTCCTATCAACAGCACCACGCGTTGGAAAGATCTTCGTACTATATTCCCTCACTGGCATCTTTTTGTTGTTCGGTTGCCCTTATAATATACACACAGTTACAAGCGCCCTATGGTGAAACACACAGGATAATGGAGCTGTGAAGCACCATCCACAAGTGGATTGTACATCTACAATATACTCACACTTCATGCTCAATATATGAGCCCCACGATACATACAGTACATACAGGTCTTATGCACCGTATCAATGTCAAGCAGCGGGCTGAATATGCACTCCAACGAATGCCAGTGTTTCCACAGAATAAAGCTCTTCTTGGTGACTTATTAGAACAGGGCAGGAGAGGGGCGCTCCAGTAGCACACCACAACCAACAAACTAGATTCCTGTACCGGATCTCCTCTCTGGTAAACAAGAATACCCTGAAGACTCTGGCAGGAGCACTCATTCAAGGGTACTATGACTATGCGTGCACCTCATGGTACCAAAGCACCTCAAAGGCGCTTAAAACAAAATTACAAACATCACAAAACAAACTGGTCAGACTACTACTTGACCTGAACCCCAGAACCCACCTCACCCCTGCCCACTTTGACAACCTAGGATGGCTTAGAGTAGACGACAGAGTACAGCAACTTGCAATGGGCCTGGTCTACAAGATACACTATACGACCGGGGTGCCCATGTACATGTCAAAATACTTCCCAAAGGTCAGTGAATACCACGACCACAACACCAGAGGAAGCTCAACAAATCATGTTAAACCCAGATTCAGCTCAAACAAGGGACTAAACACGTTTCGCAATTATGCCACAACAATCTGGAACGCCCTACCCAAAGCTGTAAAGGAATGTGAATCCCTGCCCACATTCAAAACCGCTCTTAAAGAGCACCTACGGGAGGCTGCAATTCGAAACTGGCCACCGTAAATGCCCAAAACCCCCACCACCTCCTAATAGACAGTCTCGGTGGTGTAGTGGTTAACACTGTCGCCTCACAGCAAGAAGGTCCAGGGTTCGATTCCCGCTTGGGGACCAGGTTTCCATGATGCCAGGTACCCAGGTGGGGTATCTCCCAGGCCTTTCTGTGTGGAGTTTGCATGTTCTCCCCGTGCTCGCAAGGGTTTCCCCCCCGATAAGATAAACCCAATGGAAAAACATGCACAACAACAGATCGCTAATGCTATCGCGTCCTTGACGAAGACGGGCAGGAGCACATGGATTGGTCCCCTGGCGCGGCCCTCGCCGACGCCTGTCTGCTCCCGGCTGCCCTTGGGGGTTAGGGCGACGGGATGGGTTAATCGCAGAGACGAATCGCATCGGCGATCCTACAAGAGACAATGCATGCGTGTGTGTTCCGGTGTGTGTGTGCTAACCGTGTGTGCTAATCGCTAAACGTTGAGGATAATTGCATGCCAATTAAAGACCTCTGAACAGGTCCTGCATTATTATTATCCTCCCCACCGCATGTATATATTCCCTCCCCGCCGTATGTATATTTCTCTCCCACCCACCCACCCCCCCCTAATGTACAGTCCCCTCCCCATCATATGTATATACTCGGTCAGGATCTAGGGGTAACAGTACTGTATATTGGAATACCGTTTATGTCACAAATGTATCAGTACTAAATACCTATACTGTATGTCCCTATGCCATAAATGTCATGTATGTTGTGTATGTCATAAATGTCTATATGAATTGAAAATGGGGGACCCTGATGGAAACAAGACAAACGTCTTTCTCAGGTCTGCATCCCCTTAACAATTGTATGTATTGAGCCGTACTGTATTGTACCCATTCTGCAATCTGTTAAATAAAGTTTTCATTCATTCATTTTCATTCATTCATTCATTCATTCATTCATTCATTCATTCATTCATTCATTCATTCATTCATTCATTCATAGCGCGCTGAGTCGCGAAGTGGTCGCCCCGGGTTCGATTCCCCGACCTGGTGGCCATATGCCGCATGTCTTCCCCTCTTCTCCTCCCGTTTCACAATCTCTCCTCTTGTCGGTCCTGCGTGGCCAAAAGGTCCTGCGTTGACCGAAAAAGCAGAAAATGCTATAAATAAAATCTTAAAAAAAAAAATAACAGGGCAGGGGAGATACAGACATGGGGAAGACAGCCTAATGGTGGGGGAAAGGGGGAATTAAAATGAATGATGCTGCCCTGTGATGCAGCAACTCAGTGACCACGGTTGCAGTTGACCCAGCTGAATCACACAGCGCAGAACACACAGGTGCGTTAATAATGGTGCTCCCTCGAAACACAAGTCCTCCGTTGGTTCCGGCCACGACTGGTCAGTCGCACAGAGTCAGTCCAGCTGGTGGAGAGAAACCCGATCAGTGGCTTGCTGTTCAGATGCAGAAACAGAGAATTCACTGGCGAGTGATGAAGCATTGGGGAGCCCCCGGTTTGTAGACCTCTGCGCCTGCAGCAATGGAGACGGTTTGAAGATGGACGATGTAGCTGGATAGTAGATACCGTAGCCAACGTTGTAGATGTATAATGGACAACGCAGTGTCAATGATACATCGGCCCTGGAACTGTCTCAGTGTTGAGGGCGTCCATGTCCTGGAGTCGTCTCTCATCTTAAATTTGGGCTGCCATTATGAAGCCCAGGTGTCTCTCAATTACCTCATCACGCACCTATGAGAGACTTGGGAAAAGGCATCAGCTGGTCCTCCCACAATCAGACTATCAACAGGTGTGGCCACTAGTGTTGTCCAAAATATCGAAGTATCGATACATATCGATACTGAATATTTAAAGCGGCTTCGATACTCATTTCCCGAAATACCGATACTTTCTGCAGTATCGGTACCAGCTGGCGAGTGTTCTACAGCAAGTTGTTGACACGCTGTTCAGAGCACGCTTGCCCCTCCGCCTCCTCCGAGTCCAGCCCTCCCCCTCACAGAGCCGTCTTCAGACATTTTAGCTGAAGATGGCAAATGCAGAGCCTCCACAACTTGTGCTTGTGGATAAAGAAAACAGCAGAAGTGCTGTTTAGAGGTACTTCGGGTTTGAAGTAAACAACGAAGGACAAGCTAAAAGTGCCCCAATGCTATTTGCAAGCGGTGTTACAGAGCAGTGCCAGCGCGGATCTCCATAAAGAAATGAAAGAGGTTCGTGACAGCTGCTCTTTCAACGTCACTGTGACTGAAGCATTAAACCATTAACTCTAGTTTAATACATGATACGTTGTCTACTGATGGCGCATAATATCAACAGCTGATTCGTTGTAACGTTACAGCTATCAGCTAACGTTAGCTACTGCTAGCCGTTAGCTCTGTTAGCTTAGCTGGCCACTTTTATAATTACTGCATGGAAACGGAGTAACGTTAACGTTTAAACGTTATGTCGAGGTCATACAATACTACAGTCGACATAAGGTTAACGTTACCCCGTTTCCATGAAGTGTTTAAATAGCAGCAATCTTGTTGAAAATGTAACGTTACTAAAATGCTCCGAGCATAGCCTCTCTCTCTCTCGCTCTCTCTCTCTCTCTCTCGCTCTCTCTCTCTCGCTCTCTCTCTCTCGCTCTCTCTCTCTCGCTCTCTCTCTCTCTCTCTCTCTCTCTCGCTCTCTCTCTCTCTCGTTATCTTTAAATAAAAATCTAAACTGTTACTAACTGTAATACAAACAGTTCAGTTTGTCAGGTACATGCAACACAGATTACAATGTTTACATCTGTCTGCTTGAGAAAATACCATGTTCTGCATTTGCAATAAAAATGATTGAAGTGAGATGAACAGTTATTTTTAAATGTGTGATCTAAAGATAAACAAAGGGTTTTAAAAGTGTTATATTTATCTTCTCTTATAGTACCAGAGGTAAGCTGAGGAGGATCAACCAGCAACAAAAGCTAAATTTGTTTAAAAAAAATATATATATATATATATATATTATATTTTTTTGGTATCGAAATGGTATCGAAGTATCGATACTTTTCAAGGTATCGTATCGAAGTCGAAATTCCAGTATCGTGACAACACTAGTGGCCACACTATCTGCATCAAAATGCATGAAAAAGGCACATTTATCTATTCACACATATTTATACCATGGTCCCATCTCCCAGCCCCTCACTCCGTATCAGCCACGTCATATCAGACAATGTCTGGACATGGTTCTGAGTCCAATGCACGTAAGCTTGTCGGTAAGCTGATCTGCTAGCGTATTAGGCCTTGCCGGAAAGTTTGTCCATGTGGCGCATTGTCCAAGTGGCAAAGACGCCCTCTAATAGTGGGCAAGCGATGCAGTGTAGAGATGCCAGGAGATCATTTCTCAACGGTCCAGTGTACCTTACTACCTTTTCACTGAACTTAAATTAGACCCATGAAATCCATGGAGCTGGATCTTTTTTATTCATTCATTTCAATTAAGTAATGCATGAATGATCATTACATTTATATAACACTTTTCTAGACACTCAAAGCGCTTTACAATGTAAGGTGTAAATTGCCTCCTTCACCACCACTGTGTAGCACGCAACCTTGGGCTACGCAGACTCAATGGCTGCCATATTCTGGCACCAGGCAGACATCCCACTACACAATGGCTGAAAGGCTCAGGAGACGGGGATTGATATGAGTCAAATAAGGGGGAGGGACGCTTAGGTGGCCTTGATGTCAGAGACATGATTGGGAATTTCTGTCCAGGAAACGTTGGGGAACCCCCTACTCTTTGTGATAGGCGCCCTGGGTTCAAATTCTGCTGGGACCTTGGTTTAACGTCTCATCCGAAGGACGGATAATGCAGACGTAATCACATCCAGCATCTTTTCCTTTCACAGCATGTAAAAAGACATTAGCATCATACAGTGAGACAAACCTTCCAATTATGTACATCTGGCAGTATTTAAATGACTCAAGTCGTAATACCCACATCCATCACATGACTAACGGCTGTTTTTAACAACAATACAACTCTGCACCAAAGGATACAGGAACAATAAAAAAAAAAACAAGACCAGGAAATTAATTTGTTTTAAACCAGGATTTATTTTTTCTTTCGTTCTCATTCGGTATGGGCAATTTAAGACTAATTACGCACTTACTAATTTGATGACTTTTCAAATGGGTATTTTACAGTTACGGCCCCCCATTTCTCACATGTTAAGGATGGAACGCCTGTGTTTACAGCCCCATAGATCATCGGGGAACATGTATTTTCAAATGCGCACCATTCTGGCAGCTTGAGTCGTGTGTTCATTTATTTCTTTTGGAATAACAAATGGGTTGCAGCAGGCCAATTTAGAAAATAAATCCTTGTCTATTGCATTGGTGTTCTGACTCTGCCTTTAGAGCTCAATGAAAATCCCATTACCAATTACCGCAACCGCCTGATAAGTTACCACAAAAGGAAGGGGAGGAAGGAAAGTCGTTCTCATAATACAGCGGTTTCATATATATATATATATATATATTTATTTTTTTTGACAAAAAACATTCTGCTACAATATCCGGAGGGAAAGCCGGCCATTTATTCCCGTGAGAACAGGTTACGGTACATTTTCTAATTTGTCTTGCGATGTTCCTGGGAGTCGTAGTAACAAGAGCCCGCCTTAATACACCTTTGGTGAATAACAAACGGCTTCTCCACAGACACGTTTGTCTTCCGTGTAGATGCAGTTAGCCACGGCGGTGGAGGCGCCCGCGCTGGAGCTGATGCCGGCGACTCTTGACTGCCGGACACTCAATCCTTCATGTAACAGTTAGTTACTCGTGAAATGACAATATTAAAAGAACACATATGATCTTGCATATATATTGAAAATTTACCAAAAGGCCGCCGGGCGCCGAACTATCTTGATTATAGGCTCCGAGACTCGGCTATTCCAGTTTTCGAGGGTGCGGATGAAAATGCACTCTGTTATCCTCTCATCCCTTTGCTATTCCAAATCTCATTATATCAAGTTTAGAATTTCAGTGCAAACTAATTATCTACCCAATTAAAAGCTGAGTGACCCAGAGGCAGTGAGTGGGACTCTCGCTGAGCGATCCAATGTTTTGGCTGAGAGGACTGAAGCACCTCAGTGCATATTTATGAAGACGTTCGCTTTGGTGTCTGACTTCTGACGGCTGTGATGAGACAGGTGTCGCGGTTATAGGGAGAAATATACAACAGGGGGGGGGGGGGGGGGGTCTAAATCAAGCGATTGCTGTGTGGATATGCGGTAATTGCAGTGACCTCTAGCCAAGGCACATTGTCCCCATTCACCCCTGGGACCGTGACTTTGTCACTGCTCTCTTATACGTGTGGTTGAAGGTGGCCGAGGTTAGATTTCCACGTGTAAACGACGGCCACTGGACGCTAGCAGGCACTTTGTCGTCTGACCGTAGCCTCGAACTGTGAACTTGGTGAGTGTTTCAGTTTCAGGAGTGAGTTTACACAAAAAGGCGTATATTTACTACGTGGTTTTCAACCTCATTACACTCCTCTGAACTTACGTCACACACCACAGCGACGCCAGCTGGAGAGCATGGGCTCAACAAATATTAACCGGGTCAACCGGCACCGCTATGACCGCCGGCCACTGGCTTCCGGGCAGGCACCCGTTCTCCAGCTGACCTCGACCCCCGTGAACCCTCTGCTCGCCAGCGTGAAGTTCATCTAATGTCACCACTTGACCAAAGTGAGGTGTAAAGTGAGCTCTATATGTATTTCAGTGGTAATCAGAATGATAGGTGGGAGGGGGTCCGTCGAGGTGGGCACACCCCGGCCGCGTGTCTATTTATACCCGCGACCGCGCTGCTGACTTACGAACGTGTTATGAATGTCCTGTCGATGTAAATTGTTACCACTTATTCAACGTCGATCCACTCTGTGTATTACATAAAGGTTATACATAAATGTATCAGAGAGGTGCCTTTGTCTTCGTCCAGAGTTGCAGTGAGACTAGTAATGACTCACGGTCATTATGCGTTTCTGTCAGGAAAGCTGATATTAATATGTTGGGCAATATTTGTGAAATAATGGTAATATAACATGATATCTGACATAATTCGATGGTCTATAAGTGTCACATTAGACCCAACATCCCAACATGCAGATGAGACAAGGTTAGGTTATTTCTTCGAGCATGGGCGATGCAAACAACATGAATAATGTTTTGACTGCATAACACCACACTAACACTCGTTGGAGCAGAGCCCACAGCCTTCCCATTGTCTGTTGACATCAGCAGAAGGTTATGCCGAACAGAGAACCGCCTGCCTACAGTATCAGGACGTTCTCTGCAGGCAGTCGCCCACTCTGTGGGGGGGCAGCAGAAGCGGCAGCCTCTGCGGTGCCCTGGGCCACTGCATGGGCAGATTATATAACGTCTTTATGAGGCAGATTAAGGCTCTCTCGGTGATGGTGTGCCTTCATTCCTTGACACGCATGCAGTGCTGCGTGATGATGACTACCAAAGTCAGGCTCGGTTCTAGGCTAAATATTGCACGCCTTCTCTCCTTGACGACTATAGTGTCTGTGGAGAACAATATATGTTGTGTGTAATAATAATAATAATAATAATATATACATCCTGTTTCTCACTGACACGTGTGAGGAAGCTGGCTATTGGAATCAGTATAGCAAAAATGGATGGCTGGTGGAAGTAGCTGTGTATTGGTATCTCTTGTGTAGAGATTTGTGGGGTACATACTGCAATAGATGCCTGTAGGTCACGGCCACTGGTAAAAGCTTCACATACCTCCCCATCCATCCTTGGAAGTTTCCTGTACATGTACGGTCCATCCCTTGGTTTACACACACACTCGCACACACACACACACACACACACACACACACACTCCACACAGACACACACACACACTCGCACCCACACTCGCACCACATGCACCCATCACACACGGTACACACGCACATGCACATGCACCTACACACACACACACACAGACACACACACACACACACACACAAACACACACACACACACACACACACACACACACACACACACACACACACCTATTCACATCCACACACACAAACTACGCCCCCCCCCCCCCTCCCCCACACACACGCGCACACACACACACAAACAAAACCTCGATCCGCGCGGTTCATACAGTAGCCTGCTAGGTGACAAATGAACCCTGTCACTGGCTAAAGGCCTGCTTGTGCTTTTATTACAGCCATGGAGTCTGGTGTTGAGGTGGCTATGATAGATTCCTCTGCCGAGCTTCCTGTATGGTCTTCCTGAAATCCATCCTTTTAAGCTAAAGGATGAAAGCAGCAAATAGTTTAACCCTTTCACCGCCACACTACCAAATGGTTAACCCTTTCACTGCGACAATACAGAAGGTTAACCCGTTCACTGTCATGTGACAACAGGTTAACCCTTTCACTACCACGCTACAGAAGGTTAACCCTTTCACTACCACACTACAGAATGTTAACCTTTCACTAACACACTACAGATGGTTAACCCTTTCACGACCACACTACAGAAGGTTAACCTTTCACTGCCACACTACAGAAGGTTAACCTTTCACTACCACACTACAGATGGTTACCCCTTTCACTACCACACTACAGAAGGTTAACCTTTCACTGCCACACTACAGAAGGTTAACCCTTTCACTACCACACTACAGATGGTTAACCTTTCACTGCCACACTACATAAGGTTAACCCGTTCACTACCACACTACAGAAGGTTAACCTTTCACTACCACACTACAGACTACCACACTACAGACGGTTAACCGAAAGGTTAACCTTCTGTAGTGTGGTAGTGAAAGGCTTAACCTGTCAGAATGCTACTTACTGTTTCTTTGCGGGTTGTTTGTACAATCTCTGCAATAAATTACTGTTGGCTGTTTTCTTTTCTTTTTTCATTTTTTTCTTTTTCCTTTTCTTAACACTACAGGGGAGCGTTCACAAGTGATACAGGGTTCATTTATGCAGTGCAATGATATCCACTCTGTCCCTGAGACAACGATGAATCCATTTCTCTAGACTAGAAGTCAAGTCAGATTGTGTTGACTTTTGCACGACAACTCCATCCAAGAATGACTCGTGATACTGCTCTTGACAAGAGAGAATGCAGTAACCCCTTCACTACCACACTACAGAAGGTTAACCCTTTCACTGCCAGACTACAGACACTGAACCCTTTCACTGTAGTGTGGTAGTGAAAGGGTTAACCGTATGTAGTGTGGTAGTGAAAGCGTTAACCTCATGTAGTGTGGTAGTGAAAGTGTTACCCTCCTGTAGTGTGGTAGTGAAAGTGATAACCTCCTGTAGTGTGGTAGTGAAAGTGTTAACCTCCTGTAGTGTGGTAGTGAAAGTGTTAACCTCCTGTAGTGTAGAATAGAATAGACTTTTAATTGTCATTGCACAGTATACAACGAAATTTCAGGGCTCCCACAGACCGTAGTACATATATACATACATGAACACATAACACATATAACACTGTACATAACAGAATATTTTAAATAATAAAGTGCATAATGGGTGGTAATCAGAGATTATCAAGTGCAGTGGTAAGTTCATGGTGCACGTGAGGAGACAGTCAATGAGTATTTAACAGTCTAACTGCTTGGGGGAAAAAGCTGTTCTTAAATCTTGTACTCTTGGCATGTATGGACCGGTATCTCCTTCCTGAGGGAAGGAGTTGGAAGAGGTGATGTGCTGGGTGCGACTGGTCCTTGATGATACATTTGGAGCGGTGGAGGCAGCGGGAGGTGAAGACGGAGGTGATGTTTGGTAGAGGAGTCCCGACGATCCTGCCTGCCGCCTTCACCACCCTCTGTAGAGCCTCTTGCTCTGCCTTTGTGCAGCTGGAGAACCACACAGACACACCGTAGGTCAGCACACTCTCAACCGCACAATGGTAAAAGTTGACAAGAAGATTTCATGGCAGGCCAGCCTGCTTCAGCTTCCTTAGATAGTATAGGCATTGCTGGGCTTTCCCGATCACTGAGGCGGTGTTGGTGCTCCAAGACAGGGTCTCACTCACACTGAGACCCAGGAACTTGAACTCAGTGACCCTCTCCACTACCTCGTTGTTGATGAGCAGAGGGGAGTGGTCAGGCCTTGATCTTCTAAAATCCACTATGATCTCTCTTGTTTTCTTTATATTGAGCGCCAGGTTGTTATTGTCACACCAGGCTAGTGAAAGCCTTAACCTCCTGTAGTGTGGTAGTGAAAGCCTTAACCTCCTGTAGTGTGGTAGTGAAAGTGATAACCTCCTGTAGTGTGGTAGTGAAAGTGTTAACCACCTGTAGTGTGGTAGTGAAAACCTTAACCTCCTGTAGTGTCGTAGTGAAAGTGTTAACCACCTGTAGTGTTGTAGTGAAAGTGTTAACCTCCTGTTGTGTGGTAGTGAAAGTGTTAACCACCTGTAGTGTGGTAGTGAAAACGTTAACCACCTGTAGTGTGGTAGTGAAAGTGTTAACCACCTGTAGTGTGGTAGTGAAAGTGTTAACCTCCTGTTGTGTGGTAATGAAAGTTTCAAGGACTTTTGCATAGAACTCCATGCAAGAATGACTCTTTTCTAGACGAGAGAGAATGCATTAAGCCCTTCACTACCACACTACAGTAGGTAAACCCTTTCACTACCACACTACAGTAGGTAAACCCTTTCACTACCACAATACAGACGCTTAACCCTTTCACTAACCATTTTCCATGTGGTAGTGAAAGCGTTAACCTCCTGTAGTGTGGTAGTGAAAGTTTTAACCCTTTGCAGTGTGGTAGTGAAAGGCTACATCTGAATAGAAAATAAATGAATGAATGAATGAATGAATGAATGAATGAATGAATGAATGAATGAATGAATGAATGAATGAATGAATGAATGAATGAATTAATTAATTAATAAATGAACAGGAGGAATCTAACGAGAGTAGCCCTGTGCCCTTCACGCCCGCCCCCCCCCCCCCCCCCCCCCCCCCCCGAAGCTGCGTGTCTATCTGAGGGGCATACCCTGTGCCCTTCACGCCCCCCCCGGGAGCTGCGTGTCTATCTGGGGGCCATTATTGATGATGCTGAAAGTGGAGGGTGTCACTCCATATTAGCCCACTGGCCACTCCATTCAGTCCCTCCTCCCTGACAGCCAGGCTTAACACATAACTCTGTGTGAAACCTGTAGCCACCTACATGGCACCGAGCACCATCACACCCTGTGCTGATCACAATCATGCTAATGCAGCGTGCCGCGCAAAGGCTGTCATATACTGTACATACAAATCGTTTCCAATCTCCATATATCTAACACGGTTGACATTGCGCTCGTTTGGAGAGAAAAGCTGATCATTGGTCCTGGGGGAGCGCCGTGAAGCCTTTACTCTTAAACCGAATGGACATTTTGCACGAGGCACGAGAGCTCTTGATAATTATTGATGTTACAAGGAGAAAAAACAGTGTTTTGAGTGTTTTGAGTGTGCTCCATGGGATAGTTGATTATAGGATGGATTTGGATATCATAAAAGGTGATTTGAAGGTTTCATGTGAGATAGGATGTCAGATCATACTGTTCCAAGATACTGTTCTGTTTGTAGCTTCGAGAACGAGATGATACACATCGAAGCCGTGCACGTGTGGCTTTAATATTCACATTTGATGCATAATCACTATTGTAATTATCGTAATGCAGTCTTGTCAAATTCACACTATCAATGAAGAGATAGTGATACACAGTCAGCTCGTCCTGGAATATATCGCTTGATGGTAGTGAATAATATATCTGACATGGTAATGGAGAAACAGATTGAGTGCAACTGTTAGGAGGAGTGAGAGGAATGGGATGGGTTTCTCTACCTGCATTTTCTATTTGTCCTTCCTTTTGACTCGCCTTTTTGTCTAAACTGGTTTTCATTGAGAGAAATATGTGGGTTAGATAGATACTGTATATAGATATTTTTATTTGTCCACTTTCGTATACATTTTATCTTTGGCTTCACCATGGTTGCAATCAACAAGACAACACAATACAAACACCATACAGGCACAAAAGACATTGGCCCAAAACAGCCCAAAACCACAACAACAACAAAAACACAGCTTCAGGTACCTAACCAGTAGGGCCTACCATGTTTACAATTTTAATCTAAGAATTAATCAGAGCAATTTTTTGATTGAACATAAAACAAGATACAATATATTAAAAACAAAAACAATACTTCACATCAATAGAGACCAAATAACAATGACAT
Source organism: Notolepis coatsorum (assembly GCF_963971535.1). Classification (NCBI taxonomy): domain Eukaryota; kingdom Metazoa; phylum Chordata; class Actinopteri; order Aulopiformes; family Paralepididae; genus Notolepis; species Notolepis coatsorum. The sequence goes on from NC_140180.1 coordinate 21,137,308, forward strand.
ACAGGGGTTCCAATATTTTAAACCAATACAGGGGACAGATAATAAAAAAAATAAAACAGAGGACCGTTTTGCAACCATTTTTTTAAGGAGGTCTTGAAGGTAAACGTGGAAGCAAGTAGCTTTATATTTTCAGGTAGTCTGTTCCATAAAATTGCTGCAGAATATAAAAAGGTACATTTGCCCATTAAAGTGTTTAATTTGAAGGGTACAATGTTGGTGGAGCTTCCTCTGGTGGAGTAACCGTGTATGTCACTGACTTTACAAAAATAGTCAGTGAGGTATGCATCCTCCCGTTTAAAAATCCTGTGGACCACATAGTTTCATTTGAGAGACCCTCTCCTCCACTCTGAGCCACCTGAGCAATGGCATATGGGATGTCTTTGGGGCTAGAGGAACTATATAGCACCTTCCAGATGGAAGCTTGTCAAACTCACCATAAAGGGGATACAAAGGATCAGACAATATTGAGCGATTCATTGATAAATGTGTGGGAACGAGGGAGCCTGTGTTTGCTGGAAGCGGGAACTGAAACTCAGCCGGTGTTTGAGATGGGTTGAAGCTTGTGATACACAGAGGAGCGAAGATAGTGTGACATGAGGAAGTGGTTCATGAAAAAGCTGCTTGTGATAATCACTATATATAATGGCTTTTGTTTGATTAGAGAACCAGCACCAAACTGAAAAACCTTAAAGGTGCTTTTTGTTCAAATAAGTGTTAAATAGCTCTACATTCCGACAGCCATCACTGATATATTGAATATATGAATTGAATGAATGAAACAGAAAACAAATGTTCTGGTATCCTGTTCCCACGTTATCCAATCAGGAGAGCGAACCCTATATATTTGAGAGAGAGACAGAGGAAAGTTCAACCCCGAAGGGCATTTAATAATACGTTGCAAAAATGTATGCACACTAGTACGGTGTGTGTGTGTGTGTGTGTGTGTGTGTGTGTGTGTGTGTGTGTGTGTGTGTGTGTGTGTGTGTGTGTGTGTGTGTGTGTGTGTGTGTGTGTGTGTGTGTGTGTGTGTGTGTGTGTGTGTGTGTGTGTGTGTGTGCGTGCGTGCGTGCGTGCGTGCGTGCGTGCGTGCGTGCGTGCGTGCGTGCGTGCGTGCGTGCGTGCGTGCGTGCGTGTGTGTGTGTGTGTGTGTGTGTGTGTGTGTGCGTCTTGAGCCTGGCAGGTGGGTAACCGTGACCGGTGGGGAGCACGGGAGTGAAGCAGCCCGTCAATAAACGAAGATCTGACGCTGATGCATGGAGATCATGGTCTTCTTGTAGGGTGGTGTGGTGATTGGACGGCAGGTGCGGAGTCTCCATCCATCAGCGTGATGATTCTCAGCTGTGCCTTTTGTGTGCCAGTAGAGCAGGGAGTGAATGGGACAGGGTTAGAGACAGACACAGGGGTGTGTGAGGGAGACAGAAAGGATTGTGCAGGTGGAACCGTAACAATATTTTTTACTTATTTCCAGAAATCTTGCCATGCCAATTTAGCTTACTGCATTGGCAAATACTTTTACTTGTTTCAAGCTCATATTTGCTTAACACTAGTTTTTATTTCGTATTTTGGTCAGGCCATCTTTGCAGTGTGGAGTTCTCTCTCCTGATTGGATAAAGTGGGAAGGGATACCAGAAAATGTATTTTGTGTTTCCTGCAGAGCGGAGGGACTGGGAGACCCATGTTACTGACCAGACACTATATCAGTGACGGCTGTTGGAATGTAGAGATTTTATTTTAACATGTAGACCACTTGTTTTAACAAAATAAAATACCACCTTTAACCTCTTAACATGCACCGGGTCTTATACGATGGTCTAGTACGACTTACTATCATATTGACACCTATGCTTACCAGCCCCTTTGTTCTGTGTCATTGTCTTTTCTTCAATAATTCAATTCAATTAGATTAGATTAGATTAGATTAGATTAGATTAGATTAGATTAGATTAGATTAGATTAGATTAGATTAGATTAGATTAGATTAGATTAGATTAGATTAGATTAGATTAGATTAGATTAGATTAGATTAGATTCAGATGTATTGTTATTACAGTACAGTCCAACGAAAATAAGTTTGGCACACTGTGCAAATGTAGCAGTAAAGTGCAACAGTAATATACAATGTACAGGTGAGTAAACTCGGTACAACATTTACAAATGAGTACTACTGAGTGTAGTGCTAATCAGATGTATGTACAGAGTTGTAGTATAATATGTACAGTGATACAGGTATGAAGACAGTATGGTAGTAGTCATACTGGCCAGCAGCATAACTAGTAAGAGTAGGATATGTACATATATAGATAGATAATTAGATATAGTAAAGGACTATGTGCAGGTAAGTACAGACAGGGATGGATATATATGCAGTGAGAATAAATATGTATGGTATATACAGCATTATTACAGCAATAATACGCTCAATGTTAGGGCCAGAGCTGGATGACTAACTTTCTTACCTCTAGATGAATTAGAGCGTAACAGTAACAAAAACACACACAGAGTGGTTGCATTAAAAAGGAAGTAACACTCCCGTTCTATTCAATCTGAAATACTCACTTCTGCCTTTTCACGAATGCTTGCAAATCATGATCTTGATATTTGTACATCTCCTCAGTGATTAGCTACGTTCCCTCTCTGTGGGAGTAACAATCAGAACTGAGCCATGCCCTTTCTGGAGAGCTTAACCTTTAAAAATGCCAGACGATCGGTGTTTTGAGAATAAGTGTGCCACCCTTCTCCGGGGATTCTTCTGTTCTAGAGACTCGTGATGACCTATAATGGTGGGACAGAGAGGGCGGTCTGACAGTGATGAATCCCGTGGCCTGGAGCTATTTGTTATCATTTATATAAGTTTCTGGAAACCCCTTCTTAAACCCACGGGCACAACGCCCACAGAGCCGAGAGCCCATCGAGCTCACGTAACCTTCAGCTGTGTCCGCACCTTGGGTTTTCAGATCCTAAGAGACTCCAGACACTCGTGTCAGCATGGTGTGGTCAACAATGCCGCACCTTATTCATGCAGAATATGCAACCCATTCTGGGTTTATTAAATGTGCAACAGGGGAGAGGGGGGGGGGGGGGGGGGGGGGGGGGGGGGGGGGGAGGGGGGTAAAGCATAACCGTTCACCTTGGTGACAGGGCTATTTGTCTGGTTTGAGGAAGATCAATCTGACTCGTATCTCTCTCGTGGGTGCCCCCTCGCCTCTGTTGTCAGCACTCGAGCCGTCTTTCGCAATCATCGGCTCTCACGTCACCGGAACGAGCCGTCTTGTTGCTCGAGTTGCAGCGGCCCCGCCACCTGTGGTCAAAATAAATGGAAATGAATAGGGTCTCAAACGCAAGGATACGCAGAGGACAGGCGGGAGAGCAATAATTGCTACCGTCAGAGTGAATTGGATCAAATGGATGACACGTCTAGAGAGCACTTTACCTTCAGAGGACAAAGGCAAAGTGTGTGAAGATGTAATGGGTCCAAGAGAAAGATAGTGTTTGGTAAACGTACAGGAGAGAATATATAACTAGAAGAATGCGTTCAGCCGAGAAAAAATTTGAACGCATTATTATTCTAGTTATATATCCTCCTGAGACCCAGGGGGGGGGGGGAGTGTTGTCACTTGTATTTTTTGGGGATAAATGAAGTGTTTGGGTGCTGAATAACACATTTCAAAGATGTATTTGAACTCTATTAATATTTTACTAAATGTGCACTGTAGTTTCAAGTTTCAAGTTTCAAGTTTCTTTAATAGTTGTCATACAGAAGTACAGAATACTTTTATACAAAATGCTTCTTACTGTTACGCTCCAGAGACTGTGCTAGACAAGATAAGTATCAATGTAGTATAGCATGTAAATTAGAAGTAGAAAATGAGGTCACAGTGTTCAGTATAGACATATGTACAATGTTCGATGCAGAATAGACGTAACTGAGTTACCATATAATATACAATACTATGCAGTGTACTAATATACAATACTATATAGTGTAAAGCAGAAATGGGATGAGGTACAATTTAGGTACAATTTACAGTAAGGTGTACGAGTTGTAGTGCAATCCTTTATCAATAAATATAAAGTGTGGGGAGTGGGTGCTACAGTGTGTTTGTTTAAAGTGAGTGTGTGCTATAAAGTGTGGGGAGTGGGTGCTACAGTGTGTTTGTTTAAAGTGAGTGTGTGCGTGTGGATGTGTGTGCTATGTGCGTTTGATGGTTGTTGTGTAGTGTTCATTGTTCGTTGAGCAGCCTGATGGCCTGGGGATAGAAGCTTCTTCTGAGTCTTTCTGTGCTCGCCTTGAGACTCCGGTATCGCTTGCCTGACCGCAGCAGTTCAAAGAGGCAGTTGTTCGGGTGACTGGAGTCCTTAATGATTATCTTAGCCTTGCCCCTGCACCGCTTGTTGTAAATGTTCTGGAGGGTGGGGAGCCCCCCTCCAATTGTGCGTTCGGCTGAACGCGTCACTCTTTGTAGTCTGCTTCGGTCTTGTGCAGTGCTATTCCCAAACCAGGAGGTGATGTTGCCAGTCAGGATGCTCTCTATTGTACATGAGTAGAAGTTCTTAAGGATCTTCTGACTGACTTGGAACTTCCTTAGGCGCCTGAGGAAGTAGAGGCGTTGTCGTGCCTTCTTCACAACACTGTCAATGTGTGTGGTCCATGTCAAGTCCTCGGATATGTAGGCTCCGAGGTACTTAAAGCTGTTCACTCTCTCAACCGGTGCCCCGTAGTGTAGTGCACAACCAGACTTCATTGATCGTAAAACAATAAGAATCTTACATAGAAATTATGAAAATTGCATCCACATTCACAGTCTTTTCCACTGGCCAAAAGGGTGTCTGACAAAGAAGAAAATAAAACGTCAAATGTGATTCTTCTGAATTGTCCCAGTAGCAGGCAGGCCCCTTTTCTGAAGAGCATCCAGAAGACTGATGGTGAAATACCCGTAAAAGTAGACCAGTGTTCCTCTGTCTATCACACTCTGACATAGAGCTGTCTACTAAATAAATATGAAACAAACATACAGTAAGTCCTGATGTGCACTACAGTGTGTACGTTAATCAATTAATGTTTTTCCTCTGAAAATAAATATGTTTAACTCTGACAACTCTCTCAAAATGCTCCTTAGTTGTTTACTTACTAAAAACAATGAAAATATAACATTCAAAAAAAAATTTAATATGAATATCATGCTTATTAAATTGTTTCCCGTACAATGTGCCTTTTGTGTTGGCAGCCATTTTGAAAAGACAAAAAAAGGCAAGTTTGCATGGTCACACCCCAACACATTATATGTCATTGGAAAGCTACGGTTGTCCTCTGTTAGGAACGTCGGGACTCAATAGAGTGACATGTATAGTATTAGAGGAATCAAGCTAAAACTAATGGGCACTAGAGTGTACAAAAATGTATTGCTGGGTCTCAGGAGGATATATGAATAATAATCAATAACAATAATCATTATGAATAATACTATTGTTATTATAATAATGATACTACTACTATTACTAAAAACAATACTCATATAATATAATAATCATAATAACAATGAATGAATGAATGAATGAATGAATGAATGAATGAATGAATGAATGAATGAATGAATGAATGAATGAATGAATGAATGAATGAATGAATGAATGAATGAATGCATGCATGAAGTTTATTTACGGTCTTGTTTACAGACAAATCAAACACACCCGTGTGGACTTGCAAAAAATATATATATATATTTGAAAAAGGCAAGCTCACACACAAAATCCAAAATCAACAACCGAAAAAAAGGAATATGTTTGCCTATCCTTTACAAATTCTTAAAAACGAAATATATTTTAATATAAGAAAGAAAAACTTAAAATATGCTGCAAGATATAAAAAATAATTAAAGAAAAAAACGAATGTTTGATGTTTCACTCAAAACGGTACTCCTGAATTATTTTATCCTTTAAGGCTTTTTTAAATCTCCCCTGAGAAGTACACAACTTCAACCTGTCACTAAGGCTATTTATTTAACTCCCAGAATTGAAACACATCTAGCTTTTACATTAGTTCTTACCATTTTACATGTTTTAAGAATACACAACCCTCTTAAATTATACTTTCCTTCTCTTGGTTAAAAGAGACATTGAATACAAACTGGTAGGATTTTACTCTTAGCACGAAAAATTATTTCCAAGGTTTTTATGTAAACCATATCTACACATTTTACTGTGCAGGACTTTATGAATAATGGATTTGTCGATTCAAGGTAACTAGCTTTGTTTATTATTCTTTATTATTATTATTTTCTTGTTTATATACAATCATAATAATAATAATAATAATAATAATAATAATAATAATAATAATAATAATAATAATAATAATAATAATAATAATCATATAATAGTAATATTATAATAATAATAATAATAATAATAATAATAATAATAATAATAATAATAATAATAATAATAATAATAATAATAATAATAATAATAATAATAATAATAATAATAATAATAATAATAATAATAATAATAATAATAATAATAATAATAATAATAATAATAATAATAATAATAATAATAATAATAATAATAATAATAATAATAATAATAATAATAATAATAATAATAATAATAATAATAGTGATTTATGCTGTTTCCACTGTCCTAATACAGCCAGATAATGCATCAGCTAGTATTTTTGTCAACTGTAATTTTTACTTCTACCTAAAAGCCATGAAAGATATAGGGGGGAAGGGATATAATAAAGGATTCTGATTATATCAAAGTTAAAATGCTCATATTCTGGTCTCGTTATAACTGGTTTTTGGTTCTAAGTAAGGTGGTCCACATCAGCCAAAACCAGCTGAGTACAGTGCTGGAGGACATTTTACTGTAGGTAGCAAGCTAACGTGAACTGTTACCTGGACAATGCAATGGCTTACCACTTACTGTAGTCATGCCTACAGTACCTCACCGACTGCAAACCACACAGCTTTCAATTTATGCTGAGTTAGCCATGTAACGTTATGTTGTCCTGTCTTAGAGCTGTAGGGCAACCAAACCACGATAGTCGCTTTTTACCACGCCACAATACACTGCTGTATATACTTACCATGCTGTAATGTGTATATTTGACTTAATAACAAGCCACAATCACCTTACCTTGGCGTGCAAATTTGGAAACAAATAGTTCCAAAAGATCAGTGATGTGATGTGATGAAATGTCATGATGTCATGTATGTTTAATGTGTATGTCATAAATGTCACTATGAATTGAAAATGGGGGACCCTGATGTAAACAAGACGAAAGTCTTTCTCTGGTCTGCATCCCCTTAACCTGTTAAGCCTTAAAGTCCCCCTATATGGGGACCCTGCTTTTCTTTATCATAAATCGATAAATAGAGACCGTATTAGATCCCCAATTATCATAGCATGGGGTATCATTGGAAATCCACCCTCATTGGCTACAACCCTGTCCAAAATTTTTTGAGATCGCCAAATGATTGACGGAGCTAGAGCCCCCGGAGGTCGGGGGTGGTAATGTGTACTTTGGCGCACGCCTCACATATTGGCATGTAACTCGAGAACCGCTGAACGGATTCTGTCACCTGAAAGGGCAATTGACAGGCAACAAATAGGGCTTTAATTCTATCTATATATTGTATCAAAAGAAATGCACACCTGAGCCGCTAGAGGTCAGCAAAGTGGCGCGTCCTCATGAGGGCCCACATGTGGGCCCTTGGATGTTAACACTTTCACTGCCACACACGAGATATCTGAAATCATATTGCATCACGCGAGCCTACCCGAGTATACCCGAGCGCCGCCGGCGATCATATGTGGAAAAAAGCGCCCCCTATCGTCTCCCAGATGACATAAGGGATTTTGGAATGGACTCAATGAAAATGGATGGGGAAAAAAATCCGGTACTCCACATTTTCCAGTCCACTGATCCAGCCGGGGTTACCACAGTTCATTCTGGAGCCACTCAGCCCCGCGGAATCATGTGTACTACTGTATCACGTTGGATCCATACACTTATCGATTTTTTCGAATGGTGATCAGGAATTGGAATATACCAGTTGGATACCATCTGATGTCAGGTAAGGAATCTATGTTATCAGTGTTAGGATAATAAGACAAATTTTGATGAAGATATAGGTTAATGTTTTTTTTTTTATTCTTTTTGCTAAGAGTAAAGACCATAACCATATCAACAGCACTCAAAGTGTATATTTTCATTTTTACCGATGTTTTGTACGATTTACCGAAAATAAGAATGTATCGAAAAAATGCTAATTATATCTCTTTTATCATAAAACCGTGAGGAAATGACTAAATCCAGATTTAACCCTGCCATTGGAAAGAGGAGCCTTTTCCCTATCCATAAATGTATGATTTGGCCATAATAAGGTCAAGTTCAAGGTCAAATATGAATTTATAATTAAAACCGATTATCATTTATTACTGTATCTACAAATCCTTCTGTTTAATCATCTTCCCTTTATTCATTTGCTTAGATTTTTTTGTACACATGATCTCAATAAGGTGGTGAATGAGCTCAGTGAGCTCATCTGCTTACCCCGCAGATTTAACATGATGTTATTTACCGTCAAAGATGCAAAAATAAATCATAATTTATATTCTCCTTTTCTTCATTACAGTTTACTCAAGCCTAGTAACAGACACAATATTTCTGACACTGGGAATACATACCCCCAGGTCCCTAGATGTTCCTAGATACCAAGAACATGCTAATTGACCTTGTAGAAGTGGAGCAATCTTCCATTTACTTAGGCATGTACCTTTAGGCGACATTTCTGAAAAAAGTCTACAGATTAACATTGTGTGTATTGAGCCGTACTGTATTGTACCCATTCTGCAATCTGTTAAATAAAGTTTTCATTCATTCATTCATTCAACAGAGGGGAGAGTCTCAAGCTGTTAAATTGACCCTGTTCCGAGCAAACTCTGAGGACCTCCTAGAACCCACCTCACCCCTGCCCACTTTGACAACCTAGGATGGCTTAGAGTAGACGACAGAGTACAGCAACTTGCAATGGGCCTGGTCTACAAGATACACTACGCGACCAAGGTACCCATGTACATGTCAAAATACTTCCCAAAGGTCAGTGAATACCACGATCACAACACCAGAGGGAGCTCCACAAATCATGTAAAACCCAGATTCGGCTCAAACAAGGGACTAAACACGTTTCGCAATTATGCCACATCAATGTGGAACGCCCTGCCTAAAGCTGTAAAGGAATGTGAATCACTACCCACCTTCAAAAACACTCTCAAAAAACACCTACGTGAGACTGCAATTCGAAACTGGCCCCTACAAATGTCCTAACCTAGTTGTACAGTAAATGACCAAGTAAGGCTTTGTCAATATTCCAATGTACAGTGTAAAATGTGTGTGTGTCCCCTTCCCAACCCCCCCCCCCCCCCCCCCCCACCTCCAATGTACAGCCCTCACCCAACCCACCCAACCCCACCCAACCAACCTCCTCCAATGTACAGTTTCTATGCCAAATGTATATACACTCCTTTGCTGGACACTTTTGTATCACAAACAGTACTGTATTTGCAAATCTGATATGTCATAAATGTATAGATGTAGCAGTACTGTCTATCTGTATGTCATGTATGTCATATATGTTATGATGAATTGAAAATGGGGGACCCTGATGTAAACAAGACGAAAGTCTTTCTCTGGTCTGCATCCCCTTAACAATTGTATGTATTGAGCTGTACTGTACTGTACCTAGGCCTGCCACGATAACACATTTTGCTGGGCGATTAATTGCCCCCGAAAATATCGCGATAAGCGATATTATTGCGACCGGTTAGAGAAATTTTTTTGAGAAATTTATTTCCCAAAACTTTTATTTTGAAGCCCACCGCTCCGTCTTTTCCGGTTTTAGACTTTTATTTTGAAGCCCACCGACCGGACCGGAAGTATTGTTGTGATTATCCTAAGCAGAACATATGAGCCGACAACTTGTCTCGTCCGGTTGTTTTTGAGCTAATAACAAATGTTGAGATTGTTGGTGAACAACTAACTTTAGGTAGTTTTAACGTTAGCTACTAACGTTAGATGCAGCTACTACAGGCAATCAACGATGAGGAGGAAGCGTCAAAGCAGTATATAATAGAATAGCTGTGGTGCGTAAGCACTGCAGCACGACTCGAAACTACCGGAGTGTTATAATAAATTAATTCATGTTTAACTTGTCCCCGTGTCCAGTCCTTTGACTAGCCCCACCCGTTCATTGTAAACAATGATGCATGTAATTGTATTAACGTTATTCTGTGTTGTATTGTAGCTATGCTATACGTTGTATTTCGTTTGTTAGGTATTTAGCTAATGTTGTTAGCATGGAATGAGAATCAAAGCTCTATCTTTCATCTTTATTTAGCAGTCCAGTTTCTCCGGGCAGTAGCGAGTAACTATTTGGGTCTAAAAATAGCTAACGTTACACTACAAATAATGCTACTTGGTTAAAAGGAGCAACACTATTGAGAAATGTAGTTAAGCTGTGGCGTTGCCCCACGGAGCTCCCGTGCTGTACTCTAGTAACGTCAGCGGCCCGCCTCCCAACACGGACAGTGACTGACAAGCGGCACTGGTTCCGCCTCATTAAAACAAACGCGCAAATAGCAATTAATCGCGCCCGTCAAAATCATTGCATTCATTTTAATTATCGCAGCAATTAATCGATTTATTGCTTATCGCGGCAGGCCTAACTGTACCCATTCTGCAATCTGTTAATAAACTTTTCAATCAATCAATCAATCAATCAAACCTTAAGGACAAGACAACTCCATGCCAATAATGATGTAGTATAAGGAGGCATCTTACCAATAAGGGCCTTAAAAATGTACCAGTATTTGTTTCACCTCTCGATCAGCGAGGACCAACCAACCTTCTCATAAAGGACACAGTGATGAGTGTCCTCCTATCTATTAGTGATGAATCTGAGGGCAGAGTGAGTTCATTTGGAGAATTCACCTGAACTGCGTGCAAACTGCAAAGGCATGATTAACTTGGTGTTACTCGAATGATTTCCACTGCATTGATGGCAAAAAGCAACAACTCCCTTATGACTAGCTGTCTGATTATGGTGCCTGTGCTCTGCACTGATTACACAATTCCTGTCGAGATTCACTTATTTATTTATTTTACATTTATTTTGGATTTCATGGTGGGTTTTTGTTCTTGATTTATTGTGATGTTTCTTCTTGACTTGTGATGTTTCTTCTTGACTTGTCATGGGTACATTACCTTGTGATTTCGGGCTTTACAAATGCATTTGATTTGATGATGTAAAATGTCAATTGCTGTGTGTATCTGGAGAGGAATATTTCCTAAATTTCATAGTTAAAAATTACAACAGAACGCACCCGCAAGCAATGTTGTGTCTGGCTAAATAAGTTGTGCCTTGAACATTAGAATGTATGCCAAGAGCACATGTTTGATTGATCCAACACGGCAAACTGAAGCCATTGTTGATCACTTGCAGCTGATTGCACAGAGGCTATCTGTGTTCACTATGTCTCTCTTGTGTTAACTATCTCTCTTGTGTTCACTATCTATCTGTGTTCACTATCTCTCTCTTGTGTTCACTATCTCTCTCTTGTGTTCACTATCTCTCTTGTGTTCACTATCTCTCCTGTGTTCACTATCTCTCTTGTGTTCATTATCTCTCTTGTGTTCACTATCTCTCTTGTGTTCACTATCTCTCTTGTGTTCACTATCTCTCTCTTGTGTTCACTATATCTATTGTGTTCACTATCTCTCTCTTGTGTTCACTATCTCTCTTGTGTTCACTATCTCGCTTGTGTTCACTATCTCTTGTGTTCACTATCTCTCTTGTGTTCACTACTTCTCTTGTGTTCACTATCTCTCTTGTGTTCACTATCTCTCTCTGTGTTCACTATCTCTCTTGTGTTCACTATCTCTCTGTGTTCACTATCTCTCTCTTGTGTTCACTATCTCTCTCTTGTGTTCACTATCTCTCTTGTGTTCACTATCTCTCCTGTGTTCACTATCTCTCTTGTGTTCACTATCTCTCTTGTGTTCACTATCTCTCTTGTGTTCACTATCTCTCTCTTGTGTTCACTATATCTCTTGTGTTCACTATCTCTCTCTTGTGTTCACTATCTCTCTTGTGTTCACTATCTATTGTGTTCACTATCTCTCTTGTGTTCACTACCTCTCTTGTGTTCACTATCTCTCGTGTGTTCACTATATCTCTCTGTGTTCACTATCTCTCTTGTGTTCACTATCTCTCTTGTGTTCACTATGTCTCCCTTGTGTTCACTATCTCTCTTGTGTTCACTATCTCTCTTGTGTTCACTATCTCTCTTGTGTTCACTATCTCTCTTGTGTTCACTATCTCTCTCTTGTGTTCACTATCTCTCTTGTGTTCACTATCTCTCTTGTGTTCACTATCTCTCTTGTGTTCACTATCTCTCTTGTGTTCACTATCTCTCGTGTGTTCACTATCTCTCTCTTGTGTTCACTATCTCTCTCCTGTGTTCAATATCTCTCTTGTTTTCACTATCTCTCTTGTGTTCACTATCTCTATTGTGTTCACTATCTCTCTTGTGTTCATTATCTCTCTTGTGTTCACTATCTCTCTTGTGTTCACTATCTCTCTCTTGTGTTCACTATCTCTCTTGTGTTCACTATCTCCCTCTTGTGTTCACTATCTCTCTTGTGTTCACTATCTCTCTCTTGTGTTCACTATCTCTATTGTGTTCACTATCTCTCTTGTGTTCACTATCTCTCTCTTGTGTTCACTATCTCTATTGTGTTCACTATCTCTCTTGTGTTCACTATCTCTCTTGTGTTCACTATCTCCCTCTTGTGTTCACTATATCTCTTGTGTTCACTATCTCTCTTGTGTTCACTATCTCTCTCTTGTGTTCACTATCTCTCTTGTGTTCACGATCTCTCTTGTGTTCACTATCTCTCTTGTGTTCACTATCTCTCTCTTGTGTTCACTATCTCTCTCTTGTGTTCAATATCTCTCTTGTGTTCACTATCTCTCTTGTGTTCACTATCTCTCTTGTGTTCACTATCTATATCTTGTGTTCACTATCTCTCTTGTGTTCACTATCTCTCTGTGTTCACTATCTCTCTCTTGTGTTCACTATCTCTCTTGTGTTCACTATGTCTATCTTGTGTTCACTATCTCTCTCTTGTGTTCACTATCTCTCTTGTGTTCACTATCTCTCTTGTGTTCACTATCTCTCTCTTGTGTTCACTATCTCCCTCTTGTGTTCACTATCTCTCTTGTGTTCACTATCTCCCTCTTGTGTTCACTATCTCTCTCTTGTGTTCACTATCTCTCTCTTGTGTTCACTATCTCTCTTGTGTTCACTATCTCTCTTGTGTTCACTATCTCTCTCTTGTGTTCACTATCTCTCTCTTGTGTTCACTATCTCTCTTGTGTTCACTATGTCTATCTTGTGTTCACTATCTCTCTCTTGTGTTCACTATCTCTCTTGTGTTCACTATCTCTCTTGTGTTCACTATCTCTCTCTTGTGTTCACTATCTCCCTCTTGTGTTCACTATCTCTCTTGTGTTCACTATCTCTCTCTTGTGTTCACTATCTCCCTCTTGTGTTCACTATCTCTCTTGTGTTCACTATCTCCCTCTTTTGTTCACTATCACTCTTGTGTTCACTATCTCTCTTGTGTTCACTATCTCCCTCTTGTGTTCACTATCTCTATTGTGTTCACTATCTCCCTCTTGTGTTCACTATCTCTCTCTTGTGTTCACTATATCTCTAGTGTTCACTATCTATCTTGTGTTCACTATCTCTCTTGTGTTCACTATCTCTCACTTGTGTTCACTATCTCTCTTGTGTTCACTATCTCTCTTGTGTTCACTATCTCTTGTGTTCACTATCTCTATTGTGTTCACTATCTCCTTCTTGTGTTCATTATCTCTCTTGTGTTCACTATCTCTCTCTTGTGTTCACTATCTCTCTCTTGTGTTCACTATCTCTCTTGTGTTCACTATCTCTCTCTTGTGTTCACTATCTCTCTTATGTTCACTATCTCTCTTGTGTTCACTATCTCTCTTGTGTTCACTATCTCTCTCTTGTGTTCACTATCTCTCTCTTGTGTTCACTATCTCCCTTGTGTTCACTATCTCTCTTGTGTTCACTATCTCTCTCTTGTGTTCACTATCTCTCTCTTGTGTTCACTATCTCTCTCTTGTGTTCACTATCTCTCTTGTGTTCACTATCTCTCTCTTGTGTTCACTATCTCTCTTGTGTTCACTATCTCTCTTGTGTTCACTATCTCTCTCTTGTGTTCACTATCTCTCTCTTGTGTTCACTATCTCTCTCTTGTGTTCACCATCTCTCTTGTGTTCACTATCTCTCTCTTGTGTTCATTATCTCTCTTGTGTTCACTATCTCTCTCTTGTGTTCACTATCTCTCTTGTGTTCACTATCTCTCTCTTGTGTTCACTATCTCTCTTGTGTTCACTATCTCTCACTTGTGTTCATTATCTCTCTCTTGTGTTCATTATCTCTCTCTTGTGTTCACTATCTCTCTCTTGTGTTCACTATCTCTCTTGTGTTCACTATCTCTCTCTTGTGTTCACTATCTCTCTTGTGTTCACTATCTCTCTCTTGTGTTCACTATCTCTGTGTTCACTATCTCTCTTGTGTTCACTATCTCTCTTGTGTTCACTATCTCTCTCTTGTGTTCACTATCTCTCTCTTGTGTTCACTATCTCTCTTGTGTTCACTATCTCTCTTGTGTTCACTATCTCTCTTGTGTTCACTATCTCTCTCTTGTGTTCACTATCTCTCTTGTGTTCACTATCTCTCTCTTGTGTTCACTATCTCTCTCTTGTGTTCACTATCTCTCTTGTGTTCACTATCTCTCTTGTGTTCACTATCTCTCTCTTGTGTTCACTATCTCTCTTGTGTTCACTATCTCTCTTGTGTTCACTATCTCTCTCTTGTGTTCACTATCTATCTTGTGTTCACTATCTCTCTTGTGTTCACTATCTCTCACTTGTGTTCACTATCTCTCTCTTGTGTTCACTATCTCTCTTGTGTTCACTATCTCTCTCTTGTGTTCACTATCTCTCTTGTGTTCACTATCTCTCTTGTGTTCACTATCTATCTTGTGTTCACTATCTCTCTTGTGTTCACTATCTCTCTTGTGTTCACTATCTCTCTCTTGTGTTCACTATCTCTCTTGTGTTCACTATCTCTCTTGTGTTCACTATCTCTATCTTGCGTTCACTATCTCTCTTGTGTTCACTATCTCTCTTGTGTTCACTATCTCTCTTGTGTTCACTATCTCTCTCTTGTGTTCACTATCTCTCTCTTGTGTTCACCATCTCTCTTGTGTTCACTATCTCTCTCTTGTGTTCACTATCTCTCTTGTGTTCACTATCTATCTCTTGTGTTCACTATCTCTCTCTTGTGTTCACTATCTCTCTCTTGTGTTCACCATCTCTCTTGTGTTCACTTCTCTCTCTTGTGTTCATTATCTCTCTTGTGTTCACTATCTCTCTCTTGTGTTCACTATCTCTCTTGTGTTCACTATCTCTCTCTTGTGTTCACTATCTCTCTTGTGTTCATTATCTCTCTCTTGTGTTCACTATCTCTCTCTTGTGTTCACTATCTCTCTTGTGTTCACTATCTCTCTCTTGTGTTCACTATCTCTCTCTTGTGTTCACTATCTCTCTCTTGTGTTCACTATCTCTCTTGTGTTCACTATCTCTCTCTTGTGTTCACTATCTCTCTCTTGTGTTCACTATCTCTCACTTGTGTTCATTATCTCTCTCTTGTGTTCACTATCTCTCTCTTGTGTTCACTATCTCTCTTGTGTTCACTATCTCTATCTTGTGTTCACTATCTCTCTCTTGTGTTCACTATCTCTCTTGTGTTCACTATCTCTCTCTTGTGTTCACTATCTCCCTCTTGTGTTCACTATCTCTCTTGTGTTCACTATCTCCCTATTGTGTTCACTATCTCTCTCTTGTGTTCACTATCTCTCTCTTGTGTTCACTATCTCCCTCTTGTGTTCACTATCTCTCTCTTGTGTTCACTATCTCTCTCTTGTGTTCACTATCTCTGTGTTCACTATCTCTCTTGTGTTCACTATCTCTCTTGTGTTCACTATCTCTCTTGTGTTCACTATCTCTCTTGTGTTCACTATCTCTCTTGTGTTCACTATCTATCTTGTGTTCACTATCTCTCTCTTGTGTTCACTATATCTCTTGTGTTCACTATCTCTCTTGTGTTCACTATATCTCTTGTGTTCACTATCTCTCTTGTGTTAACTATCTCTCTTGTGTTCACTATCTCCCTCTTGTGTTCACTATCTCCCTCTTGTGTTCACTATCTCTCTCTTGTGTTCACTATCTCTCTTGTGTTCACTATCTCTCTCTTGTGTTCACTATCTCTCTCTTGTGTTCACTATCTCTCTTGTGTTCACTATCTCACTTGTGTTCACTACCTCTCTTGTGTTCACTATCTCTCTTGTGTTCACTATCTCTCTCTTGTGTTCACTATCTCTCTTGTGTTCACTATCTCTCTCTTGTGTTCACTATCTATCTTGTGTTCACTATCTATCTTGTGTTCACTATCTCTCTTGTGTTCACTATCTCTCTTGTGTTCACTATCTCTCTCTTGTGTTCACTATCTCTCTTGTGTTCACTATCTCTCTCTTGTGTTCACTATCTCTCTCTTGTGTTCACTATCTCTCTCTTGTGTTCACTATCTCTCTCTTGTGTTCACTATCTCTCTCTTGTGTTCACTATCTATATTGTGTTCACTATCTCTCTTGTGTTCACTATCTCTCTTTTGTTCACTATCTCTCTCTTGTGTTCACTATATCTCTCTTGTGTTCACTATCTCTCTCTTGTGTTCACTATCTCCCTCTTGTGTTCACTATCTCTCTCTTGTGTTCACTATCTCTCTCTTGTGTTCACTATCTCTCTCTTGTGTTCACTATCTCTCTCTTGTGTTCACGATCTCTCTTGTGTTCACTATCTCCCTCTTGTGTTCACTATCTCTCTCTTGTGTTCACTATCTCTGTGTTGTGTTCACTATCTCTCTCTTGTGTTCACTATCTCTCTCTTGTGTTCACTATCTCTCTTGTGTTCACTATCTCTCTTGTGTTCACTATCTCTCTCTTGTGTTCACTATCTCTCTTGTGTTCACTATCTCTCTCTTGTGTTCACTATCTCTCTCTTGTGTTCACTATCTATCTTGTGTTCACTATCTCTCTTGTGTTCACTATCTCTCTTGTGTTCACTATCTCACTTGTGTTCACTATCTCTCTCTTGTGTTCACTATCCCTCTTGTGTTCACTATCTCTCTTGTGTTCACTATCTCTCACTTGTGTTCACTATCTCTCTTGTGTTCACTATCTCTCTTTTGTTCACTATCTCTCTCTTTTGTTCACTATCTCTCGCTTGTGTTCATTATCTCTCACTTGTGTTCACTATCTCTCTTGTGTTCACTATCTCTCTCTTGTGTTCACTATCTCTCTTGTGTTCACTATCTATCTTGTGTTCACTATCTCCACTATCTCTCTCTTGTGTTCACTATCTCTCTTGTGTTCACTATCTCTCTCTTGTGTTCACTATCTCCCTCTTGTGTTCACTATCTCTCTTGTGTTCACTATCTCTCTCTTGTGTTCACTATCTCCCTCTTGTGTTCACTATCTCTCTTGTGTTCACTATCTCTCTCTTGTGTTCACTATCTCTCTTGTGTTCACTATCTCACTTGTGTTCACTATCTCTCTTGTGTTCACTATCTCTCTTGTGTTCACTATCTCACTTGTGTTCACTATCTCTCTCTTGTGTTCACTATCTCTCTTGTGTTCACTATCTCTCTCTTGTGTTCACTATCTCTCTTGTGTTCACTATCTCTCTCTTGTGTTCACTATCTCCCTCTTGTGTTCACTATCTCTCTTGTGTTCACTATCTCTCTTGTGTTCACTATCTCCCTCTTGTGTTCACTATCTCTCTTGTGTTCACTATCTCTCTCTCTTGTGTTCACTATCTCACTTGTGTTCACTATCTCTCTCTCTTGTGTTCACTATCTCCCTCTTGTGTTCACTATCTCTCTCTTGTGTTCACTAATCACCCTGTTGTGTTCACTATCTCTCTCTTGCATAAGAAATGTGTAACATAACTTTCTACTGAACTGTATTAATTAATTTATTTCAATGGACAATGATGGAAAAGTCAAAAATATAAAATATTTAACGTCCTCTGGCTGCTGTCAGTGTGCACAACACATATTAGGCTGATTGGTCCAGTAGTATGTAAGATATAGCTGTGCATGCACGCACACACGTGGACACACACACGCGCACACACACACACACACACACACACACACACACACACACACACACACACACACACACACACACACACACACACACACACACACACACACACACACACACACACACACACACACACACACACACATTATTATTATTATTATTGTGAACTTTAACATTGTATAAAAACGTTTATTTTAGTAACACTCCAATGCCATAGTATTGTAAGTGTATCAACTTTATGAGAGTACAGCCCACAATATGATCCATACATGTTTGGGGTATGACAGTGTGTCAGGATTATATGATGAAGTATGAGCAGTGATCTTAATGATAATGAACACTTGAATCGACTAACTTATTTATAGTACTTATAGAATAAACCCTGCAGCTGTCATGTGTTTATCCATACCACACAGACAACATCTGTGTTTCCACGTCTGGCTTCAGTAATGTGATTTACGCCCATGCACCCACAGCCCAACCGAATCTGTAATCCACACAATGTATGCACAGAGGCAGCCCTCATGTATATCTGAGATGGAAGACAGTGCTTGAGCCTAACATGTTCGTATTGCATCAGTGAGCAATAATGAAAAATGAAATGGGATTTGATATGATTATACTGCACCCACCACAACCCACAAACCACCGACATTCTGCAAATGTGATGAAACATTACACATGAAACATTATGAAATGGTAACACTCTAGCACACTACAAAGGGTTGACCATTTCACTACCACACTACATAACTTGAACTATGACCTCTGCCAGTGGGTCTTGGACTTCCTGACGGGCAGACCCCAGGTGGTGAGAGCAGGCAACTGCACCTCCTCATCCATCACCCTCAACATAGGGGGCCCCCAGGGCTGTGTTCTGAGTCCCCTCCTCTACTCCCTGTACACACATGACTGTGTGGCTCAGCGGAGCAACAACACAATCATCAAATTTCCTGACGACACAGTAGTGGTGGGCCTGATCTCTGCAAACAACAAGAGGGCCTACCTGGAAGAGGTCAAGGTCCTGGCGGGATGGTGCCAGGAGAACAAACTCTCCCTGAACGTCAGCAAAACAAAGGAGATGATTGTGGACTTTAGGAGGTCGGGGGTCAGGGACTACAGCCCCCTCTGCATCGACGGGCACCGGTTGAGAGAGTGAACAGTTTTAAGTACCTTGAAGTCCATATTTCCGAGGACTTGACATGGACCACACACATTGACAATGTTGTGAAGAAGGCACGACAACGCCTCTACTTCCTCAGGCGCCTAAGGAAGTTCCAAGTCAGTCAGAAGATCCTTAAGAACTTCTACTCATGTACAATAGAGAGCATCCTGACTGGCAATATCACCTCCTGGTTTGGGAATAGCACCGCACAAGACCGTAGCAGACTACAGAGAGTGGCACGTTCAGCCGAACGCACAATTGGAGGGGGGCTTCCCACCCTCCAGAACATTTACAACAAGCGGTGCAGGGGTAAGGCTAAGATAATTATTAAGGACTCGAGCCACCCAAACAACTGCCTCTTTCAAGTCAAGTCAAGTCAAGAGTTTTAATTGTCACAGCATACAAGTATACAATGAAATGCGGGTGGTCTTGCCCGCGACGATGTGCAATACAGTGGTACAACATATAATAGAATCCAATAAAAATACAGTGGTACAACATATAATAGAATCCAATAAAAAAACAACATTGTGCAATAAACAGGTAACAGGTAACATGGTGTGACATCTCGGTATCTGTACATAGTATTTACAGAGCATATAGGACATGCTAGGTAGCTTTAGTAGTGCAATACACTGTTCCTGTTGTTATACTAATTTAAAGTGGCCTTTCCTCTTGGCCATAAGTGTGCGTGTGTGCGGCATGAGTGTGTGCCCGGCCGCTCGTGTTAAAGTGTTAAAGTGGCTGCTAGTGTGTGAGCGTGCACAGCGTGCGTGTCGTGTGTGTGCTTGTGTGTGCTTGTGTGTGGATAGTCCAGTTTCTGTGGCACTCAATGTTCATTTTTCAATGCTCTGATGGCCTGGGGGAAGAAGCTGAGCCTAAGCCTCTCCGTCCTAGTAGCTGGGGTTCGCAGGCATCTGCCTGACCTCAGCAGCTGGAACAGGCTGTTATTGGGGTGGTGGGGGTCTTTCATTATTCTGCAGGCTCTGGATTTGCACCTCTTGTTGTATAGAACCTGCAGGGGAGGTAGCGCAATACCTGTGGTACGCTCGGCTGAGCGCACCACTCTCTGTAGGGCCTTCTTGTCCTGTGCCGTGCTGTTTCCATACCAGGCAGTGATGTTTCCGGTCAAGATGCTCTCTACAGCTCCTGAGTAGAAGGACTGGAGTATCTTCCCCGATACTCTGAACTTCATTAACTGTCTCAGGTTGAACTGCTGCGGTCAGGCAAGCGATACCGGAGTCTCATGGCGAGCACAGAAAGACTCAGAAGAAGCTTCTATCCCCAGGCCATCAGGCTGCTCAACGAACAATAAACACTATGCAACAACCATCAAATGCACACAGCACACACATCCACACGCACACACTCACAAACAACACACTGCAGCACCCACTCTCCACACTTTAGATCACCTAAACACACTTTATATTTATTGGTAAAGGATTTGCACTACAACTCGTACACCTTACTGTAAATTGTACCTCATCCCATTTCTGCTTTGCACTATATAGTATTGTATATTAGTATATTGCATAGTATATTGTATATTGTATGGTAACTCAGTTACTTCTATTCTGCATCGAACATTGTACAGATGTATATACTGAACACTGTGTCTACGTACGTGACTTCTATTTTTACTTCTATTTTTACATGCTATTTTATTTTATTTCATACTTATCTTTTGTCTAGCACAGTCTCTGGAGCGTAACAGAAAGAAGCATTTTGTATAAAAGTATTCTGTACTTCTGTATGACAACTATTAAAGAAACTTGAAACTAATTATCTGCCCTGTGAATATAGCATTTTAGAAATGTCTCCTTATTTCATATTACATTATGTGTGTTACTGTCTAAAGTATGTTGTTTGTCTAATTGTGGAAATTAGGTAAGCAATACTTTCATACTTTCAATACTTTCACTTCCATATATATATATATATGTTTTCTTTATTTCTTTAAAAAAAACACCCAATAAAAACGATGTAGTGTCTCACATTCTAACCGAATGTTTGTGTTGAATATTCAGCAGGTCCATTTTGACCATTATAATATTTTATCATTCCCCCCCACCCCATTTTCCATATAATTGCATTTTCACAACACAACATAAGCCACCATTCTCTCTCTCTCTCTCTCTCTCTCTCTCTCTCTCTCTCTCTCTCACTCCAGGGCTCCAGCCTCTATACCTCTCTGAGTCAGAGAGGCACCCAGGGTCTGGCTCTGAAAGGGACGATACACCCCGCAGGTGTTGTTGATTATCTACTAGTGACGGCCTTGTTGCAGACGTCCTAATGCTATCATAACAACAGCCTGTGTGCCGAAGCAAACAAACGCTGAAACCTCTCTCTGCAATCCTCGATCCCCCGCCGCTGCTGTTGACGGCTCCCCGCCTGGGCGTAGTACATGCAAATACACAATCAAAATGGAGAGCATTTACGTCACACGTCACATTCCAAAGGTGATGTTTCCATGGCGATCTGTATTTGAAATACTGCAGGTTTTCCGCTCTGAACCTGTCGTTCGGACGAACCGCAGAAGTTTTGTTTCTGGTCAGTCGAGCCAAAAACATGTCTCAAGAGTAACTTTACAGTCCCGCCTCATATTTGCCCTTGTGCTGTTCACCTATTCTGTTCGGGGCATCGCATTAGCTTAATTACAGTCTTATCTGTCGACGAAATGCACAGAAGTAGCTGACTTAACATAAATAGTATAAATCCAATTTTGTATTGATTGGCAGTGCGGGATGCATCAGGCTACCTATTATGTACAGTACACTGCCATGTTATTTGCGAGGGAAAGAGGAGGTGTTTGCTGGGAGTAATTAGTTAAGCTCCTCTTCCTCTTGGAAATTGAATTGCAGGTAGGCTACAGTAGAACGCTTAACCATGGGATGATTGGAGCATTACAACACAGTGTGTGAGGGACTGACAAACAGCCAGCGCCTCGGGCCTCGCCCCTAGACTAACAGGCTGAGGTCCAGTACTGGAACGCATACAAACACGCACACACACACACACACATGAAAAGAGAGAGAGAGAGAGAGAGAGAGAGAGAGAGAGAGAGAGAGAGAGAGAGAGAGAGAGAGAGAGAGAGAGAGAGAGAGAGAGAGAGAGAATGACCTCACCAGCTGACCCCTTGATACTCTGCCATTAATGACGTGCAATATTCATTCTTGAGGCTGCTGAATGTTTCATAGCTGAGAGAAAAGTGTGCATTATTCCGAGGTATACCGGTTGGGAGAGATTTACCCACAGTCACATGATTTAACATGTACCGCACGCACGTTCAATGTGCTAATCATACAAACGCTTGAGCTGGAATGATATTTCATGACACACGCTTGAATGTCAAAAAGGATACCCTGTGGGAGTGAAGGCTAACTGTTATTCCGAGACTTTGACTGAATAATACGCCTGGGAAACTGAACAGACTGTCCGACGGGCTGACAAATGTCTCGTCAGTGTGAGGTCGCGTTTCATAAATCCTATTTTGTTTCAACACGTATACATTTGTCATTTTATCATTTGTCACGATTTATATTTACATTTACATCATTCAGTCATTTAGCTGATGCTTTTATCCAAAGCGACTTACACGTTCTGTACAACAAGTCAAGTCAAGTCAAGAGTCAAGTCAAGAGTTTTATTTATACAAGTATACAGTGAAATGCGGGGGGTCCTGCCCGCAACGATTGTGCATAATACAATAATACAATAATAAGCTGTAAAGGAATGTGGATCACTACCCACTTTCAAAACCTCTCTCAAGGGACACCTACGGGAGACTGCAATTCAACACTGGCCCCTGTAAATATCCTAACCCAACCCCCTCCAATGTACAGTCATTTAACTAGTATGGTTTTGTCAATAGTCCAATGTACAATTTTGTTTGTTTGTACAGTGTCCCCCCCCCCCCCCCCCCTCAATGTACAGTTTTGCTTGTTTATACAGTGTCCCCCCCCCCCCCCCCCCCAACCACCTCCAATGTAGATTACCCAGTATGGTTGTCAATATCCCAGTGTACCCAACCCCCCCCACCCAACCTCCTCCAATGTACAGTTTCTACGTCAAATGTATATACT
This sequence comes from Notolepis coatsorum, assembly GCF_963971535.1. NCBI lineage: Eukaryota > Metazoa > Chordata > Actinopteri > Aulopiformes > Paralepididae > Notolepis > Notolepis coatsorum. Next base: position 21,160,886 of record NC_140180.1, read on the forward strand.
CCCTTTTCCTGACTCCTTCTGTATCACAAACAGTACTGTATTTGCAAATCTGGTATGTCATAAATGTATAGATGTAGCAGTACTGACTATCTGTATGTCATGTATGTCATACAGTATATGTCCTGATGAATTGAAAATGGGGGACCCTGATGTAAACAAGACGAAAGTCTTTCTCTGGTCTGCATCCCAATTGTGTGTATTGAGCTGTACTGTATTGTACCCATTCTGCAATCTGTTAATAAAGTTTTCAATCAATCAATCAATCAATAAGAATCCAATAGGATGAGAATGCGACATTTGTGCAATAATACAAGTAATAAGAGTAAGACATATCAGGTATATGTACAGTCATGGGTCTCAAACTCGCGGCCCGTGGGCCAATTGCGGCCCGCTGGATGATATTTTGCGGCCCCCCAGATGATTTCCAAAACAAACAAAAAAAAGATTTCCCAAAAAAAAGATAATTTTTTTCTTTCTTTTTTTTTGCAGCCATGTCATCACAAACACTGGCATTTAAAGGGTACAAATAAAACAATTCCTGCACCAGAATGCAGGAAATTAAGTCTTTGTAACACAAAATCTCCTGGTGGGGGACCCCCCGCTTAAAAAGTGGCCTGACTGGGGCTATATTTCACACTATATTTCCTGGCCTGAATGATTTCCCCAGTCTGGCCCTGGTTAAAAGCCTCCAATGCTTATTAGTGTGTGTGCGTTTGAACGTTTGCATGTTTCAACCATACATTTCCATAAAAAAAAATTTAAAATACTTGAAACCCTTTTTGTGTGGAATATTTGATGCGGCCCAGCCTCACCCAGACTCTACCCAGGTAAATTGAGTTTGAGACCCCTGTGCTAGGTCCTGTGATAGTGCAATACACTGTTAGCTACGGATGAGGCACTGGGTCTTATGTGTACACTGCGATACAATGCTATACTAAACAATCTCTAGTTATACTATGTGTCCTTATGCTAGCGTGCTATCCATCTATTTACTATACAAGAACCACTCCCGTTTACCACTCTATTTAGTATTTACCAACAAGTCAACAGGAAGGGTACAACTCTGGCAGCTACGGGTAAGTATTACTAAGTAGTATACATTGTTCATCCACCAGTGTCGAACTTGAGTGCTACAGTCTTGAGTGCATAGTATATATTAGCATAGTAGGTAGTAATATACTACTGTAATCTATCCACTGGTAGATTCCTATAGTAGCAGAGTGCTTACTAGTAAAAAGAGTTTGTTTTTAATACATTTCTTTCCTTTTTTCAGACATCGATCGAAGAAGTGTGCTTTTAGTCGACAGCAGAAAAATCGGGCGGGTTTATGAAATAAAAACCTTCTCTGCGTCCTCGGTCCACACACTTAGCGTGTAAACATCACTTGATGGTATTTACTCACGGGGAATATCTATGTACAAGATTGATGTCTCCCTTTTACAATAGCACGTTTGTTATAGGGCTCGTAACACGTGGGGGCATCGATCACGACGAGCACTTGCTAACAAACGTGACACGACGGACGCCGGTAATTATTTAAAAGGATCACTGACTATTAACGGCATTGCGCCTCACCTCTCCCATTATCCATAGAAACCTGTTTGTTTTCCTCTCAATTAGGCACGCAGGCGGTGAACAACACCCATCTCCTGTTATGGGGACATGGCAACAGGGGCCATGATGGGGGAGGGGGAAATTGCAGGGCTGCTGTTGCTCCTGCTGCTGCTACCGGCGGCTGAGGGATTGTTTGCAACAGTTTCCTTGGCTGCGTTTCGCTCCTTCATGGTTGCCCCCCCCCCCCATCCCCCCCAACTCTCACCCCTATTATACTGTACCCTTGTCACTCCCCTTTTGGAGGTCTGAGATGATTGGGTCAGTGAGTGTCACCTGACTCAGAGACACGACGATGGTGTCCTTCCTCTGTCCTCTGTGTTGGGGAACAAAGAACAGAGTGACTGGGGTATGAGAGACGTCTGGACACCGTTTGAAATTAACTGAGCCGAACTGAAGTTTTGTTTTGCACGTGCGTGTGCGCGTGTGTGTGTGTGTGCGTGTGTGCGTGTGTGTGTGTGTGTGTGTGTGTGTGTGTGTGTGTGTGTGTGTGTGTGTGTGTGTGTGTGTGTGTGTGTGTGTGTGTGTGTGTGTGTGTGTGTGTGTGTGTGTGTGTGTGTGTGTGTGTGTGTGTGTGTGTGTGTGTGTGTGGTGGAAGGGTGGGGGCTGAGGTCTCGGAGCCATTGCAATTTGGTTGCTGCCGGCTCAGTTAGGACCCTTTGAAATAGTTTGGAGGTTGGCGAGAAGCCAGGTGTGGAGAGCAGGGCCTGAAAGAGCACAGCGTGGGGTGATCTGTAACACTGAGCTCCAGTGTGTACAGTGTGTACAGTAGGTCATGGCCTGTTTCCTCCTCACTGATGGGTTAAAAGCCACTGCCAAGGCCACCCAGGTGACCAGAGGTAACCCTGGCGATGACCGCTGGCACGCCGGTTCCTCTGTCACCAGGGGTGTAAAGGACTTGAGTAATTGTACTTCGTTACAATACTTAACCCTTCTCTTGCATTCGGTCATACCCCCCCCTTCCCATACTATTTTCGGTCAAAATTGGCCCGTGTGTTTTGCACAGTGATATATCTCTGGAACCCCTTATCCAATTTCGATGGTTGACATCTCATTTGAACAGTCAAAGCAAGTAGAATCAAGGGGTGGCAGACAGAATGACACTAGGAGTGAATTTCATGTTATAATTTTGCAGTAAGTTCAAAGATAGTGTTTACTGTACATTACTGTATATTATAAAAATGCTTGCCATGTAGGCTGTGTTTACTGGAGATGGAAATCCTTTAGTTAGTGTTGTTGTACCTGAGATTCCTCCCGTCCCAATGATGTAAGCCTGTGTTTCATTGTGTACTTTCAACTACAGTATATGGACCCACCGTTGGGCCCATCAAGTTCAGCATTCACTGCATTCACTGTGATGTTGACTGTTGGTCAGGCTCATCAGTCTGGATCGCTGTTGTCTTCCATTTCTGAGACTTCCTCTATCTCTGTGTGTGTGTGTGTGTGTGTGTGTGTGTGTGTGTGTGTGTGTGTGTGTGTGTGTGTGTGTGTGTGTGTGTGTGTGTGTGTGTGTGTGTGTGTGTGTGTGTGTGTGTGTGTGTGTGTGTGTGTGTGTGTGTGTGTGTGTGTGTGTGTGTGTGTGTGTGTGTGTGTGTGTGTGTGTGTGTGTGTGTGTGTGTGTGTGTGTGTGTAACACCACTGCCACCAAGCCTCTTCAACTCATTCAGAATGCAGAATGAGCCTGATCTCAAACCTACCGAAGTCGGCCCATGTCACCACACTTCTTAGGGACCTGCACTGGCTCCCCATTGCTGCACGAATCCGCTTCAAGGCCCTCGACCTAGCATACCGTGCGGCAAAGGGAACCGCTCCCGCCTACCTCCGGTCAATGGTCTCCAAGTACACACCCTCAAGACCCCTACGCTCTGCATCTTCTGGCCGCCTCAGACCTACTCCTATCCGAGCTCCGGGCGGGTCATCAAGGAGAAGCCGCCTATTCTCAGTCCTTGCCCCACAATGGTGGAATGAACTACCCACCCCAGTTAGAACAGCCGAAACACGTCCAATCTTTCGCCATCGACTAAAGACGCACTTCTTCAACCATTATCTAAAAAAAAAAAGATATCTAACCCTAACTAACCTTACTGTCATGCACCTGTCCTAATAAACTAACCTACACTGTAGCACTCAACACTTTGATGAACATTGTTACTCAGCTGATAGAGTTGTGCCCTTCCTGATGACTTGTCGTACAGAACTTGTAAGTCGCTTTGGATAAAAGCGTCAGCTAAATGACTAAATGTAAATGTGTGTGTGTAGTTAGTGTGTGGAGATGTTTTCCATCTGCAGGATGAACATAATATACTCATACCCATTCATTTCCTATGGCGGTCAATTCTGACCGAAAACATCATAGGTGTGTCACTGTTCAATAAATCACTCAAAATGCAATGCAAGTGGTGATGATCAATTGTAGGCTATATGTTCAGAGGCCTAGTGTGGAGGATAACATAAGGTCTTGAGGCAATTGGATGAAAAACGAAGTCACTCGGTCAGATTTGACGGGAAACGCAAGAGAAGGGTTAAGTACTGTTTTTTGGGGGAGTTGTACTTTACTCTAGTATTATTAGGTTTGTATAATTGTACTTTTACTCGATTACATTTCAGAGGGAAAAAAACATACTTTTTACTCCTTACATTTAAAATGCAGACCTACAAAGTACAAATCGTGCAGGTCCAACCATTTTAATTAGTATATGTGTTTCTCTGGCCGAACTAACGTTAATGTTATTAATCCTACGGCCGCACTTTATTTAAAAACAGCCAATCAAATCCCCATCAATGGAAAATTAACCCGCACATACCCATGCTGATTGGTCCTTGTGCAAGACTAGAAAGCGGTTGTCTTTGATTTAAACACCTGCTATCAGAAGAAGACAAAGACAAAGTTTTTACTTTTACTTTTGAGTACATATGTACATTTAAAAGTAGAAACTTTTAAACTTTTACTCAAGTGTGTTTCAAGCCAGATACTCTGACTTTTACTTGAGTACGATTTTGAGACGGTATACCCATACTTTCACTTAAGTATAATTTCTGGGTACTTTTTACACCCCTGTCTGTCACCCGGAGACCGTCCCCTTTAGTGTGTTTGCGTGTGCATGCAAGCGGCAAACCCGCCCACGTGTGCAATTGGCCGTCGGCGCGCGCACGGGTCGGACACATATACAGTACGTGTACGCCTTCTATGTACATAATGTGCATGTGTGGTTGTTTTCCACTAAGTGTGTTCACGTGTCCATATCATGTGCCTATATTGCACTCACACACAAGTGTATTTTGCATAAACCCTGCTGCACCGCCAATCCGGTCCGGGCTACTAAAGCCTGCACGGTGAAGATGTCTCCGGCTCCGTGCCGCGCTCAATGCCGCGGTCACATGGGGCCCCGGCTGTGTGCAACCCCCCCCCCCCCCCCCCCCGGGGAGGAGAGAGTGAAGTGTGTCAGCCTGCGCAGCTGATAACACCGACTCTGTCACACTCGGGGCCCAAAGAGGGTTTGCTGCTCGCGAGCCAAAGTGCATGACGGGATCCCGCAGCCGCAGCCACAGCCACCGCCGCACACAGCGATGTTATTCGAGCTTTCCCCCCCACCCCCACCCCCACCCCCTTCCTCCCGGACGGTGTCACGCCATTTGTCTCAAGCCTCATCATCGTCATCGTCATTGTCGTGTTTCCCATTTCCCTCCGCGGTGTCTCTTCTCACACCGACATCACACATTTTCCATCACATTCCCCCCCTCTTCCTGTAAAGCGGCGACACTCTACCAAAACAACGCTTCGAGTGCCTCTCTACCTGCTCGGGCCGTTCGCCCTCATTCCCTTCCTCGCCATGTTGGTTGGCATTGATAGGACGGGACGGGACGGGGGGGGACGGGACGGGGGGGGGGAGGGACGGATGAGGAGGTGCTTATCAACACATGAGGAGTGTTAGAACCTTTGCTAGAAAAATGCCACTTGAAGAAGACAAGCTGGGTTCAGGAAGCACCTTAAATGGTAAATGGCTGCATTTATATAGCAGCTTTTATCCAAAGCGCTTTACAATTTGTTCCTCACATTTGACCCATTCACTCACACATTCACACACCGACGGCGGAGGCGACCATGCAAGGTGCCAACCTGCTCATCGGGAGAAGTTAGAGGTTAAGTGTCTTGCTCAAGGACACATCGACATGCTGCCCAGGAGGAGCGGGAATCGAACCGGGAACCTCCGGATTGCCAGACGACTGCTCTACCTCCCGAGCCACTGTCGCCCCACACCTTCCACGAGGAGAAGCACTCTTGACAGAATAAAGGAGAGCAACGCCTTGGGAGCGGAGGCTCTTATCAGCCTCAAACATCTGGCTCTCGGAAGAGCTCTCCAAAATATCATTGAAACCCCTACAGTAGCTACAACGCTTGTTTAATGGCTCCCTTTCAGCAACACTGTTGACCCACGCTGTCATTATTCCATCTCTCACCACGGGAGACCCTATTATTGTCGGGTAGAGTTTTTCCACCTGTAGAGTAGGACAAAAGGGTTGAATGACACAGATGTATGAACGGCAACGCTGCCTGGTAAGACAGTCAGAGATGGAGGAACCGATTGACTTCATGTGTGAGTGAGATAATTAATCCTGTTTAACCCTTGAGACAGAGAACCATTGTCTGTTTTAATATTTCTGATGACCAATGTTTTCAAATCTACTTATCTAAACATAGCACGTTAGATTGTGCATACAATATTGTATATTTATATTGCACAATAGAGTGTATATTGCAATAATACATGGGAATGATCGTGTTACCATTAGATTGTGGTGCTGATGTGATGTGGTTACAGTCTCTTGGTGCTGCTGTGATGTGGTTACAGTCTCTTGGTGCTGCTGTGATGTGGTTACAGTCTCTTGGTGCTGCTGTGATGTGGTTACAGTCTCTTGGTGCTGCTGTGATGTGGTTACAGTCTCTTGGTGCTGCTGTGATGCGGTTACAGGCTGTTGGTGCTGCTGTGATGCAGTTACAGTCTCTTGGTGCTGCTGTGATGTGGTTACAGGCTGTTGGTGCTGCTGTGATGTGGTTACAGGCTGTTGGTGCTGCTGTGATGTGGTTACAGTCTCTTGGTGCTGCTGTGATGTGGTTACAGGCTGTTGGTGCTGCTGTGATGTGGTTACAGTCTCTTGGTGCTGCTGTGATGTGGTTACAGTCTCTTGGTGCTGCTGTGATGTGGTTACAGTCTCTTGGTGCTGCTGTGATGTGGTTACAGGCTGTTGGTGCTGCTGTGATGTGGTTACAGGCTGTTGGTGCTGCTGTGATGTGGTTACAGTCTCTTGGTGCTGCTGTGATGTGGTTACAGTCTCTTGGTGCTGCTGTGATGTGGTTACAGTCTCTTGGTGCTGCTGTGATGTGGTTACAGTCTCTTGGTGCTGCTGTGATGTGGTTACAGTCTCTTGGTGCTGCTGTGATGTGGTTACAGTCTCTTGGTGCTGCTGTGATGTGGTTACAGTCTCTTGGTGCTGCTGTGATGTGGTTACAGTCTCTTGGTGCTGCTGTGATGTGGTTACAGTCTCTTGGTGCTGCTGTGATGTGGTTACAGTCTCTTGGTGCTGCTGTGATGTGGTTACAGTCTCTTGGTGCTGCTGTGATGTGGTTACAGTCTCTTGGTGCTGCTGTGATGTGGTTACAGTCTCTTGGTGCTGCTGTGATGTGGTTACAGTCTCTTGGTGCTGCTGTGATGTGGTTACAGTCTCTTGGTGCTGCTGTGATGCAGTTACAGTCTCTTGGTGCTGCTGTGATACAGTTACAGGCACAAGGCCGTAGATCCGCAGAACAGTAGATCAACAGTAAATGGTAAATGGTGCATTAATATAGTGCCATCATCATGGCCTTGAGTGTAGTATTGCTATCCCACATATGTATCAAAGAAGATTTAGATAACAAAGGCTTATTTCTGTTGCTTTGATGTTATAGGATGGAAAAATTGTTTACACTGCCTGTGTTGTTTTTTACTACCTGTATACTGTGTTGTTTTACTACCTGTATACTGTGTTGTTTTACTACCTGTACCCCCCCCCCTCCCCCCCATGCTGCTATGATGCCTGAATTTCCCCAAGGGGATCAATAAAGGAATATCTTATGTAGCAGTAAACAAAAAGGTGTTGCTACCAACAGTGGCATAGGAAAATATTCTGGGCCATGTCTACATGATGTGTCACTGTCATAAAATTATCATTATCATTTTGCTCAAGGAAAACCAACCTTTTTGAACTTTTTAAACAACCTTATACCATGGCCTGGGTGAATGTGATCACTTTTAATCAGTTCATTGTGTATTTTGTTATTGCTTTTACTATTATCGCTGCTGTCGGGACAAAGTCTCATAACTAAATTTTTTTAATATTTATTTTTTTTATATAAATCAACTCCGTAGATCATCCTCCATATGTGTGTGTGGGTTTTACAAAGTTTAAACAATGGGAAAGCAATAAACCGATCATCTGTCTAAACCTCCTAACTCTATTCACCCTCAAATCTGTGTTCGTTTTTTTCATCTGCTGAAAAGTTGGGTTTTTGGAGTTATGAGGTTTTGTCCCGACAGCAGCGTTATGTTGGATTGTGTTGTAAATACTGTGTTTTACTTTTAATGCTTCTGTTCTAGGTGTATGGTCGGTCTTATAACATCTTGCCAAAATGACTACAGTTGCGAATTATACTCTTTTCTGATTGGCCGGCAGATGTGGGTTAAAACCATTTAATGCACACATAGTTCGGCTCAAGATTATTCACCGTTCTAAATTCATCCTCTACTCCAGGGGTTCCCAAACATTTCAGGCCGCGACCCCCAAATAACGGTGTCAGAGAGCCGCGACCCCCACTATTATAGGAGGTAAAAAAACGAATAATTTAAAGTATAATATATATATATATATTTTTTTTATATAAATGGAAATGTATGGTTGAAACATGCAAACGTTCAAACGCACTCACACTAATAAGCATTGGAGGCTTTTAACCAGGGCCGGACTGGGGAAATTCAGGCCAGGAAATATAGTGCAAAATATAGCCCCAGTCAGGCCACTTTTTAAGCAGGTCCCCCACCAGGAAATGTTTTGTTACAAAGACTTCATTTCCTGCATTCTGGTGCAGGAATTCTTTTATTTGTACCCTTTAAATGCCAGTGTTTGTGATGGCATCACAAATTATTGTTAAAAAAACAGGCTAGCATATGTATGATTAGCAACAGCACTAATTTTTATGGATTTTCTGTTTTTTTGTAATCTCAGATTGAAAATAATACAATCTTTTATTCAACTTCAGCCCTGATCATAACACCACATATTCATTTTATAATTTGAACCCTTTAAATGCCAGTGTGTGTGATGGCATATATTTGCAATATATCAAATGCAAAGTAGATTTTTCTGGGGGGGGTTATTACAGGCTAGCATGTGTCAATGATTAGCAACAACGTTTTTTTGTAAGGGTCCCGCCTCCACCAATCACATCCCTTTGTGTGTGTGTGTGTGTGTGAGAGCAAGAGAGAGAGAGAGAGAGATAGTTCTCCAACTTGTGTGAGTTGCAGTGATCTCCTGGTTGTTCCCCACATAGGTTATCTAACTATTGCGCTGGTGCAACTAGAAACACTGTCCTGGCCTGCTTCTAAGTTCAGTGGCCTGACTGCATACAAAAAATAAAAATAAAATTGGACATTTAAAAAATATATATATATATTATCATCTGGCGACCCCCCTCGGCGGCTCGCGACCCCCACTTTGGGAACCCCTGCTCTACTGCTCAACCTTCACTTCATAATCCCTTCACTTACCATGACACACGCCATCCGCGTCCTAACTATTCCCAAGCAAGTTTAGCTCAAAACTCTGTCCCCATCATTTTCATTCGCTTACATGTCGTGGCCTCACACAGCACCAACTGAGGATCTCTCCGTCTGAAAGATGACGGAGCATAAATATGCAGCAATATCCCCTGGTTGCTTTTACTCAACGTTGTAAAATATTACATAAATGTTTTTTTTTTTTATGAACGATGATATTTCAGGAGCCTAATAATAGGGACTTCCAATTATCATTTCCATATTTGTGCCTGTTTTACAATAAACATAATATACAAGTTGCATACCCCTTGCTGTTTTACAGAGGCTGTCAGTGGACCCTGTCAGTAGCACTGATGATGGGAGCTAACGTTATACGTACTGTATATACTGTATATACTGTCTCTGCTTCAAGGTTTACTACAATTGTTGCTGACCAGGTAGGATGTGCTTCATCTCGCTATTCAGCCAAATGCAGTCTGGCATCAGTGGCCTTACATTAATTCTATGGTACATTTTCATTACTGTAACACAAGTCCTCTGAGGAAAACTGGGGGAAGATTGTCTGAATCTAGAAAGCCACAGTACCTGAAAGGTTTCACTGCTTACAATGGCAGGGCCTGTCATTCTGTTTACACATTTACACATGGTCTGCATTCTGTTTACACAGGGTCTGCATTCTGTTTACACAGGGTCTGCATTCTGTTTACACAGGGTCTGCATTCTGTTTACACAGGGTCTGCCATTCTGTTTACACAGGGACTGCCATTCTGTTTAGTAGTAGTAGTAGTAGTAGTAGTAGTAGTAGTAGTAGTAGTAGTAGTAGTAGTAGTAGTAGTAGTAGTAGTAGTAGTAGTAGTAGTAGTAGTAGTAGTAGTAGTAGTAGTAGTAGTAGTAGTAGTTATATTCAGTCATCACACACAATACAATATGCACAATCATTCAACAATCTTTGATTTGGCAGTGACTGAAAAGACATAATGCTTATACATGCCTGTCCTATATTCTTAACTATTTAAGACTCCAAAACAGTATTCTAAAAGAAAACAAAAAATAATTATTCACATTTGTAATCTTCAAAAATAGCTATACAAACCATTTTCTTAAAAACCAAAAGCGAATGACTCATTCTTAAATGTATATCAGCATTGTACCACAAGTTATCCCCAACTTCTCCTTTTAATCCCTTTCTTAGCTTTTTGAACAGTACATTTACAAATGTCTCTCAAATCATATTTTCTTTCATGTATTGAAAGAAACCCTTTGCACACCGTCCGGGAGTAACTTTGCTTTAGCGCTGTACTTTATTTGCATCATTTTATAAACCAAATCATTAAATTTCATAACATGAGACTTTATAAACAGTGGATTTGTGTGCTCATAGTAACCAGCCTTATAAAGGCTCTGAATGGCCCCCTTTTGCAGTAAGACTATCTAGATTTACAGTCGTTTTTAATGTCGACCCCCATACTTCCACACAGTAAGATATGTAAGGAAGTATAAGTAAGCAGTAAATGATGTACAAGGCTTCATAGTTCCATAAATCGTTACATTTATACAGGATTGCTACTGACTTAGATATTTTTCCTTGAATATAGTCCATGTTAATTTCTGATCAATAACTACCCCTAGAAATTGTATTTTACACAGGGTCTGCCATTCTGTTTACACAGAGCCTGCCATTCTGTTTACCAGCCATTCAAAGAAGTATGCGTATTGTAAATATGTTTTTGAAAACTATTTGCAAGCACTTTTTTTATATATAAAATAATGGATTTGGAGGACTCCTGGCATGAAGAATCATAAATGTATTTCCCCTTAATTTGTACAACTTGTAAAATAATTCAGAATATCATGAGTTCTCACTGATTTGAAGTCATCATTGTTGAATTCAATCTTACAGTATGGATCTGCCATTAGATCAGAACTCTGAGGTAAATCTGCAACGGTTTATAGAATCATAGTCAAACACCTGGCTTTGTATTTGCCAACAACTGGAAGCCGGGGTGACAAAGAGTATCCTGGATAGTTGTTTGCATCACATGTGCACAACTTGGAGCCAACCAGTGAGACTGTAGATTAGTCCTTTCACGTTGTTATGGTATGCTGTTCCGTCGCTCACCATGGGAGACCCTATGATTGCCGGGTAGAGTTTTTCACCTGTAGAGTAGGATAAAAGGGTTGAGATGTATGAACGGCAACGCTGCCTGGTAAGGCAATCAGAAATGGAGAAACCGATTGACTTCATGTGTGAGTGAGATAATTAATCCTGTTGAATCCTTGAGACAGAGAACCATGGTCTGTTTTAATATTTCTGATGACCAATGTTTTCACATCTACTTATCTAAAAATAGCACGTTAGAATGTGCATACAATATTGTATATTTGATATTGTATATTGTATATTGCACAATGGAGTGTATATTGCAATAATACACAATGAGCGTGATATACCATTAGATTGTGGTGCTGCTGGGATAGTTTTTTGCTTGCATCACATGTGCACAACTTGAAGCCAACGTCACACAAGGATCAGAACACACTAGAACAGATGCTAGGAGAAGAACTTGCAGGGGTCAGCAGTTGGCTTTCGGACAACAGGCTTTCTCTTCACCTAGGTAAGACAGAGGCAGTACTATTGGGCTCCAAGCCCAAGCTCAGGAAAGCACGGGAGTTTAACATCCAGTTAGGAGCTGTAACCCTAAAACAGCAAAAAAAAGCGAAGTATCTAGGCTGTATGATAGACGGGAGCCTAGATCGGGAGGCTATGGCCTCCCAAGTACTGGGCAAAGTCAACGCCCGCACCAGGTACCTAGCTAGGAAAGCCAACCTCCTTGGCAGAGATAGCCTCAGGCTACTAGCAAATAGCCTAGTACTCTGCCACTTTGACTATGGTAGCACTGTCTTGGTTCGAGGGCCTGACAGTGACCATAAAAAAGAAGCTTCAGGTTTCCCAAAATAAGCTGGTAAGGGTGGTAATGGGTCTTGGCCCTCGCACCCACATAGGGAGGAGTCACTTTCAGGAGCTAAACTGGCTTCCTGTGGAGGCCAGAGTTACCCAGCTCAGACTGGACATAGTGCAGAATATTATAAACCAAAGGTCCCCTAGATACCTCCAGAACTACTTCACCCCGGTCAACGAATCCCACAACCACAGAACTAGAGCAAGCATAGCAAACCTGAAGCCTGCTTCTTTCCGATCCAAACTGGGCCAGTGCTCCCTTACTTTCTCTGGAGCCCAGGATTGGAACAAGCTGCCTATCCCCATCAAGCAGAGCTCGAGCCTCCACAGCTTCAAGAGAAGCGTCAGGATATGGCTCATGGACAGTATAGAGGAATAGTTTGAATGGGTTTCCAATCAGTTTTTAGTTATTGTGGGGTATACAATTTTAGCTATAGGTTAGTCTTCTAATGTTTTAAATTTATGTGTTTTGTGTTATTGTCGTGTTTTTGTTGTGGCCTAACAGCCCTGGGACCATGACGGAAATAAGGGTTTTACTCTTTCTCATGTTATCCTTTGGATCCTTCTTGTGTGTTTTTAATCCATCAATAAAATAAAATAAAATCAAACCAGTGAGATTAGTCCTTTCACGTTGTTATAGGTATGCCTTTTCAATATGGGCTCCAAATCTTTTTTATTCTTTTTTTAATGTTGCTTGTCTTGTTGCACATAACAACCTTAAAGAGGCAAATATTAAACTTGCGTCCTGTCGTGTTGGAAGGAGGGAGCAGAGGAGCTTATTGAATCATTCTCACGGGTATGAGCCATACCCTCATGTTTTAATATTCACAGAATGGGTTATATGAATATAAAAAAGGCATCATCTCTTCATCTCTTTCTCAATCTTTTTCATTTAGTTTGCCACAGTAACCTGTGCAGCGTTTTCAAAGCCAAAACAGCATAATGTAATTATCTGTCTGAATTTCCTTATAGATCGTATCAATGGTTTATAAATGTTTTATACTCATAACAAAATTTTATTCCTGCAGAGGTTGAGCTCAGAGAAGATACTGTAGCACACAGCATGGATGAAAGTTCCTCATTAGAAATAATGCAACAAGTTCATCACCATTTACAAGGCTTATCTCAAACTACTTGGGCTCCCCTTGTAGCTTATAATGATTTTCTTTACGGCTTCTGTTTGAAATGCTACGTGATTAGATCACACTGAGAAACAGCATCCATTGTAAATGGGCTAATTAAATTGCCCCTTCTTATAGTTCAAAGGATCTTCTGACTGATACAAAAAATGTTGCAGTGTTTTAGCAAAGCCCACCTCACCAAGCCAGGTGCTGCCCTGTTCCACGTCATCACTCTCTCTGAGGCAGGCGTGACATGAGGCCATCATTAGAGTTTGTGTTACTTGCATGCTGGAGAGATGAGGAGAGGTCACAGTCTGACATTGGCCATTATGACTTCAGTCATTAAGGTCGTCCAACCCCACCTGCCTCCGCCCCTTTGCCTTTGACATACTGTAGGGTCTGTGTGGGGACCCGAGAATCAATGTGATGTCATCCCAGAGTTTTCCCCCGAGACCGACATGAGTTGCGGGTATTGGCATCAACTTTGACCCCACTGAGAGGAAATCCTCTCTCCTGATGATTGCGTCCTGTACCACAACCTGACTTGATTGACACAATTGATTGAGTAACGGCACACCTCCGAAACATTCCACGGGACGCTCGCGACACCCAATGCGTGTTCGTGTGCCGATACTGCATAAATAAGGCTTGTCAGAATATGAGCAGCGATTTAAAACCAGCGGTCAGTCCACACGGGTCAATGCAGAAAAAACCCTCCTTTTATGCGCCACTTGGTGGATGCTTTTATGCAAAGCGTCTTACTGTACTGTGACTGCATAATGTAAATTTTTAGCCTGAGTGGCCCCAGCGAGATCTGACCCCATGACCCTGGTATTGTTAGTCCCTTTGCTCCACCCGTTCCTATACACCCGTTTCTACACCGGACCCTTGAAGTGTCATGAATATCAGAGATAAAGCTTTATAAGAAGCATTGTACCTGTATCGCAGGCTCTGACTGTGATTATCAGACTGTCCCTGGTCGTATTTCTGTAGTTCGGTGGTATATTCAAACATTTTCATGTCAAGTCTATGTATAGGCCATGTACTGTAATAGGCCACTGACCCCCATTATGTTCCAGGGATGTCCACCTGAGAAGATATATCTGTTGTTAGATATGACTGAGTCCAGTATATACTGTATATATATATACTGTGGGTGGGGTGATAACAGCTACTGTAGGAGAGAGTGAAGCCTATTATCAGAATAGTAATTCCTACACATTATCTCAATGTGCTTCTAGTGAATAAACTATGTGTGAAATGAAACTAGTCACTATTTGTCTGGGGTGAATGAATGAATGACTGACTGACTGACTGACTGACTGAATGAATGAATGAATGAATGAATGAATGAATGAATGAATGAATGAATGAATGAATGAATGAATGAATGAATGAATTCATTAATTAATGAATTAATGAATTAATGAAAACTTTATGTAACAGATTGCAGAATGGGTACAATACGATACGGCTCAATACACACACACACACACGCTGAAACCCCTTCAAGGACCCCTGCAGCTCCCCGGACCCCACTTTGACCTCTGGGTTAGAGAGTGAAGGTTATTGCTGCGCCCACTCTATTATGGACTGTTCCACCATTATAGTAACATGGCCCTTCAGCAACCACACTGGTGCGTCCTCACACTCCACCAGAACAAGGGCTTCAAAGTCTCCCTCAGCCCACTGCAGCTTCTTTTCAGATTTTATCATCTAACCATGAGCCCATGAAACTTCACAATGTAATTTACTGGGGTGTGGAGGATGGGTGGTGGTGGATACTGGGGTCACGGGCAGGTCGGGAGAGGGGGTATTTGAATGAGACAGATGATAGAGACATTTTAAATTGTCTGGAAATGTGTGGACTGCAGAGAAGATTTGCATTGGACCCAATCTTAGGAATATTATTAGTGACCTATCCAATTATTTGTACTGGTATCTTTTAGTGCTAAATCGTTTTAACTGGGCACATAGTATACCCTGAGTCGTAGGGAACAAAGTCAATTACAGTATCAATAGCCGAAGCCTTGCCCATTTGCAATGCAATTAAAAACTACATTTTTCGAAGAGCTTTGCTGAGGGCGATAAATGGGCCGGTAATCCCTTAATTGTTCCCTGCTAGGCAGAATCACAGGAATGATATATGTTGCATTAGTGACAGAGAGAAACGTAGAGGAACTTCTAGTAAATAAATGGACACTTAGAAAATAATGAGTGATTACAAAATGCCCATGTTATCATTTAAAACAGTCATAGAGATATTGGGTTGGTATTAGTATAATAATCATAAACATCCAACTAAAACATTACATAATTTCATGGTTAAAAGTTGTATGATAATTTCTATAGCACGTCATCACCACAAGCCTGAACTACTAGGCTACAAGCAACTGTTTGCCTGCTATGCATTTCAGCACCATGGACAGCTCTATCTCTGTTGATCTGAGTGATAGTCATTCTTACACATTCTCTCACTGTGCTTCTAGTGAATAAACTATTTGAAATTAAACTATTCCCCACTTGGAAGCTGCTTACATAATACTACGTCAGTTTAGTTTGAAATAAGCCTCATTGTTAAAATTCACAAACAGCTTATTTTTTTTGTGGTACAGACCTGAATTAGTTATATTGTGTTCTCTCTGCCACATCAGCCTGAAGTTGAACACAGGCATTTGGGGCAAATTAGAATACAGAATTACAAAAATGGAACTAGGCCTAGATCAGATAAAAGGCTGAACATATTTTAA
>NC_140180.1:21177334-21198334 GCF_963971535.1 Notolepis coatsorum
CAGCGGGTTAACCATTTCAGTGCCACGTGACAGCGGGTTAACCCTTTCACTACCACACAACAGCCGGTTAACCCTTTCAGTGCCATAGCACAGCCGGTTAACCCTTTCACTGCCACGCAACAGCGTGTTAACCCTTTCACTGCCATGCGACAGCGTGTTAACCCTTTCACTGCCACGCAACAGCGGGTTAACCCTTTCACTACCATGCGACAGTGGGTTAACCCTTTCACTGCCACGCAACAGCGGGTTAACCCTTTCACTGCCACACAACAGCCGGTTAACCCTTTCAGTGCCACCAGACAGCCGGTTAACCCTTTCACTGCCACGCGACAGCGGGTTAACCCTTTCACTGCCACGCAACAGCGGGTTAACACTCTCTCTCTCTCACTCTCTCTCACTCACTCTCACTCACTCTCTCACTCTCTCCCCCCTATCTCTCTCACTCTCTCTCTCCCCTCTCTCTCTCACTCACTCTCTCTCACTCTCACTCACTCTCTCACTCTCTCTCTCTCCCCTCTCTCTCTCAGTGCATAGTGCATGCTGGGAATGAGATTGGAGAGATTGGAGGTTGGAGGTATAGTGAGTTTTTTTCTATCTTTATCTATCTATTTTGTTAATTTGTTTATGGGATATTGTATTATAGTGTAGTGTTGGTTTGCTGTGTGTTTTGGTGTGTATAGAGTTAAGTGTGAGTGTTTTGTTTGTTTGGCAGTCGGCCAGGCTGTGTTGCTGGCTGACGTGAAACGCCAATATGGATTTTTCCAAAATTGGTAGAAAGCATGGCATTAAGATATCTGTTTCTAATGTGTCAGTAGAGAACTGCAGTTTGGCAGTTGGAAATATTGTCGGACATAGAAGCATTAAATCAGCTGCGAGAATGAACGGAGGAGTGGTGATTTTTCTTGATTCATTGGACAAGGTGCAGACACTGGTTCAATCAGGGATCAGTGTGGATGGGGCTTTTCTTGCAGTGGAGCCTCTCTCCACACCAGGCAGAAATGTCTTTATTTCCAACATTCCGCCGTTCATCAGTGACGAACTATTGATAAGTCAACTATCACGACATGGGAGGATAATTTCCCCTATAAGAAAAATGTCGTCGGGATGTAAATCTCCGCTTTTAAAGCATGTTGTCTCACACAGGAGACAGGTTTTAATGATTCTAAACAACAGCGGAGAAGAGCTTGAGTTGGTTTTTAAGATAAAAGTTGATGAGTTTGATTATGTGGTTTTTGTGAGTTCTGGCAATTCGGGAAAGTGTTTCAAATGCGGAGAAGAGGGACATATCTCCCGAGACTGTGCGGGGAGAGGGGCAAGGCGACCTCCGCCTCAGCCCCAGGAGAAGCGCGGGGCTGGGCTCAGCGCAGGTACAGAGGAGGGAGGAGTGTGGCAGCGCAGAGCTGAGAGCAGTGTCAACAGTGTCCCTCTGCAGACTGTCAGCAATGCAGCCGATAGTATCCCTCTGCAGACTGCCAGCAGTGCAGCTGATAGTGTCCAGTTGCAGGGCTGCGGAGCAGGTGCAGCAGGTACAGAGCAGAGCCTTGGTACAGAGGAGGGAGGAGTGAAGGACGCTGCCCCCCCCTCAACCAGTGGCGACTGTGGGGTAACAGGGGAGAACAGTGGTGGTTTGGTCCTTCCATTACCGCGTCGGAGAAAGAGAAAACCGACTGTGGTGGATAATGAGAACAGCCAGACAGTGGGAAATGGGCCAACAAGTGACAGTGGACTGGTAGGGAAAAACTGAATGTGGTGGTTAATGAAAACAGCCAGACAGTTGAAAATGGGTCAACAAGTGACAGTGGACTACAGGGGGGGGGGAAACCAAATGTGGTGGATAATGACAACAGCCAGACAGTGGAGAAAGTGACAACAATTGACAGTGAGATAGTGGAGGAAGAGTTGAATGTGATGAATAATGTAAATAGTAAGACATTGGATGACAACAGTGGTGGGGGGGGGAGGATATACCTGAGTCAGTTGAAAGGGAGGGAAGTGACAATAGTGGCTCTCAGGCTGGACAAGGAGAGGAAAGTGTTGTCAAAGGGAGTCAGGAGGAGGTGGAGCAGGATGAAGAAAGAGAGTATTTGTCCAGTATGGAGGAGGGTGAGGAGGATGTTGAAACGAGTAGTGAAGAAGATGAGTTTCTCACTGATTCACAAGTGCCTGAATCACAACAGAAGAAACGGTATACAGTCAAAGAGATTAAAAAATTCTTGCAACAATCAAAGAACATGAAGAAAGTAGAAATTAGAGATTATTTTGAAGATGAGGAGATGTTTATTAATTCAGCAAAACTTCAAATGAAAACAAGGAATAAGGGGGGGGTACACTTCCCAGGAGGTTTTTAGGTTGAAGAAAATTGTACTGAAGCACAATAAAACACACAATGAAGGGAAACCAGAATCCAGGTAGTTTAGGACGTTTCCAGTGTGTTTTTTTCTGTTGTACACTCCTTTTAGAGATCATGAGTAATATAAAGGTTTCCACACTCAATATAAATGGAGCCAGAGATATGAGGAAGAGAGCAAGCCTGTTTGAACTCTGTAAATTGAAGAGATGTGATGTAATGATGATTCAAGAAACGCACAGTGACCCTTTAAATGAAACTGACTGGAGGAGAGAATGGGATGGGGAAGTTGTTTTAAGCCACTTAAGCAACAGTAGTGGAGGTGTGGCTGTCCTTTTCTCCAGGAATTTTATGCCAAAATCGTTCGTTGTGGAAGAGAGTATTGTGGGTAGGTTGTTGGTAGTTAAAGCCAAATATGAGCTTTTTAATATTGTTTTTGTAAATGTTTATGCTCCAAATGTAGGATCTACCAGGGTTCAGTTTTTAAGTGAAATTGGAGTTGTTTTAGGTCAGTGTGAGCCTGAAGACTTTTTATTTTTGGGAAAGGATTTTAATTGTACGGAGAATGATCAGATGGATAGGAATCACAGTGAACCACATCCTGCTTCAAAACAAGCTATGAAGCATCTTGTGAACAATAATGATTTAATTGATGTATGGAGGGGAATCCATGATAAACAAAGACAATACACTTGGACTCATTGTAGAGAGAGTCGTTTTTCTATGGCCAGATTAGATAGGTTTTATTGTTTTAAACATCATTTTAGTACTGTGAAGGAGTGCAGGATAATACCTGTAGGTTTTTCTGATCACTCAATGGTATCATGCAATGTTTTTATTGCAAATGTTAAACACAAGTCTGCATACTGGCATTTTAACACGGCTTTGCTTTTAGATGTGAATTTTAAGGAAACTTTTGTATTTTTTTGGAAGATTTTTAGAACCAGGAAAGGGGATTTTGCATCCTTGAAACAGTGGTGGTATAAGGGCCAACTTGACTTTAACAAAACAATAAAAACTATAAGCCCTTGAGGAGGCTGCTACCGGCTAAAAACCTGTAATTGACGCGTCTGTGGCCGTTGTTGTAACCGTCTTGGTGAAAGGAATGAATGTCCACAAGGTTCGTTCCACTAATACCCCAATGGGTTTATTTACCACACAAATGTGATATAAAGCAATTGCCAAACGATACCTTTCAAAAGAACAAACAAACACTTTACCCTACAAACAAAACGATAACAAACAACGTGCCGTGTCGACGTGACAACTTGACGACTTGACGTCTTGACGGTCAAAAACTGTTTGGCTCTACCGGTAACCAAACGCACCTGCCTGTCATCAGTCCCGTTACTCATTAAGTAGCTACGTATGTCACCTACTGGTGAGCAACGGGAACTGATGCCACAAACTCAATTTGGCAGGCTGGCAGGCACAATGTATTACAGGCAGAATTTATCATAAATACATAAATCAAAACAAATGCATAAAATATAACATATGGCACTACAACCATGTAAATTGGCTCTTACACGCCGGCCTCTAATTGTTAAATGTCATAACATATAACAATTATAACATAAAATGAAAAACAAAAAGAGCCAAAGTGTGCCATATAACCACAAAACAAATCAATGCCATATAACCACAAAACAAATCAAATATTTGAGACTATCGCCTCGTGCAAAACAAACTTAGGACCAAGCCCGGTCAATGGTCATTCCAAGATCAATGTCTTGGCTTTAAGCACCAAGCACCCCAAGCCGTTCTCGTCTGGGAAGGCCTCTAAAAACTCTGCCGAGGAGCTGCAGAGTTGCAAATGTCAATAAAATCTCCCGCCATCTTGTCCATTGGCGCTCAATGTCATTGGGAATGTTTTCATCCCAGCTGCACACTCTTCTCCACAGTTTGAGCAGCATGGACTTGGCAGGAAGTGATCAAATCTCCCGCCATCTTGTCCATTGGCGCTCAATGTCATTGGGAATGTTTTCATCCCAGCTGCACACTCTTCTCCACAGTTTGAGCAGCATGACTTGGCAGGAAGTGTAACTGGGCCAAGGAAACTCAAGGGATGGCACACCGAAATCTGGTTGTTCAGCGAAGTTCCCAGGTTGCTCAGTGTCTCTTCCAATCTGCTCACAGAAATCATATTGACAGTGGCCACTGAAATCCCATTTTCAGGACCGTTATTTTCTTGCAGGGGGCCGTTGACCACCCAGCCCAGAACAGTTCTCATAGCATACGGACCATTTCCACGGCCGTTGATCACCTCCCAAGGTTCCAATAACCTGGGAGCATTGGTACCAATCAATAGATCAACATTTGCCTTTATGCTGGGAATTTGGACATGGGACAGGTAAGGCCACTTCAGCAAATCTTCCTGTGATACAACATTGTCACTTGTCACAGGCATTTTCCTTTGTGAAAGGACTTCTGGGAGGCTATAGAAAGTGTCCCCATTGAGACCAGAGACCTCCAAACCTTTCAGTGAGGTACTTGATACCACCTGCTCCTGGCTCAAAGTGCGCAGAAGGAAGCTAGTCTGTGGTCCAGTCACATCCAATGCACTCATTAAATGTTCAGAAAAAAATGTTGCAGAACTGCCAGGGTCGAGAAAGGCGTATGTTTGCAGTATCTTTCCATTTGTGGACTTGACTTGGACTGGCAGAATGGACAGCTTACAATTTCCTCCGCCGGCCCCAGTAAGACCACACGTCTGCGTGGCTATAGTGACACTTGACTTGACAGCTGAAGTGACACTTGCAGATGAATTAGGCTGCTGGTATGTGCTGAAGTAAGGCCTGTCAATGTGAAGCATGGTTGGATGTTTTTTCTCACAAACCTTGCAGGTTAGGCGCTTGTCGCAACCAGCACTCATGTGACCGGAACACAAACATCCGAAACAAATCCTATTTTGCTTTATGAAGATAATTTTATCATTGTGGTTCTTGCCTTTCAGCCGCGGGCACTCTGACAGAGAGTGATCCTGAAAGCAGCATACACAAGACTCAGATTTCTCCATTTCAAAATCCTGCCCCCTATGGACAGAGCCTGAATTGACTTTGAAATCATGTCCCCTATGGACAGAGCCTGAGTATGCTCCGCTATTCTGTCCCCTATGGACAGAGCCTGAGTCTGGTTTAGAATCATGTCCCCTATGGACAGAGCCTGAATTGGCTTTGGAATCCTGTCCCCTATGGACAGGGCCTGAGTCTGGGTCCTTGGAGTCCAGACGTGTGACAGTTGTAGCAAAGCTGTTGCCTTCAGCTCTGCCAAACTTGGACTGAGGCTGGAACTTGCTCCTGTTGCTCAATCCATCCTTTATGGTTGGTTTATCCTGGATGTCACCGAAAAGTGGGTCAGAAAGGATCCTGACCTGACGTTCCACGAATGTGACCAGATCATTAAAAATAGCTCTATGATGTCGTCGCTCAAGTAGCTCATAAGCTGTTGTCCTCCATCTTTCCCTAAATCGGTAGGGCAGCTTGGTTATAATCATGCGCATGTTGGTAGGCATGTCAAGTTCCTGCATGTGTTGCATCTCTGTCATCACGTTGCAACAGTTGCGCAGGAACAGAGAATAGTCCTGTAGTGCCTTTACATCTTCAGCCTTAACTGCGGGCCAGGCCAAGGCCTTTTCGATATATGACGTAGCGATCTTAAATTCATTCCCGAAATGTTCTTTCAGAAGACCTTTGGCCATGTCATAACCACGGTCTGGCATCATGTGCTGACAACTCCTTACCAGCTCACGTGGTTGTCCTTTTGTGAACTGTTCCAAAAAATATAAACAATCAGCTTTGTTGGCCTTTGCTTCAATATTGTGCTCAAAGGATCTTATGAAGCTCCTGTAGTGAAGCGGGTCACTATCAAAGGCAGGGATGTCTCTGGATGGTAGAGACATTGTGAGCTGTTGTTGCACAAGAGCATTTGTTATTTCATTCTGCCGTTGCAGGACTGTACTCAAGTCTCCTTGAAGTGGTATTTGACACGGTTGATACAGTTGTGGTTGCACAGCAGCTCCACCTTGTGGTGGCATTTGAAAAGGTTGATACAATTGTGGTTGGACAGCAGCTCTACTTTGTGGTGGAATGTGAAAAAGGGGTGGTTGTGCAGCAGCTCCACCTTGTGATGACATGTGGAAGAGGGGTGGTTGTGCAGCAGCTCCACCTTGTGATGGCATGTGGAAGAGGGGTGGTTGTGCAGCAGCTCCACCTTGTGATGGCAAGTGGAAGAGGGTTGGTTGTGCAGCAGCTCCACCTTGTGAGGGCATGTGGAAGAGGTGAGGTTTAACCTTTGGCTTGACAACAGGCTCTGGCATAGGAGTGCTGAATTGCTGTGCTGCTGGATTTAGCACAGTATGGCTTGAATGAGGAGGTCCAGTGTGATTTCCCACATGCCTTTGGCTAGAGGTTCGTGACCGTCTCCCTGCATCTGACGTAGTATGCATAACAGCCAAATGGGCAGTGGATACAGCCAACTCAGCCTCCATTTCAAGCTGCTCCTTTTTCCTCCTTAACACTTCCTTGCTCCTCCTTAACTGTTGCTCTTGCTCCTCATTATTCCTCCTTAACTCTTCCTCTTGATCCTCCAGAGCTTGTCTCTCCTTTAAGTACGCTGCTTTCACCAGCAGTGATGCTCTTTTAGCCTCTGCTATGAGGCGTTCAGAGCTGGCACTGCTACCACTCTTTCTGCTGCCTTGTGAGCGTCCAAAGGAGATATTTGAAATACTGTCATTTGGTTTCACATCATCAACCACTGTTGGTATGTTGTCTGGGCGTACGTCCTATGTGGGTGCACTGACAGTGTGCACCTCCCTTGTGTGCACATCCTCTGTGTGCACATCCTCTGTGTGCACAGGTTCTGAGTGCACTTCACCCTGGCTATTTGTAATTGCCATATTTTGT
This sequence comes from Notolepis coatsorum, assembly GCF_963971535.1. Classification (NCBI taxonomy): domain Eukaryota; kingdom Metazoa; phylum Chordata; class Actinopteri; order Aulopiformes; family Paralepididae; genus Notolepis; species Notolepis coatsorum. Next base: position 21,184,586 of record NC_140180.1, read on the forward strand.
GCCAGCCAACTCTCAACAAGCATGTGGAAGCTTTCCAACGTGTTTATTCTTGACCCAAACCAGGCAGTTTGTAATGTATTTTCGTCCGGGGACATAGTTGACGTATTCATAAATTCATTTTGTACAGATTTGGCTGTCTCACACAGCCTTACATATTCACATAATACATCTTGTACCCCTGTCACGTCAGCATTGTGCATAAATACCTCCATCATTTTGTACAACTTTTGTGCCTTATTTAATATATCTGATCTTTTATTTTCCAATTTTCCCAATTTTTCCATTACAGCCTTTAAGGTCAGTTTAATTTCCCTTTTTTCCATTGTGACAGTTTTCACAGCCGCCTCTGCACCGACGAGTTGCTCATTATTAATGTCTTGATTGTCATCCGCAACGCTCATGTTGACAATCAGCAGTGAAATGATTGAAGCAATAACGTTATGCCCGGCGCGCACGAAGGGATTCAAACAGTCAACGATAGTTGTGCGTGGCGCACATAACGGATTCAACGCCAACGGTGGCGCGCACAAACAAATCGAAGTTAACGGTAGACTGGTACGCGCAGTCTATTTTCAGCTACCAATGCATTGGACTTTATGCTCGCAAAACGTAAGAGTTGTGTGCACACATTTACCATGGCCAAAAAAAGGGGTAGCGCTACCTTACCTCGGCTTGTAGCCTACCACGGAAAATGTTGGCAGCTGACGTTGGGTACCGTTGGTTGTAGTCGGAGCTCTGATGAGTAGGTTGACGTTCAGCGCTTTTCAGCTCATGGCTATGTTGACATCCAACAGCTGGAACTGCGCAAATCCCACGCAGTCCTCAACTCATCAGCTCCGCGCGCGCATCAAAGCGAGGCTGAATGGCTTCCCCGCTGTCCTCAACGTTTCTTGTTGCGCAAAGCTTAAACCTACTTTGCTCGTCTTGCTGTGGTTCTGTGCTGATCCACTTTACTGATGAGCAAGTTTTTGACTTGCTTTGCTCTTGGTGTGGTTTCCAATCCACCTTTATACTAAAGAGCACAAGTTTTTGACTTGCTCTTCATGTGTTCTCAACGAGCACTAGTTTTTGACTTGAATAAGGGCCAACTTGACTTTAACAAAACAATAAAAACTATAAGCCCTTGAGGAGGCTGCTACCGGCTAAAAACCTGTAATTGACGCGTCTGTGGCCGCTGTTGTAACCGTCTTGGTGAAAGGAATGAATGTCCACAAGGTTCGTTCCACTAATACCCCAATGGGTTTATTTACCACACAAATGTGATATAAAGCAATTGCCAAACGATACCTTTCAAAAGAACAAACAAACACTTTACCCTACAAACAAAACGATAACAAACAACGTGCCGTGTCGACGTGACAACTTGACGACTTGACGTCTTGACGGTCAAAAACTGTTTGGCTCTACCGGTAACCAAACGCACCTGCCTGTCATCAGTCCCGTTACTCATTAAGTAGCTACGTATGTCACCTACTGGTGAGCAACGGGAACTGATGCCACAAACTCAATTTGGCAGGCTGGCAGGCACAATGTATTACAGGCAGAATTTATCATAAATACATAAATCCAAACAAATGCATAAAATATAACATATGGCACTACAACCATGTAAATTGGCTCTTACAGGTGGGATTGTGGGAAAGTGGAGATTCGACAGCTTTGTCAACAGTACGCTCTCAGTGTTTCTTGTGACATCACCAAATCTATGAGAGATCTGGAGATTGAGATAGTGGAGCTGCAGGCTTCTGCAGAGTCCACAGGAAATCGAGGGTATAATGAAGACCTCAAATTCAAAAAAGCTGTACTGGCAGACTTGTTGGGCACTAGAACACAGGGGGCGCTGGTCCGGTCACGTTTTCAGAATGTTGCGCTGATGGATTCACCATCAAAGTTTTTTTTCAGTCTGGAAAAAAGGAATGGACAGAGCAGGTTCATCCATGCTCTCCGTTCGGATAAAGGGCAGGTTCTAACTGAAGCGAGAGATATCCGGCGGAGGGCTGTTGATTTTTATGCTCACTTGTTTAAAAGTGAATATGAGGAGGATGAACCGGCGTTTGAATCTTTCTGCAGTGGTCTACCTATTGTTTCAAAGGAGAGCAATAAGGAGTTGGAGGACCCTTTGACCGCAGAGGAGGTGGACGTGGCACTGCAGAGCATGCAGGGGGGGAAGGCTCCTGGGATAGATGGGCTCCCACCAGAGTTCTATAGAGCTTTCTGGAATGAACTGAAGGAGGATGTGTTGGAGGTTTTTAATGAGAGTTTTGAGGACTCTTTGCTGCCTCAGAGTTGCAGGAGAGCAGTTCTGGCTCTGTTGCCCAAAAAAGGAGACCTCCAAGAAATAAAGAACTGGAGACCAGTGTCGCTTTTATGTTGCGAATATAAGCTGCTGTCTAAAGTACTAGCCAACAGACTGAAAAAGGTGATGGACCAGGTCATCCACAGGACACAAACGTACTGTGTGCCTGGCAGGTCCATTGTTGACAATGTGTCATTAATTCGAGATCTTTTGGAAGTCTCTGGTTCAGCGGGTTTTGATGCGGGTCTGGTTTCTTTGGACCAGGAAAAGGCCTTTGATCGGGTTTAGCACCAGTACCTATGGAAAGTGTTAGAAAGGTTTGGCCTCAGCCCTGGATTCATTGCCAAGATTAAGGTGATGTATAAAGCAGGGGCGTTTTTAGGGTTAGAAAACATTGGGGGCTTCAGCCCGGGGGGTGGAGGGGGGGCACCCCCCCCCCCCCCCCTTTTTTTTTTTAAACACAGAAATATGCAATTTTAGAGTAATTAGAGATGAATACTGAATAACTAGAATCATTAGAGGTTCTCAAAGTGAGGTCCAGGTCCATGAGAGGGATCTGGGCAGTCCCCATAGAAAATTAGGTTAACAGGACCAAATCATCAGTTTCTTATTTATTTATTTAACCTTTATTTAGCCAGATAAAACATTGATCTGGTCCAAGAAGCCCCAACAGGAGTACAAATATACATATATACACATATATATACATATATATATATATATATATATATATATATATATATAATATATATACATATACTGTACATACATACACACATATACACCAATAACCAAATAAAAACACAGTTAAGAATCATACACATAAGCAAATAAACAAACAAACAAACATATGCACAGCCTATGTACAAAAGAAATAAACAGTTCATCTCTAGTCTTTACAGTTTTCTTCAATTGCATAAACACTCAAATCAAAAGTATTACACAATTATCAAAACCTTACACTCAAGGAGCAAAATATAGGCCCAGATTTGCACCCCTACAATGTCAGCCTCACACTTTTTGCAAAACAATACACACAGTGATTTGCAAAACACTAAACACACTTGCATTACATTAGACACAGAATGTCAAATTACCACACATATGAGCCAATTGGTTAAACACAGCCATCAGATGCACAAACACACCATTGCTTAATTGTAGATACACCAATCAGGTTTAAGCACTATAAAATGCAGCAGGTGAGTTCACCTGTCTTCAACCAAAATGGAAGGAGAGTGAAGTACTGTACACATAGAACGTGAAAATATACAATACATTCACCAAACACTACACAAGACAACCAATGATGCAGACTGATGAAAATATACATTTTCTCCCATTTTCCCAAATCAGTCAACATGGAGTATCACAACAAAAAATTATCTTGCCAGATCCAGCTAGACAAAGAGATAATGTCTAGTATTTTCTGTTTAAATTTTTTCAAAACAAATTTTGTTTTACTGTAATATTTTTATTTTTTGTTTTATTTTTTGTGTGTGTTTTTATCGCTTTTTATTACTACTGGGCAGTCCAGTAGGGAGAGACAGAGGAGAAACGGGAGACAGAGTGGGGGGAAGACATTCGGGAAATAACGACGGATTCTGGAATCGAACCCGGGTCGCCCGTGTCGCGGCTGAGCGCGCTATGTGGTTCGCCACTGGGGTGCCCCGTTTTACTGTAATTTTAACCTGTACTGGATACAGTATTTTATGTTTGTCTGATATTTGCTGAGCTTACAGTGTTATGCGCATAGTAGCATGAAAACTGGGACATGTATTGTTGTGATTCTCCATGTTGAAATGTTGACTGATTTGGTTATATGGAGAGAACATTTATATTTTCATCAGTCTGCATCATTGATTTGGGTATATGGAGAGAAAATGTTATTTTTTTCATCAGTCTGCATCATTGATTTGGGTATATGTAGATAAATAAATTATATTTTCATCAGTCTACAGCATTGGTCTTGTGTAGTGTTTGGTGAGTTTATTGTATATTTGCACATTCTCTGCGTACTTCACTTACAGTACTCTAATCACTGAGAAGTAGAATTGCTAAATGTGTTTTAGGTGTGTGTAACTGGTTCAAACAGAATTAAGTCATATGAAACGTGTGTTTCATATGGTAACAAAATGTAGTTTTTATAAATTAGTGTATGGTTTTGACAAGTGTTTAATTTAGCAAAGGATCTGAGGTGTTCTGATAATTGTGTGTGTGGTTGTGCTAATTGTGTGTTTTGTAACACCGGGCCCCGTTTTCAAAATGATGCTTAGGCAATCGAAAAAATGTTGTGTGTTTCATTATATACATATGTTTCAGTCTTCTCATAAAAAAAAGATTAGATTTTTGGGTATTTTCCTGCCTTTGGTCCGCTTTGCATTCACATCTCAAATGAACCACAGCAGGGTTCACTTGCAAGAGTGAATGAGCTTTCACACCACCCCAAACCAACCGGACTATCCGAGGAAATTAACCAGGGTTCGATTAAAGCTTATTATAGGACACTGGACATGGGTATGGATGGCTCCAGGTGCTGCTGCGTTAAAGTGCACATCTTCAATATCTGTACTATTTAAAAGCACAGTGCAGGACACACTCAAAGGTTATCGCACCTCAGAGATGGCAGTGGACATGTATGACAGGACAAAGGCCATATGTAATGGCCTTTGGATTGAGGAACATACTACCAGCCAAAGGAGGAAGCAGAAAAGGATGGACGAGTATGTAGTTGAGTCATCTTGTGGCACAAGCTCAGACCTCAGCTCAGGAGATCAGCTGAGACAGAGGCTGCGGTTACACCTTTCGTTTTATTTTCGTTTCATTGTCATACGCGTTTCGCCGCGACGTCCTGCGCCTCGAGTCACACTTTTCTTTTTTTTTTTTTTTTTGTCACCTGAGCACACTGATGTAGTACACTGCCAAAGCAGTAGGTGGCAGTAGGTGGCGAACATGAAGGCAATTTCAACCAATCAGAACTTGAATGTGCCAATACACTTCCTGGAAGCTCCAGCAAAGAAAATATCAACAAGGCAGGCGCCTATGGGCGCCACCATCTTGCCTATTTACTCAATGCAGCAATTCTTTTTCAGCAAAGCCTAATAAAAGTGCAATAAACAAAACGGATACATTCACTGTGTGTTCTGCCTGTCATTTGTTGATGAAACAAAACTAACATCAACACAAGTGACCACCAAGAGCGGATAGTTTAGTCTAAAAAAAGATCGGTAGCATTGTTAGCTGCATGCTAACGTCAATGGAGTATGCCATTATAACAGTATAGCATTGTGGCTAGAAGCTAACGTTAGCTCATGCTATTTAGCCAGCACCAAACTGATGATATCGAGAGCTATCAGTAGTTAGATAACATTAGAGACAACGCTGTGTGTATTAAACAAAGGTGAATAGATGACTGGGCCATTTTGTTTAATGCTTGTTAAGTTGAAAGAGGAGCTTTGAGCTAACAGGATCTGATAGCTCACGTTACGTGAAAGTTGTATACTATACTTAAAAATATAAGAGATGAAACACTTTTGAAGGTATTTATTATAAACAGTTTAACATAACAGCAAATTAGCAAGGTACAATTGAAATCTAGCGATTGTTACAACCGGCCGGTTGAGTATATTAAAGGAAATTATAAAAGTCAAGTCATTGTGTCAGTCCAGCATGTCTCGTCCGTGGAGTCCAGTCCGTCTGTTCAGTCCAGTCAAAGCAGAGAAGTGAAGAAGCAGTCCCCCCTTCCCTGTGAGGGAGATCTTTATTAGTTCCCTAGTCCAGTGTGTATGTGGTGTCTCTCCTCAGTGCACGTTGTGTGTCTTGTGTATTGGTCAGCCTGTATGTCCGGCGTGCATGAGTGCATGTTGGTGCACGTTTACGTGTAAGTAGGTGCATGTGTGTATCTAGGAACGATCTGTGATTTAATGGAGACTGGACTTCGTGACCACTGAATGACCCAGTCGTATTTCATCCGGCTTGTGGCATCCTGGTAATTTATGTGATCCGGCCTTATCTAATGCCGGTCAGTACAAGGGTGTGTGTGTGTGTGTAGGTGTGTGTGTATGTGCTTTGAGGGTGTGGATGTGTGTGTGTGTTGAGAGCAAGGGTGTGTGTGTGTGTGTGTAGGTTTGTGTGTGTGTGTGTGTAGGTTTGTGTGTGTGTGTGTGTGTGGGTTCGTGTGTGTGTGTGCTTGTGTGAGAGGAACGGTACCATGTACCAGGGGTCAGCCTGCAGGTCACTGATCTGTGAGTGGCCCTCTTGTCTGAGAGAGAGACGTAAACCAGCTTTATATAGTGTAGTGATGGGAGAATGTCTCCGCTTATAAAATTACATGATACGTGTCATATTTCATCATCATGCAATCGGTAATGCTAGCAGAATGAATGGATGTAAACTTTATTTAACATATTGCATATGGGTACAATACAATACGGCTCAATACAAACAATTGTTAAGGGAATGCAGACTGTTGTAGCTTGGACTGGGATACTTATAACAATAACTTGACAACACATGGTAGCTGCAGCTATTTGGGACAGCTTGCCTCTGTCCCAAACACACACACTGTTGTTACCGGAAGGGCACGCAGATGGTATCTACTGCGCATGGGCGTTTTCGCAACAACGGCTCATGCAGACTACACGCTGTTGTCAGCGCGTTTTTTAGCGGTTCTCCAAAACGCAAACACAATTTAGCGTTTCAGCCGTATCCACAAAAAAACGTCAAAAAACGCATTTCTGTGTAATAGGGACATGAAACGTATTCAAAAACGTATAAAAAAAACGCCACAAAAACACCAGTCTAACCATGGCCAGAGACTGTTCTATCCAGTCGTTGACAGAATGCTGCAAGAGCTTGAGAGCAGGTTCTCATGAGTTGGATAACAACTTATGAGAGGCATACAGGCATGTTATCCAGCCTCAGACCAGTTTCTCTCAGTGGAATTGCTGCAACCCCTCGCCACACATTACAATATCCAACTATTGCCAGAGGAGATCACAGTTGCAAAGTGTTTCCTGGTCAGGACAGGCAGAGATGCAGTCCCTACTATCCAAAGTGTCTTTTCCCTCCTGGATGATAATAATAATAATAATAATAATAATAATAATAATAATAATAATAATAATAATAATAATAATAATAATAATAATAATAATAATAATAATAATAATAATAATAATAATAATAATAATAATAATAATAATAATAATAATAATAATAATAATAATAATAATAATAATAATAATAATAATAATAATAATAATAATAATAATAATAATGCATTTGATTTATAAGGCGCCTTTCAGGACACTAAAAAAAAAAGTCCACAAATCGGTGAATGAAAAAATTATAGGATCAAATGAAAACTACTTACTAAAAATGGATGTTTAAAAGTACTAAAAACCAACAAAAAATACCAAACACTAACAAACATTCAGCACAGACAATGGGGATGCTGACAAAAAAAAATAAAAAAAAAGAAAAAATGTAAACATTTTTTTTTTTTTTTTTTAGATCCGGGGCTAGGAGAAAAACATCCAGGGCTAAAGCCCCGGAAGCCCAGGGCTAAAGCCCCGGAAGCCCAGGGCTAAAGCCCCGGAAGCCCAGGGCTAACGACGCCACTGGTATAAAGACATTGAGAGCGTGCTGAAAATTAATGGTGTTTTGAGTGAACCTTTTAAAGCAACTCGGGGTATAAGACAGGGTTGTTCTATGTCTGGTATGCTGTATGCTTTTTCCATTGAACCTTTGTTGCACAATGTGCGTTCTAACATAAATGGCCTGTTTTTACCTGATTTTAATACACATTTTATTTTATCTGCATATGCTGATGATATTGTTGTGATCATAAAAAATCAGCAAGATGTGACAGTTTTGGGCAACATTGTTGAACATTTTGGAAAGATGTCAGCTGCGAAAGTGAACTGGGCAAAGAGTGAGGCTGTAGCAGTTGGGAGGTGGGCGACAGGTCTTCCTCAGCTGCCAGGAGGTTTATGCTGGAAGAGGGGGGGATTAAAGTACCTTGGGGTTTATTTAGGTGATGATCAGATGGTACAGAAGAACTGGGAAGGAGTGGTAGAAAAGGTAGAGGGGAAGTTGAACAAGTGGAGGTGGCTGTTACCCCAAATGTCTTACAGAGGGAGGGCTCTGATCATTAATAACTTGGTTGCATCAACTCTCTGGCACAAACTAAAATGTCTGGAGCCCCCTGCTGGATTACTAGGAAAAGCGCAGTCTGTGATGGTTCGGTTTTTCTGGGACAATTTGCATTGGGTGCCACAGAGTGTACTTTATCTGCCGAAGGAGGAGGGGGGTCAAGGTTTAGTGCACCTGGAGAGTAGAAAGGCAGCTTTTAGATTGCAGCATATCCAGCGGTTTTTAATAGGAGGTGACAATGTTGTCTGGAAACATGTAATGAGTTCCATTTTAAAGAGAGTGGGAGGGGTGGGGTTGGATGCATCTCTTTTTTAACTAACTGTAATTTTGAAAATTGGTGTGGAATGCCTCCTTTTTATCAGAGTCTTTTTAGAGCATGGTTTTTATTTAAATGGAACAGACTGGAGCTGGAAACATCACTGTTCTGGCTGCTAGAAGAACCTTTGATTTATGGGGCCCGGCTAGACATTCAAGACAATAGTAGGCCTGGGATTGTCCAGCGTTTGTGCTCAGTGGGGGCAGTAAAACTGAGGCATATAGTAGATGTAGCTGGGCCAGGACTTCACAACACGGTGGCAGTGGCTTCTCTACTGGGTCTGAGGTCATCCCATCATACCAGAGACATTTTAAATGCATGGACTGGACAATTGAGCACCGAGGAACAAGGCATGTTACGAGAATACTCCAGTGGAACAGAAAGTCCCGACGAAGGGGATCCGTTCCCTGAGTTGGGTATTGAAATTGATCAAACAGGACTGACGGGACCCATGTTGGGTTTTTCATATGTTTTACCTACGAACTTGTATATGTTAAATGGGAAACATTTGTATAAGTATTGTGTCAAAGTGTTGCATAAATTTCAATTGAGTGGAAGAACAGACACTGTGTGGAGAGAGAGACTGAGGGTCCAAGATACATGTACACCAGTGTGGAGAGTGCTGTATAAGCCACAGCTGAATAAAAGGACAGGTGACCTTCAGTGGAGGATTTTGAAAGGAGCAGTAGCAGTTAATTGTTTTGTTGCTAAATTAAACTGTAACAATTTGTTGTCCTTTTTGTCAGGAGCCAGAAACAATTTTTCATTGTTTTTTAGAGTGCAAAAGACTTGAAGGTCTGTTTGAAAATTTGAATAATGTGTTTTTGAAATGTGGTGAGAGTTGGAGTGAGATAGCTTTTGTGTTTGGGGCTGGTTACAAAAAAAACAATGTAATGAAGTGGCAAGCCAAAATGGCCATCTATAAAACCAGGAAAATGCAAATTGGCTTAGCTGATGCAAATGTTTAAAGCATTGGTAAGAGCCAGGGTCAGAGTGGATTTTAGGTTTTATTCCTTAATGAATAATATTGATGAGTTTGTGTTTCGGTGGAGTTTAAAGGAAGTTATTTGTTGTGTTGTAGAGGGGCAGCTGTTTTTTAGCACTGTTTTTATGTGAAATCTCATGTGTTTTTTTTAGTGATAAGAACACATGTATGATGTAAGATAAAATGTGTATGTATGTAACTGTACTGAGACACACCTTGTAGTGATTGTATGTAAATAAATGTTTTTCTAAAATCAAAAAAAATCTCTCACTCTCTCTCACTCACTCACTCACTCACTCACTCACTCACTCACTCACTCACTCACTCACTCACTCACTCACTCACTCACTCACTCTCTCTCACTCACTCTCTCTCTCTCCCCCCTATTTCTCTCTCTCTCTCTCTCACACACACACAAAGAACAGTGTCCCATTTGAGTTTATTGCTGATGTGGGTGCCGAGGAACTTGAATGATTCAGTTAGGGTTATGGGTTGGTCTGAGATGGTTATTGGGAGTATGCGACAGCGGGTTAAGCCTTTCACTGCCACGCAACAACGGGTTAACCCTTTCACTGCCACACAACAGTGGGTTAACCCTTTCACTGCCACACAACAGCTGGTTAACCCTGCCGGTCTCTCACCTGCTCTCTCTCACCTGCTCTCTCTCTCTCTCACCTGCTCTCTTCCCTGCTCTCTCTCTCTCTCTCTCTCTCTCTCTCTCCTCTCTCTCTCTCTCTCTCTCTCTCTCTCTCTCTCTCTCTCTCTCTCTCTCTCTCTCTCTCCTGCTCTCTCTCACCACCTGCTCTCCTCTCTTTCACCTGCTCTCTCTCTCTCTCTCTCTCTCTCTCTCTCTCTCTCTCTCTCTCTCTCTCTCTCTCTCTCTCACCTGCTCTCACAGCGGGTTAACCCTTTCACTGCCACACAACAGCCGGTTAACCCTTTCCAGTGCCACCGGACAGCCGGTTAACCCTTTCAGTTCCACCGGACAGCCGGTTAACCCTTTCACTGCCACGTGACAGCGGGTTAACCCTTTCACTGCCACACGACAGCGGGTTAACCCTTTCACTGCCACACGACAGCGGTTAACCCTTTCACGGCCACGCCACAGCCGGTTAACCCTTTCAGTGCCACCGGACAGCCGGTTGACCCTTTCACTGCCACATGACAGCGGGTTAACCCTTTCACTGCCACACAACAGCGGGTTAACTCTTTCACTGCCACTCGACAGCGGGTTAACCCTTTTACTGCCACGCGACAGCGGGTTAACCCTTTCACTGCCACGCGACAGCGGTTAACCCTTTCACTGCCACGCGACAGTGGGTAACCCTTTCACTGCCATGCACAGCGGGTTAACACTTTCACGCGACAGCGGGTTAACCCTTTCAGTGCCACGTGACAGCGGGTTAACCTTTCACTACCACACAACAGCCGGTTAACCCTTTCAGTGCCACCAGACAGCCGGTTAACCCTTTCACTGCACGTGACAGCGGGTTAACCCATTCACTGCCACACAACAGCCGGTTAACTCTTTCAGTGCCACCGGACAGCCGGTTAACCCTTTCACTGCCACGTGACAGCGGGTTAACCATTTCACTGCCACGCGACAGCGGGTTAACCCTTTCACTGACACCCGACAGCGGGTTAACCCTTTCACTGCCATCGGGCAGGCGGTAACCCTTTCACTGCCACGGGACAGCAGGTTAACCCTTTCACTGCCATGCCACAGCGGGTTAACCCTTTCACTACCACCGGGCAGCAGGTTAACCCTTTCACTGCCACCGGGCAGCGGGTTAACCCTTTCACTGCCACCATCTCATGGCAACACGGCTGATGTTTGGAGATCTCCACATTGTCTGACACGACACACCCCAAGAAGAGAGAGAGAGAGAGATCAGGTGAGAGAGAGGTAGCAGGTGAGAGAGAGAGAGAGAGAGAGAGGAGAGAGAGAGAGAGAGAGAGAGAGAGAGAGAGAGAGAGAGAGAGAGAGAGAGAGAGAGAGAGAGAGAGAGAGAGAGGGTGAGAGAGAGAGAGAGCAGGTGAGAGAGAGAGAGAGCAGGTGAGAGAGAGAGAGAGAGACACACTGCCTGAGAAAGAGAGAGAGAGAGAGCAGGTGAGAGAGAGCAGGTGAGAGAGAGAGCAGCTGAGAGAGAGAGAGACTGCCTGCCTGAGAGAGAGAGAGAGAGAGAGAGAGAGAGAGAGAGAGAGAGAGAGAAGAGAGAGAGAGAGAGAGAGAGAGAGAGAGAGAGAGAGAGAGCAGCTGAGAGAGAGAGAAAGACTGCCTGAGAGAGAGAGAGAGAGATTTTTTTGATTTTAGAAAAACATTTATTTACATATTCTCATTACAATGTACAATGTGTATGTCAATACAATTACAGTTTTTCTCAATTGCTTTGGTGCATTTCTCTGATCAGAATTAAAGTTCTCATAACTATTAGTGCATTTCTCAAAACAATTAGTACAAACCGCAAAACCTAGGTGATAACCTGCAGAAGCGTGTCACTTGCTCAAAATGGATAATTCATTCCTCAAAAGCAAGTATTCATGTCAATGAAAGTGTCACTGTCATCAAAATGAAAAGTCCTGACACCATTGTTTATGAACAAGATAGTCAAATGGCTTTGCCATGTTTTCGTTATGACAGTAAGTGTTTTTCAATGCAAAAAAAAGTCAGATCTTGTGACACTTTCTGAAAATGCTCAAGACAGCACTATACACTATTGCACAGCCATTTGAAATCTACAGTTACACATTGCTGTATTTAGTGAGGTAAATGAGTACAAGACACGTATGTTTCACATTTTTACTGCATATGCTCTTTGCAATTTTAATTTGTTTGCAGCATTGTGCAAAAGAAAAATACAAACTAATTTACAACAAACATAAGAAACACCTTTGGCCTTTGGGTAGAGCTGTGCACAACTGTAAACAATATTGCATGTATTGGAACTGAATTGGAACATACAACATACACAGTACTGTAAATCATTCATTCACATCCAGACGTTCCTGTCTGTCTGGCTATTGGATTCAGGAATGGGGAGTAGGGAGGGAGATATTCCACCAGCATCCTTTCATGTGCTGCAAACCACTGTGTGACCAGAATTGCGTGGTGAAACGCACATTATCCCATACAACAACGTACTTGGTCAGATCGTCGCCATTTAGACCCCTCTCATTCTCAGGGATTATGTCCCTGTAAAGAGTGTCTAAAAAAGTCTGCAGATGTTGTGTGTTGTATGGACCAATGCGGGGCATATGGGTGAGGACGCCGTTTTCTGAGATGGCTGCACACATTGTAATATTCCCTCCTCGTTGGCCTGCATGGGACATAAGTGGTTGCTCTCTGTCCAATGCGATTCCTTCCACGCCTTCTACCTTTTGCCAGATTGAAACCCGCCTCATCAACATATATGAATGTGTGCAGCGATTCCCTGGCATCCAGCTCCATTCAGGGGAAAATGATAAGAAATGTATAAAATTTGCTTGACAGATTTTGACAACTAGTTCAACATATTTGTATGTAATGACTCAAGCAATGAAATGAGGACTATTAGTTTTATAGGGAATGACTATTCAGCAGTCATAAGTATAGTTCATTTTGACTGACATGACCTAAGCAAATGATAATGTTAGAAAACAGCAGAGAATTGTATGAAAGCAATTGATGCATGTCCAAAAGCATTTGCAATTTGTTCGGAGGATGAGAAACTGCTACTATGATGTGCACAAATTACAAAATGTTGTGGAGGTTGAACTAACAGTTATGAGAACTTTAATTCTGATCAGAGAAATGCACCAAAGCAATGAGAAAAACTTAACTAACTACACATTATATCGGGCAACATATGTCCCCATCACACCTAAAACCACATGAGATCTCACAATAAAAAAAATGCTAAAATACACCTGTCCGTCTGCAACACAACAAAAAACATTGAAGCTCCACCCAAACAAAAAAAGTATCCATACTTCCATTCAACACATAATATGTCATCA
>NC_140180.1:21198534-21208534 GCF_963971535.1 Notolepis coatsorum
ACTCTTTATTTCTAATGAGCAGTAGTTTCAGAGTGGCCACTTTAAATTTGAATGGGGCAAGGGACATGAGGAAAAGAGCTCTTTGCTCCTGACCTCACTGTCTTTCCTACCCAGGTCCCAGTTTTAGGTATGTCTATCTATCATCTCAGTGAGGTGCTGTCAGGCATCGCCCAGGAAGCAGAATATGACTTTTTACAACATGATGGGACTGGTGAGCTGTCACTTAGTTCTGAACATTTCAAGGTGTCCCGCCATCAGGGCCAGGAGGCTGAAACATCTTTGATCATCAAGAATACTCAATACAGATATGGAGCTCTGTGAAGACTGGGCTTATGGAGAGTTTTCAGCTTCTGGAGGGCGGTCGGAACACAAAGTCGAGGTCCAGTTCCTGTGGTACGGAACCACGTCCAGCAGAGACAAGAGCGGAGCGTATCTGTTCATGCCGACCGGAAGGCCACGCCCTACTCCTCCAGCAACTCTCATCAGAGTCACCAGGGGGGATGTTTTCTCTGACATCACTTCCTGTTACCAGCACCTCTACCATGTTCAAGGTTTAGAAGGTATGTCTGTGGAGCTCACTAACCTAGTAGACATCAGAGGAGAGTTCAACAAGGAGCTGGCCATGAGGATCAGCTCGACAGCACGTTCATTCACGTTCTACACCGACCTCAACGGCTTCCAGATCAAGCCTCGGAGGACGATGGCCAAGCTGCCATTGTAGGCTAACTTCTACCTGCATGGGTTACATCCAGGACTCGAGCTCACGACTCAGCCTTCTCTCTGGGCAGTCCATGGGGGCTGCCAGTCTCCACACCGGGGAGCTGGAGGTGATATTGGATCGGCGTCTGAACCAGGATGACAACAGAGGCCTCGGACAGGGAGTCACAGATAACAAACTGACTGCTAGCTCATTCAGACTGCTGGTGGAGAAAAGAGGAGAGAGGGAAGAGGAGGGAGGAAAGCCGGTCCAGTCAGCTACCCGTCCCTATTGAACCATATTACCTCCCTCTATTTAAATCACCCTCCCCTGCCCATGGCTGTCAGTCCAGAGAGCATCTCAGTCCCCTGCTCCTTTCAGCCCCTGGCATCCTCTCTGCCCTGTGATATACACCTGGTGAACCTTAGGAGCATACAGACAAGGCTGAAGGAGGAGGGCCATCTGATGAGTCTGCCCTAATTCTCCACAGGAAAAGATTTGACTGCAGCCTGCCACACACACAACAGCCTGCTGTGTAGCACCACACAGGGAAAGGTGAATCTAGAGACGTTTCTTCTCAGAACTGCAGTTATGTGGTTGGAGTTTGCAGTTTAAAATTGTATGTTTTTTTGTTGGTTTTGTTGAGATGTAAAGTATTTATTTGATTGTATTGTTGCATCACTTGTAGTATTAGTGTGTAAATAATTTCTTTTTTTATAAAATCAAAACTCTCTCTCTCTCTCTCTCTCACTCTATCTCTCTCTCTCTCTCTCTCTCTCTCTCTCTCTCTCTCTCTCTCTCTCTCTCTCTCTCTCTCTCTCTCTCTCTCTCTCTCTCTCTCTCTCTCTCTCTCTCTCTCTCTCTCTCTCTCTCTCTCTCTCTCTCTCTCTCTCTCTCTCTCTCTCTCTCTACTGTTGCTGCAGATATCAGTAGTGCAGAGGGCTCTTTATGCCAGTGTGATAGGCTGTAATGAGCGATAGCCTGCTATAGGCCTGGGTGTTGGGATGGCGCCCATAGCTCTTTAGTAGGAGCCAATGGACCAGCAGCACACAGCACTGACATTAGTGGAGCTAGTGAGGCTGCGAGGCTCATTGCAGCCGCAGTATCATAGAGCTTACAATGTGTATGTGTGTGCGCGTGTGTGTGTTTGTGTGTGTGTGTGTGTATGTGTGTGTGTGTGTGTGAGAGAGAGAGAGAGAGAGAGAGAGAGAGAGAGAGAGAGAGAGAGAGAGAGAGAGAGAGAGAGAGAGAGAGAGAGAGAGAGAGAGAGAGAGAGAGAGAGAGTAAATCAGTGAGTGAGAGCAAGAGAGAGAGAAAAAAGATAGTTCTATGTCAGCCCTCCTGCTGAAGCACTGGATCTCCGGTCTTGCCATGAAGCACAGGTCGGTTTAATACCAAATCAAGTCACATGTGACCCTTGATGACCCGAGCTAGGACCCGCCAGAGCACTCCGTCACTCAGATCCTTGTGATTGTGTGAGAAGATTATGTAGGAACCGGAGATATAACCTAGCTCTGGTCATCAGGGTCATGACTGTTTTGGTATAAATACTCGACCTGTGCATGATGTGCAAGACCGAAGATCCAGCGCTGTAAGCACCGCCTCTGGCAGTCAGCCATGCAGGATTCATAGAACCTCAGTTACATACGTAACTCTCACTTTAAAGCATCATCTAGACCAGTGGTTCTCAACTGGTCTAGCCTCGGGACCCAACATTTTCCTTAGTCGCGACCCAAATTTCTTAACCACTATGATTTTTTCTTTTTTTTTTTTTTTTCAGTAATACACAATCTTTCATGCATTGTTAAAAACATGAAATAAACTCAAAGTGCAACTAGGGCTAAAAACCCAATGAAATAAAATAATAATAGATAATATATGCTTCTTAGCAGATTTCTTAGCTTAACATAACAGACCTAAGTTTGGGGGAACTAATGGGATAACTGGGGTTGCAACAAAAGTGCAACTAGGGCTAAAAACACGATGAAATAAAATAATAATAATAAATAATAAATAATATATCCTTCTTAACAGACTTCTTAGCTTAACATCCCAGGGAACTAATGGGATAACTGGGGATGTTGTTTGCTCCTGACAAGAGTCTCAAAGTCTGGGGTGATGGTAGACAAAGCAACTCTGAGGTCATGCTCAATGTCCAATCTGTTCCTCTGCTTTGTCTTAAGGCACTTCCACAAAGATAGGTAGCAAAAAAAAAATATTATATATAAAAAAAAAAAAAACGTTAAAAAAAACATATTTTTTACACACACATCCGCGACCCAATCAAAATGACCCTGCGACCCACTTTTGGGTCGCGACCACCAGTTGAGAAACACTGATCTAGACGTCAACGAAATCAAGACGGCCTCTTGTTTTCGTATGTGCGCGTATGTGTGACCGATCGTATCGGACTCCTCTGCGTTGTGTATTAAAGGCTGATGTCCCGAGGGAGAGTCGAACTGGGGTCTCCCGCTCCGCGGGCGACGACATAGACCGCTGCACTAAGAAGTGAATTCACCTCTGGGTACCACCGTACCTATGCGTCTATTAACCCTGTTATGAGGAAGTGAGTTTAACTCGCAGCCCGCTTACTGCCACAGTCACTTCTCAACACACCTGTTTCTGTGACTGTGGATATACTCACGGACCTCCGTTACACATGTGTGTATGTATACGTTTGTGTGTGAGACGGACTGCGAATGAGCCCCACACAAGCCAGGTTAGTGTTAAAGACGGTTTCAATTTGAAACAAACAGAAACAGACGTTCTATAACAAACTGCATTTGACTGGGATATTATCAACTGCTGTACTGCTGTACCTACGCAACACAAGTCCACTGAAACCATCTAAAGACCTTTTCAGAAACATTCTATTTTGGTCCAAGTTTATTTCCTGTTCTACTGCAAGGAAACTATACAAGAAGGAAGGGTCATTATGTCACTGTGTAGCGCATAGGTGTCAAACTCACGGCCCGCGGGCCAAATGTGGCCCGCCACGTCATTTGATGTGGCCCCCCAAGAGCTCAGGTAAAATAAAAATAAAAATAAAAAAAATTAACATTAATATTGGGTTAAAAAATAGCAATGTTAAAATAATTGTGGGTTAATGCGTTAATAAAGCTTTAACTTTGACAGCCTTAGTTATTACACATTCTTACACATACATGTATGTTGAACATCTGAGGTATTGATGAAGTAACAAAGGAAAAAAGCCAAAAGCACTTACTCCTCAGACATTCTTTGACAATTTTACAGCCCAAAATACAAAAAAGATCCAGGCGGAATAGGTAACAAAAGGTTGAAGAAATATTGTCTGAACTGTCAGATGCAAACTGGCTGTGTGACATAACCGAGCATCTCGCTTAATTGAATAAAAAGCTGTAGGGACGCAAACAAGTCCCACCCAAAACTTTACCAATATAGTTGTGAACTGAGACAACCCTTATTTTGTTATTTTTGAGTACAGTTACAGTTGTGTGTTCATGCAGACACATAATAGCAATTTCATTACAAATTGAAAATGGGGGACCCTGATGTAAACAAGTCGAAAGTCTTTCTCTGGTCTGCATCCCCTTAACAATTGTGTGTATTGAGCTGTACTGTACTGTACCCATTCTGCAATCTGTTAATTAAAGTTAATTAAACGATCTTCCATTAGTTGGATGTATGGCCTCTGCAAGGTTGTGTGCAGCCATTTGTTTTTGTAACATCTGCTACATCTGTCCCACGTGTTCTTTGCAGCTCACAGTTGTTAGTTCTGCCCCTCTTGACTGTGACAAAAAGGTTTTGAACAAACTTAATGTCATAGCTTGTATTTGATGATATTCTTCTTTGTTATTTACTTGAATGGTTTGATCATTGATTGATGGAGTAATATGGGGTTCTGATAAACTAAAATGATTTGTTAAAATAACATAAGCTAACATATATTTTTACATTTATGCAAATGCATATGCAATATGTATAACTTGAATAAGTAATAAATACAGAAACAACATGTTTAACAATATGTAAATGAGTAGCTACATTTATTTTACATTACATTAACATTTATACAGTCTTTGGCCCTTTGAGGGCAACCATAATGCTGATGTGGCCCTCTGTGAAAATGAGTTTGACACCCACTGTAGCGCATGAATGCACATTGGTGCCAAGTGTGGAAACCTTCAGTTCGCCGAACATTGAGTTGAATGGTATCAGCATCTCCTTGTTTATGTAATTTACATGACCTTGGATGTCAGAACCATCAGCAATTTGTTGCATTGTTAACTAGCTAAAGTTTGATATATTGGTTGATATTTGGTATATTTCCTACGATAGCTGGTCTACTTAGAATTTTAATACAGGCTTCAGTAGAAGTGGCATCAAAGTCTGGCACCAAGCAGAGCATGGAACGCTGGTATTCTGACGTGATGACCCTTCCTTCTTTTTATCATTTCCTTGTTGTACTGTTTGCTAATACGGTAGCTGGCGTGAAATACACTGGAGCCCAAGCTGTTTCCCTAGCAACAGAATCCTTCAGAGTCTATACAGACCACTTCCGGTATTCTGAAATCATGGCAGAGAGAGCGGGGGGAGAAAATGAATGAATGTGGATGAGAGCCTTGACATTAAGTGGTTGTAGCTACAGCTGTGGGGGTGCTGGAGACACGATCCAATAGACATTTTCTCCCCCGGCTCTCTCCTCCATGAGCTCAATGTAACGTGGAAGTGCAGTGGTCTATAGCGCCATCACACGCCTACACAGACAGTTGGACAACATTCCAGGGTCAAACAACTCTGCCCAAGCACAACTAACCACGTTATGTTCCATAACATATTGAATAGGCTAAATCATCTTATATTGATTCTGCTCCCCCCATCCCCTCGTTCCTTTTAACCTACTTTATGAATAAGTGAAAAGAGTCAAATCATTCCACTTCACAGCGTCTGTGCAGCCTGGTTTATTCACGGTGTCCATGGAAACGATGCAAAATGCAGCCAGAATGGTATAGTCTGTTTACTTTTCTGAGACGTATATAACTGCATGACTCATAAATGTTCATACACGCTTTTAGGTTGTTTGTGATACTATGTATCCAGGCAATTCAAAGTTATTACTGCATTTCACACACACACAAGTCAAACCTCTGTATAGAGAGCATACATCTCTTGGCAACATTGTACATACACACACACACACACACACACACACACACACACACACACACACACACACACACACACACACACACACACACACACACACAACACACACACACACACACACCACACACCACACACCACACACACACACACACACACACACACACACACACACACAGCTTTCAATGTTGGTCACTGAGGTCAGTTTTTGTTACATTGGTCATTTGTGTGTGTGTGTGTGTGTGTGTGTGTGTGTGTGTGTGTGTGTGTGTGTGTGTGTGTGTGTGTGTGTGTGTGTGTGTGTGTGTGTGTGTGTGTGTGTGTGTGTGTGTGTGTGTGTGTGTGTGTGTGTGTCAGCAAGGGAATCAGAAAGTGTAGGGAGAAAAAGAGGGGGATAGAGAAAGAGAGAGAGATAAAGAGAAAGAGAGAGAAAGAGAGATTTACAGCACAATTTACACACCAACAAAACCAGGACCACTTCTTATTCGTGTGTGTGTGCATGTGTGGATGTGTGCATGTGTGTATGTGTGCGTGTACAAGGTGTGTCAGTGAGTGAGCAAGGCCGAGAAGGGGTCTGTTCCATTATGATCTCCACTGGACCACGTCTCGTTCCCTCTCTACTACAGTCTAGTAATGAGACCTCGGAGCAGCAGGGATACATCAAAGCTGCTCTGATCCATGTTCCCTGGTTACCACGGTGACAGGGACAGACAGACAGACGGACAGAAACACAGTCACAACCATAAAGAAGCACACACATACACATGAACACACACACACACACACACACACACAAACACAGCAGACTATATACATAGAGTGACATGTATAGTTTTTTATAGTCTACCATCTGCTTTGTGCCTTGCTGTCATTATGTACTATATCTGCTGTTTGCCTTGCTGTCATTATGTACTATATCTGCGACCCTGTTGTCACCATGTGTGCAGTCAGTGTTAATTTAGTCAATGAAAATGATGACTAAATAGGTCGTCAATGAAGCTTTTTCCCCTGACGACAACGAGACGAGACGTTACGTTAACACAATCAGTGCCAGCTATTATCCCCATCCCTGTAGTCAATGCGCCACGCTTTAAAATATAGGCATTTTCACTGTGCGTCACGATGTTTGCAGAGCTATATCTATATTCTATATTATAGCTATGGAGACAATACTATGGCTCATTTGACAGTCACTATCTCTCGTCCAACATGTAAAAAAGAGTTAATTTCTTCATGTATACGTTCACGTGTTATCCCGTGGTGAATATTGTATAGTTTCAGAGTGATCCGGGCTAATTCCTGGAAGCTGGGTTATGGAGCACTATGTGAATTTGGAGGAGGATCATCAGTATATGGAGAGGTTGGTCATGCTGGTAGAGGAGGATCATCAGAATATAGAGAGGTAGGTCATGCTGACATGGTAGAGGAGGATCATCGGTATATAGAGAGGTTGGTCATGCTTGTATAGGAGGATCATCATTGTTTGTCTTGGCAAAAAAGCCATCGGGAGAGCCAAGTGCATGAGGCGAGAGAGGGTAATGCATGAGTTATTGGAGGTTGATGGGCATATCCAGATCCAAAGTAGACCTTGAACACCTGCCTCCTCCCAAGGTCTGTCTCATCCCACATGTACAGTGAGTCAACTTCAGAGTTGCCTGCTACAAAAGAGCAGACCAGCCAATATTTGAGATGCCCAAACCCTATGATCAGGATATGGGCTGGGAGAAGATGATGGATGAGGGGGTGTTAGAGCCTGTCTGGACGATTGGACCCATCCTCCCTCCTTCTCTTGTTGAGGTACTGGTCCAGAAAGCGGAGTCAGAAGAGCAAGAAGCTCTTAATAAGGAGGCAGATTATGCAAAACATAAAGTGGATGAGGAGGATGGAGAGTACAAGTGTGATGAGGATGGAGATTGGAGATATAGACTTTGACAATTTCTTTGATAATGATGATGATGATGATGATGATGATGATGATGATGATGATGATGATGATGATGATGATGATGATAGTAGTTTAGGTTTTAATGTTGTGCCAACAGAGAAGCTGTACTGTAATAGTACTTTGTTTGAACCTTAACAAAACATATTTCACTGGATTTCAAATTGTATAGGAAAATGTGTTAATTTGTCTATGTAGGACAAATTAGTCTTTTCACATTAGTCTTCCACTTTTGGCCTTGTTTACACAAAATCTACAATATTTAGGGGATAACAGCATGATACAATCTTTATTAACATTGTATTTCCAATATTAACCTCAAATGTATCTCATCTGACATTTGAGTAAAGTGGGAAAATAGAGATGTGATCTAAAAAATGTCAGCTTTTTTAGCATTTTCTTGTCTTGAAATAGAATCAAGATGTGTTTGAATCTTAAAAATAACAATTTTACTGAATTCCTTGGGTCAATATTGTTTGGGGGAAATGTTTTAATTTGTCTCTAGGCCTATATGTTGTTAACTTCAAAAGTTATGCTGTTTTCTTTTTCAGGTTTTCGTTCAGGATAGGTGTAATAAAGGGTTAAAAAATAAACCCCATGGGACATTATTTCAATCTGTTACCTGTTATAATCTTAAAATAGACACTTCAAGGATTAAGAAAAAACAGGTGGTGAAAAAAGAATCCAGGCCATGCAGGTGGACCTATGTTTCCATTCTAGACTATATATAATGGGTATTATGTTTCATCGTGAATGGATCAACGTTTTTTTATGCTCTGATCGTCAGCAACGGCATACGTTTTGAATACTACATACGTTGATTGTTGCGATCGATGTGAAATCTTTGTTGGATCAAAGTAGGATTAGCACTATCATATAGTCCTAACCTTTACTAGGAGGTATCCCAAAATTAATATTCCAATTGTCTGATCGCGATTTCCAGTATTGATGTCCATCGGGTCCCTGACATGGCACAAAATATGCATCAAATGTGCTGAACGCGTTCCAAATTGCTCAAATGAACCGTTTCACTTTCCCGGGTCCAAATTCTCCACTCGGATCATATAAAATGTAACACACAGTGTGAAATAAGGTTTCAAAGGGTAGGCGATACTGCCACCTAGCAGGATTCGGCCGACATTGCACTCTCAAGGTCTCAGAATGAGTTCCAATGGTAACACAGAGGTCCGTGAGAGTGTATAGAATATTAAAATCGAAGAAAAAAAATTAAAACCTGAGATTTCTCGGGTATTCTGGGGTTCTGGCACTCAACCGCTGGCGAGATAAACCTGAGAAATCTCGGTGTTGGCGCAGAAAGTGTTAATGGAGATCATGTGACACTAACGTGACTAAATAATTGATGCAATGTCCTTGACTACAAACAACAAGAATCAAGAATCAAGAGGTTTATTTGTCACATACATACCAGGGCATACAGTGAAATGCAACGAAACCTATGCGTCTATTAACCCTGTTATGAGGAAGTGAGTTTAACTCGCAGCCCGCTTACTGCCACAGTCACTTCTCAACACACCTGTTTCTGTGACTGTGGATATACTCACGGACCTCCGTTACATATGTGTGTATGTATACGTTTGTGTGTGAGACGGACTGCGAATGAGCCCCACACAAGCCAGGTTAGTGTTAAAGACGGTTTCAATTTGAAACAAACAGAAACAGACGTTCTATAACAAACTGCATTTGACTGGGATATTATCAACCGCTGTCCAATGGGTTACCTACGAAATGTAGTTTTACAAAATAAAATCTTGGCGAAATCTGTCTAAATTTTAAGACGAGACAAAATAATTATAACTTTTAGAATAATTCATGTTATTATTAGTACAGCATTTCCGTTTCCTATGTAACTGCACACGACAGGGGTTTAAGGAACTATTGCGGGGGCAACAGGGTCTCTGTGGTCTTGTATACGGTGGGCTTGGAAGAAAATGAAGACCAGACCTCTGGGCATACTTGCTCCGTGCAATCCATTCTTTGTGGATCTAGCCCCAAGTGTTTAATGACTATTTAAATCTGCTGTCACTGGCAAAACAGTGTTTTGTGATGGTGTTCCTGGATGTTCTGCAGTGGCCAACAGGTTACACCTCGTATAGATTAATATCCGACACCTTATGTGAGATGGTCAGTGAGTGTGCCTGTAATTCCCTTCCTCTACCGGCTCCGATATAGTTTGAAAGACACAATTCATTGCCGCA
>NC_140180.1:21211034-21223670 GCF_963971535.1 Notolepis coatsorum
AGCACTGAGTGCTTTCATTTTTTGTTGAGCAAAAACCCGTGAGCACTCATCCATAGCGATCCAACTTGTCTAGAAAACTCAGCGAGGAAGGAGGTGATGTAGTAGAGAGAGAGTATAGAGCAGGGGTGGCCAACCAGTCAGAGACTAAGAGCCACAAAAATTACTATGGTACCATAAAGAGCCACACAAGCGTTTCTCAACCTTTTTTTCAGTCACGGCACCCTTCATGTGTTTCTAGGTCCCACCCTCTGGCCTCTGAAGTTGCTAATGTCTTTTTTATTTGGGCCTCACAGGGCTAAAAGTACCCTGTGAGACCCATGGTTGCAAAATTACAAAAGCACTTTTAGCCATTTTTAAAGTATGTAAATGTTTATTAAAAATGTTTTAAGGACATGTACATAGTCAATGGGTCCTGTTGTTCAGCCTCACAATGCTATTGGATAGTAAATGTGTTTATAAGTCCCACCCTCTGGCCTCTGAAGTTGCTAATGTCTTTTTTATTTGAGCCTCACAAACCTTAACCTCTTAAAGGGGAACTCCAACATTTTGGGAAGTTAGCTTATTTAACATCTTCCCTGGAGTTAGACAAGAAGATACATACCTTTTTTGTCTCTGTGCGTGCATTTTAGCTTTGGGAATAGACGCTCCGTTAGCATAGCTTAGCTTCATCACTGGAAGTGAGGCAGGACAGTAGCCTTACAGTGCCTTACAGTGTATTGCAAGGTCTGACATTGACCAAACTTGATATGCATGACCTTGGTGGGCTCTAGGTCAACTCCTGAAAAGGGGGTCAATGTCAGACTTTGCAATCAAAAGTTAGGGGGCTAATAACCCTTGCCATAATTTCAGTGCGCCCCCTAACTTTTGATTGCAAGGTCTGACATTGACCCCCTTTTCAGGAGTTGACCTAGAGCCCACCAAGGTCATGCATATCAAATTTGGTCAATGTCAGACCTTGCTATACACTGTAAGGCACTGTAAGGCTACTGTCCTGCCTCACTTCCAGTGATGAAGCTAAGCTATGCTAACGGAGCGTCTATTCCCAAAGCTAAAATGCACGCACAGAGACAAAAAAGGTATGTATCTTCTTGTCTAACTCCAGGGAAGATGTTAAATAAGCTAATTTCCCAAAATGTTGGAGTTCCCCTTTAAGCCTGAGCGGTCCGGTACTGGACCGCAAATAACATCACGCCATAAATCCATCTCTACAGAATGTATGAATTAATGTTGTGTTTTATTTTCAAATGTAACCAAGAGTAAATACCCTAACCCTGTCAAAACAGCAGTCAAAGTGTATATTTTCAGCATTACGTTTGTTTACCAATGATTTTAACTGTTATTAGTGAAATATAAGATTATAGAAATCTCAGGGCATTGAGTCGGAATCCGGCGCATATTGACGGGAGGAAGTGGCACAGCCAAAAGTGAGTGTAGTCCTTTGAAGGAAGAGACCCAGGGCTTTCGATGGGTTTTCGAATTTCGAAAAACTACACTACCCAGCTCACGTCAGCCCCTGTCAATCATCTGACTTCTGGATTAACTTTTTTATTTCTCTTATTTTTTGGGATTATCTCCCACAAACCTGAATGTTATTGCCATAAAACAGAATGCAGTTAGTTTCTCTACCTTTCTGTGAACGTCTAGCAAAAAACGGCGTTGCAATCTGATGAAAAATGGTGGAGAAATGTACATTATAAAAAAGTAACTGTACTTACAGTAATTTCATTCACAGTTTGTGAATCACGCCTGGTGATACTAAATCCAGATTGAACTCTGCCATTGGAAAGGAGAGATTTGTGGACAGCGACTCCTACAAGCGGTATCTACAAAACCTTCTGTTTAATCATATTCCCTTTATTCATTTACTTAGATTTTTCAGGTCTGGTCAATTTTAGCATGGTGTTATTCACAGTCAGATTCGATTTGTTTTACTATAATTGATATTCTCCTTTGGTTCATTACAATTTACTCAAGCCTAGTAACAGACACAATATTTCTGACACTGGGAATACATTCCCTGAGATCCATAGATGTCCCTAGAATCAGATACCAAGAACATGCAAATGGACCATTTAAAAAGAAAGTCTGTAAATGTTTATTCTTTTGTATTTTATTTTTTTATTCTTTTTTAAACAAACATATAAACAAACATGACAACACACGATAAGATATACAAGCATTAATTGTCAGGGCACATCCAATGAGATCACCTTTTGGTTAGTTGTTTTATATAAGATATACCCATAATACCTGTTATCTAAAAAAAAAAACTACACACATGCTCAGCTCGAACCCCCCCCTCCCGGACCCCACCTTGAGAAGTACCTCCACTATCCCTCGCACCTAACCAGACACTACCATTATAAGCTAGCTTTTATTTTTATGTTTATTCTACGTTCTTATGGAATTAATGATATAATTATTTTTTTATAATAATAATAATAATAATAATATTATATTTATATTTATTTATTTATTTAAATTGTTTAATCAATGGATGGAGGAGCCGCACATTGAAGGGGAAAGAGCCTCACCGCAGGTTGGCCACCCCTGGTATAGAGTGAAGATGCTTTGCTGAATCTTAAAACATACTGGGTGTTTTTTCCTCCCTCATCCACTAATTTCCCACAAACTCAGATCAAATTTGATTGCCTATATTTATGTATTTCTTCTATTACCCTGCCCATACCTGTACCTCCCCTCCACCCTCCCCATGTTGCTATGATGCCCACATTTTCCCAAGGGGATCAATAAATGAATATCTTATCTTATCCCTCCTCCTCTCATCCATCCTCAACCACTTCTGAGCATTCCTCCCATCCCTCTCTCTCTCTCAAATTCAAATTCAAACTAGAATGGGTGCTCAGTGGAGCACAACTGTCCACAGTGTGCTATAGGCGCCGCGGTAATACATATTTTCATCAATAAGGGAATACAAATGTCACTTGTCAGTGACAAAGAGATTTGTGTCATCAGCAAATAATATAGGTGACAATAAACTGGATGCATTTGCAAGATCGTTCACATAAATCAAAAACAACAAGGGTCCTAGAATGGACCCTTGTGGAACACCACATTTTAGTACAGCCAGCTGTGATCGATTACCATTGAAAACTACAAATTGCTCTGTTGTTTAGGTAATTCTCAACCCATTGTATAACCTTTATTTTTAAGACCATAACATTTTATAATAAAATAGTTGTGACAAGTAGTCTGTAGAATATTATGTTCTTGTACTGAAATGTTTTGTTTGTTGTTACTCGTGTGTATAAAGTGTCTTTGTACTTTTGTGTTCAACATTATAGCCGTGGATGTCCTGATTTGGTAAACCTTTGCCCTCTTGGGCCAGAGATGTTTCAGAGGCTGGGACGTACAGGCGTAGAGACAGCTCTGCATAGGACTGTGGCAAAATATAGGAAAACATTCAAGTTCTTTAATAGTTGTCATACAGAAGTACAGAATACTTTCATACAAAATGCTTCTTACTGTTACGCTCCAGAGACTGTGCTAGACAAGATAGTATCAAATAACATAATAACATAATATAGCATGAATTTAGAAGAAGAAAATGAGGTCACAGTGTTCGGTATAGACATAATGTACAATGTTCTGAGTTACCATATAATATACAATACACAATACTATGCAGTGTACTAATGTACAGTACTATCTAGTGCAAAGCAGAAATGGGATGAGGTACAATTTTAGGTACAATTTACAGTAAGGTGTACGAGTTGTAGTGCAATCCTTCATCCATAAATATAAAGTGTGGGGAGTGGGTGCTACAGTGTGTTTGTTTAAAGTGGGTGTGTGCTATAAGTGTGTGGAGTGGGTGCTACAGTGTGTTTGTTTAAAGTGAGTGTGTGCGTGTGGATGTGTGTGCTATGTGCGTTTGGTGGTTGTTGTTGTGTAGTGTTCATTCATTGTTCGTTTAGCAGCCTGATGGCCTGGGGATAGAAGCTTCTTCTGAGTCTTTCTGTGCTCGCCTTGAGACTCCTGTATCGCTTGCCTGACCGCAGCAGTTCAAAGAGGCAGTTGTTCGGGTGACTGGAGTCTTTAATGATTCTCTTAGCCTTGCCCTTGCAACGCTTGTAGTAAATGTTCTGGAGGGTGGGGAGCCCCCCTCCAATTGTGCGTTCGGCTGAACGTGTCACTCTTTGTAGTGTGCTTTGGTCTTGTGCAGTGCTATTCCCAAACCAGGAGGTGATGTTGCCGGTCAAGATGCTCTCTATTGTACATGAGTAGAAGTTCTTAAGGATCTTCTGGCTGACTTGGAACTTCCTTAGGCGCCTGAGGAAGTAGAGGCGTTGTCGTGCCTTCTTCACAACACTGTTAATGTGTGTGGTCCATGTCAAGTCCTCGGATATGTAGGCTCCGAGGTACTTAAAGCTGTTGACTCTCTCAACCGGTGCCCCGTCGATGCTGAGGGGGCTGTAGTCCTTGACCCCCGACCTCCTGAAGTCCACAATCATCTCCTTTGTTTTGCTGACGTTCAGGGAGAGGCTGTTTTCCTGGCACCATCCCGCCAGGACCTTGACCTCTTCCAGGTAGGCCCTCTCGTCGTTGGCAGAGATCAGGCCCACCACCACTGTGTCGTCAGCAAATTTGACGATTGTATTGCTACTCCGCTGAGCCACACAGTCGTGTGTGTACAGGGAGTAGAGGAGGGGACTCAGAACACAGCCCTGGGGGGCCCCTATGTTGAGGGTGATGGATGAGGAGGTGCAGTTGCCTGCTCTCACCACCTGGGGTCTGCCAGTCAGGAAGTCCAAGACCCACTGGCAGAGGTCATAGCCCAAGCCCAGGTCCCTGAGCTTGGCTATGAGTATGGAGGGGACTATGGTATTGAATGCCGAGCTGTTGGGGCGGTATGCAAATTGCAGGGGGTCCATGTTGATGGGGAGGGAGGAGCAGATGTAGCCCTTTACTAGCTTCTCGAAGCACTTCATGGCTATGGAGGTGAGAGCTACAGGGCGGTAGTCGTTGAGGCAAGCAGGCTTGGATTTTTTGGGTACAGGGATAATAGTGGACTTCTTCAGGCAGGTGGGGATGACAGCCTGTTCTAAGGACAGGTTAAATATGTCAGTGAATACTGGGGCCAGTTGGTCGGCACAGACTTTTAGGACGCGGCCGGGGATGCCGTCTGGACCTGCTGCCTTCCTGATATTCACTTTTTTAAAGGTCCGCCTCACCTCATGCTCTGTTACCCTGAACACTGCGCCTCCATCAGCAGCCGACCCCCCCCCCCCCCCCCCATTGCCGAGGCTTGTGAGCTGGTGTTGTTATTACCAGCATCAAACCTCGCATAGAAGGTATTGAGGTCATTTGCTAAGGAGATGTCACTGTTCAGTTTGAGGGAGGCGCCTTTGTAGTCTGTCATCGTTTTGAGCCCCTGCCACATAGCTCTAGAGTCAGCTTGTTCAAACTGGAGTTCAATTTTATCCCTGTAGCGTCGTTTGGCCTCTGACACTGTCCTCCTTACGTTGTATCGCGCCACCTTGTGGTCATTCATGTTGCCTGCCTCTAGGCCGTCGTTGTATGCTTTGGTGCGCTCTCTCAGAGCTTCACGGACGGATTTGTCTACCCAGGGTTTTTGATTTGGGTAAACTTTCATTTTGGTAGTGGGGATTGTTTCTTTCACCCTAGTACAAACATAGTCCAGCACTGTCTCCGTGTAGGCATTAATGTTATCTGTGTCGCGGAACACATTCCAGTCTGTGTTGTGAAACACTGACCGGATCGTATCCTCTGACGTCACATCCCATTTCTGCACCTCTCGCGAGACTACGGGAGTACTTTTAATTCTCTGTCTGTACTTTGGTGAAAGAAAAATGGATGCGTGATCTGACTTACCGAAGCCACTATCAGAATGAGCCTTGTAGCCACCTTTAAATTGCGTGTAACAGTGATCTAGGATGTTACCGCCTCTGGTGTTGCAAGTCACATGCTGATAGAAGTCAGGCAATACCTTTCTCAGA
This sequence comes from Notolepis coatsorum, assembly GCF_963971535.1. NCBI lineage: Eukaryota > Metazoa > Chordata > Actinopteri > Aulopiformes > Paralepididae > Notolepis > Notolepis coatsorum. The sequence continues at coordinate 21,217,013 of NC_140180.1, forward strand.
TTGGCGCTATTGAAATCTCCCAGAACTAAAATGGCGGCGTTAACATTCGCCACTTGGATTCTATTTACCTCGTCGTGTAGTCTGGAGAGCGCAACCTTCTTCGCAAAATTCTTCTTTTATGTAGTTATTAGATTGTGCATTCCTTCTTCTAGGAGACAATGTTTCAATTTACCACTGAGGAAAGGAGGGTTTATAATTATTTTAGTTTTTCTAGTCCCCTGAGGCCTCTCCAATCCTGAGGATTTCCAAATAGAGAAGAGCTCCAAGTCAAGTGAATCGTGATTAATCGCAAATTAATCGCATATTTTGTATCTGTTCTAAATCTACCCTAAACAGATATTTTTCAAGTTTTAATACTCTTATCAACATGATAGTCAACAAATGTTTGCTTTATGCAGCCATTTAACACAAAAGGATGACCCTCATGCATTGCAAATTTGCATCAAATTCAAAACAGAGTAATGCACAAAATAACTGAAAAGAAAATAATAATTTAAAACAATGAATAAAGTGTGCATGAAATAATAGGGGACAGAAAACGTTAGGAACTTGTTAATGTTACATTCACCCACACAAGGGCTGATGACCCACACTCTCTCTCTCTCTCTCTCTCTCACACACACACACACACACACACACACACACCTACACACACACACACACACACACACACACACACACACACACACACACACACACACACACACACACACACACACACACACACACACACACACACACACACACACACACACACACACACACACACACACACACACACACACACACACACACACTTTGAGTCAGAAACAAACATAGTATCAATAATACACCTGAGTGAAGTCTAGTAAAAGAAAAAAAAAGTTTAAAAACAAATAAGCCTCCCACACGTTACACCTCGCCAATGAGAGTCCGCGCTGGCAGGTGAAAAGAAGTGGCTGGCTGACTCTGCATGTATCGGAGGGGACATCCGATAGATTCTTCAACCCTCCCTACGACCGATCAGTGGGGGGCACATGCGAGCAACGATCAAGACAGGGGAGGGGGGAATTGGCACGACTAAATTGGGATGGGAGAAAAACAGAAAAGGGAGAAAAAGTGGATAAAAAAAAAATGCCTTAAAAAAATTATATATATATATAATCTCTCTCTCTAGTTCACAGATTCTTACAATAGCCTTTTTACATAAAAAAAGAAAAATTTCTTCCACTGTGTGATGGATGGACAGACAGACGGACAGATGGACAGCAGCTAGTACGGCGTACAGCCTACACAGTATAGGTGCCAGTGAACGATACTCACATGGCAGTCATTATATTCACATGGCTGTGTGTGTTATTAGATTAATTCAGTTTGCATGACTATGATATAGCAATAAATATAGCCGAGATCCACAGGGGGTGAAAAGGCTATACAGAACACGTTCTCTCCGGTTGCCTCGTGTGATCTGATGGGCTGGTATCACACAGGACTGAATGGGGATTATGTTGACATCACTCACTCTGACATGACTCAGCTCTTGGTTTGAGATGTCATGCATTGGTGGTAACCATGACAATGTGCAGTGCCGCTGGGTGCATTTCAGAGAGCAGTGAAGATGAGAGCCAAAGGGAAATATCATCATCTTCATCACGTACTGTAGGCTTTGATCTCTGTGTCTTGTTTCCGTATTGGTAACTGAAGAGTTACTTTGATCATGTTGTCATCTATTGAGATAAAACGAATGGTTTGAAATCGATGTACTGGGACTGAGCATTACTATTTGACCATGTAGTGTAGCCTTTACTCAGTTTACACAGTTTATTTGATCAGGGACAGTGCATACCAATCAACAGTTATACATTTATAAATTAATACAAATAAAAAACTGTAACAGGGTTGCTGCTAGTTGGCTGCACGGTTTCAGCCAGCTAATCACCCAACCCACAAGGGTGTGTGAATCAACCCAGACTACCATTGACCTCATCCTGACCTCCGACAAGTCCATGATCTCCAATAAAGGGGTGATAGCATGCGGGTTAAGTGATCATTATATGATATTCTGTTCCCGCAAAAAGCCAAAGCAAAAGGCTGGCTGTCACAAAATGGTCACATCTAGAGACCTCAAAACGTACTCTAGCGAGGCCTTTAACCTTGAACTGAAGAGCCTGGACTGGTCAGATGAACTCAATGGTACACTGGTTGAAGAAACCTGGCTTGGCTTCAAAACCAAATTCTCAACAATACTAAACAACATGGCCCCCCTAAGAACCACCAGGTTAAAAAATCGCGCTGAGCCGTGGATGCACACTGAAATACTGACCGCTATGAAAGCCAGAGACAAAAAATGCTCTGAATTTCATAAAAGTCAGTCAAAGCTTACCAAAAGCACGAGCAGTGAACTCCAAGCCCACGTGACTGAACTCAAACTAGAAAGAAACAGAATAAGAAATGACGTAAACTCCATGATAAAAACTGCAAAAAAAATGTCATCAATGACAAAACTGAGGAAAACAAAAATAAACCACGTGAACTTTGGAAATTACTCAATAATCAACTAGGCTGCAGTAAAAAACTTAAAACCAGGTTCTCAAACATAAACATAAAGACGGACAACACGCTCATCACAGACAAACTGGATGTAGCCAATTACTTAAACACTTTCTTCACAAACATAGCCACAACACTGGTAAACAAACTACCCTCCCACTCAGGGCAGTATGGGGTAGAACACATAGTAGCATACTACAAGAACCTAGGCGTCCACAAAGACGATTTCAAACTGGAAATGGTAACTACAGATGAGGTACTCAATAAACTGAGCGCCCTCCAACCGAACAAGGCCACTGGCCATGACAACATCCCCTCCAAATTCCTCAGAGACTCAGCAGCCGCCATCACCCCAGTCATCACACACATAATAAACCTCTCCATAAAACAGGGACACGTCCCCAAGGACTTCAAAATAGCGAGAGTAACACCCCTGCACAAAAAGGGCAGCAAATTAGACCCAGGCAACTACCGCCCTGTTTCTATCCTTACATCCATCTCGAAAGTCATGGAAAAAATAGTATACGAACAGGTCGAAAAGTACCTTACGGATAAAAATCTAATCTACGAATTCCAATCTGGCTTCAGAACATCCCACTCCACTGACACATGCCTTCTCTATTTGAACGACCACATCAAGCAAGAGGTGGACGCGGGCAAATACTGCGGCATGGTCATGCTAGACCTACAAAAGGCCTTCGACACTGTCAATCACACCATTCTGATTGACAAGCTAAAAGCAATTGGTTTTGATAGTTTATCAGTGAGCTGGATAAAATCCTACCTGGAGGGGAGAGAACAGATGGTGGAGGTAAACGGTACCCTATCCCCCCCCCTCACAGTGAACTGTGGTGTTCCACAAGGAAGCATACTAGGACCACTACTGTTCCTAATTTATGCAAATGACATGTCGTCAGCTTGTGACTGCAACTTGTTCCTGTTTGCGGACGACTCAGCCCTGCTGGTCTCTGACAAGAACAAGTTACAGGTTGAAAAAACCCTCAGCTCGGAACTAGGCAAAATCTGCATATGGCTCGCCGACAACAAACTATCATTACACATGGGCAAAACAGAGTCCATTCTCTTCGGTTCAAATAACAAACTCAGCAAAACAGACGGCTTCTCAGTTACAGTGGGTGACAATATTGTCACAAGGAAAGATGAAATTACCTACCTGGGTTCCATCCTAGAGGCTAATCTTTCCTGTGACAAAATGGCATCCAATGTAATAAAAAAGGTCAATCAACGAACTCGATTCTTGTACCGGATCTCCTCCCTGGTAAACAAGAATACCCTGAAGACTCTGGCAGGAGCACTCATTCAAGGGTACTACGACTATGCTTGCACCTCATGGTACCAAAGCACCTCAAAGGCACTAAAAACCAAATTACAAACATCTCAAAACAAACTAGTCAGACTACTGCTTGACCTGACTCCTAGAACCCACCTCACCCCTGCACACTTTGCCAACCTAGGATGGCTTAGAGTAGACAACAGAGTACAGCAACTTGCAATGGGCCTGGTCTACAAGATACACTACACGACCAAGGTACCCATGTACATGTCAAAATACTTCCCAAAGGTCAGTGAATACCACGATCACAACACCAGAGGGAGCTCCACAAATCATGTAAAACCCAGATTCGGCTCAAACAAGGGACTAAACACGTTTCGCAATTATGCCACAACAATGTGGAACGCCCTACCCAAAGCTGTAAAGGAAAGTAAATCACTACCCACCTTCAAAAACACTCTCAAAGAACACCTACGGGAGACTGCAATTCAAAACTGGCCCCTACAAATGTCCTAACCCAGTTGTACAATAAAGACCAAGCATGGCTTTGTCAGTATTCCAATGTACAGCCCCACCCAACCCCACCCCACCTACCCAACCTCCTCCAATGTACAGTTTCCATGTCAAATGTATGTCAGTATTCCAATGTACAGTGTCCCCCACCCCCTACCCAACCCCCCCCCCCCCCCCCACCTCCAATGTACAGCCCCACCCCACCTACCCAACCTCCCCCAATGCACAGTTTCTATGTCAAATGTATATACTCTTCTTCTGGATTTTTTTAGTATCACAAACAGTACTGTATTTGAAAATCTGGTATGTCATAAATGTATAGATGTAGCAGTACTGTCTATCTGTATGTCATGTGTGTCATATGATTAATTGAAAATGGGGGACCCTGATGGAAACAAGACGAAAGTCTTTCTCAGGTCTGCATCCTCTTAACAATTGTATGTATTGAGCTGTACTGTACTGTACCCATTCTGCAATCTGTTAATAAACTTTTCAATCAATCAATCAATCAATCAGTTGTCAGTTGTAGTCCCTGGGCTAGATGTTTAAGCCGGAAAAGAAACAGAAAAATAGAAGGACATTAAAGCTAATATAAAACAGTTTAAAACATATTCTGTACATTCACTCACTAGGCATTCGTGCATCTATAATAAAAAAAAACAGTGGGACAAATCAAAGCCCATACATGTATAAGCCCCGTATAGGCAGGCACACATAATCATAATCATAAATCACATAACCACATAATCACAATCAGGACAGTCAGGCTAGCGGGCACTGGGCAAGGCCTTTACTAAACTGTGCTTCCTGGAACCATCATGTAGGCTATCTAATAGTAATCTATAGTAACTGGAGAAACTGACAGCACGGCCAGAAAGTAGCACTTGGGAAACACGTAGATTTCAATTACAGGAGTAATATCAAACGAAAAATGTGAACACGAACAGCTGTTCAATGTGTGTGGGTATGAATTTGGATCCCAGTTAGAGACAACCGATTTGGAGATATTCACTTGAGAACAGTGGTTCTTTCACTTCTTTTACCATCAGGCTGCTAAACGAACAATAATCGCTAAACGAACAATAATCACTATGCAACAACCATCAAATGCACACAGCACACACACCCACACGCACACACACACTCACTCAAACAAACAACACACTGCAGCACCCACTCTCCACACTTTAGATCACACAAACACACTTACACTTTATATTTATTGATAAAGGATTTGCACTACAACTCGTACACCTACTGTGAATTGTACCTAAACTGCACCTTGTCCATTTATGCCTTGCACTATATAGTATTGTATATTAGTACACTGCACAGTATTGTATATTGTATGGTAACTACGTCTACGAACATTGTACATATGTCTAAACTGAACACTGTGACCTCTTTTTTTTTCTTCTAATTTTTACTATGTTTTTATTTCATACTTATCTTGTCATGCACAGTCTCTGGAGCGCAACAGTAAGAAGCATTTTGTACAAAAGTATTCTGTACTTCTGTATGACAACTATTAAAGAAACTTGAAAACTCACCCAAATGCACTGAAGCTCACTCCCTCATATTTTCCCATTCCCTCAGACAGACTTTAGCATCATTATTTCTATCTCGTCTGAACCGCAGCTCTGTTCACAGGGGCTCTGTAGACCACGGTTCATCAGAGATCCACGCCTACGCTACATCATAAATAAAACGATGCAGCGACTCGCAGTCGCTCGTGTATTTGTGTTCCCCATCGCAGTCGGGTACTGTGACACGAATCAGAATTCAGCCGTGGCTGAAAATAAACAACATCCAAATTCACAAAGAGTTGCGTAATGAGCATGTGCCACTACCGTACGCACCACAGATCGGAGAGAAGTGACTGCGCGTCGCCATCCGCGAACCACGCATCACAACAACAGATCGCGACCAGAATGTCCCCCTGGCCATGCGTAGGTGATCCAATGTGAACGAGGGCGTAGGTGACGTGAATTTGGCATATGACTTGTGAGTTGATTTGACACGATGCAGAACCCAGTCACACAGCATCCCCCTGAACCGTTTGCCCTTGAAACATGAGGGAGGAATGAGGGAATGACCACAGTAGATTACGTAAAAAATTATTTTACAGTTGGTATCATGGCAGAAGAAAACAAAGGTTAGTACATGTCACAAAGCAGGAGCCTCCAAATCAAATCAGTACCTTCCCATGATTCAACAACCGAGAGACCCGCCCCCCCTTTCTCTCTCTCTCTCTCTCTCTCTCTCTCTCTCTCTCTCTCTCTCTCTCTCTCTCTCTCTCTCTCTCTCTCTCTCTCTCTTGCT
>NC_140180.1:21226370-21249115 GCF_963971535.1 Notolepis coatsorum
GAGTGCATGAAAGGGTTTTCCAGGACTCAGCGCGGCGCGGCGAGCCGGCAGGACGCCACGGATCCCTCTCTCTGAAGCAGCGTTCCAGGCCGACCCGTCTCAAGTGATGAGGTGCAAGTGATGCAGCGTCGTCCCCGCAGCCCGGCCTTAGTGTCCTGATTACAGAGAATGGAATGAGGGCGGCACACTGTGTGTGTTTGACCAGCGAGCTGGAGACAAGATGCATGGTTCCCTATAGCAGGAGGAGGGGGAGGGGGAGGAGGGGGTGGAGGAGGAGGAGGGGGTGGAGGAGGAGGAGGGGGAGGAGGAGGCACGGTTATACAAGCTGCAGAGGGAGGAAAACAAAGGAGGGGGGAAAGGAGATGGGAGCAGGAGAGGATGGGTGAGGGAGAGGTCTCTGTTAATGTCGCTTAGCACGGCATCCAGAGGCAAGACGCTTGTAGTCTGTATACGTGTGTGTGTGTGTGTGTACTGTGTACATAATGTGTGTGTGTGTACTGTCTACATGTACGTGTGTGTGTGTGTGTGTGTGTGTGTGTGTGTGTGTGTGTGTGTGTGTGTGTGTGTGTGTGTGTGTGTGTGTGTGTGTGTGTGTGTGTGTGTGTGTACTGTCTACATATGTGTTTGTGTGTGAACTGTACATTTGTGTATGTATGTATGTGTGTGTACGAGTTTGTGTACTGTGTACATGTGTAATGTGTACTTATGTGTACATGTGTGTGTACCGTGTACAGATGTGTATGTTGTCTGTATACTGTGTACATATGTGTATATGTGTGTGTGTGAAATGTGTAAATGTGTGTACTTATGTGTGTGTACGTGTGTGTGTGTACTCTGTACATTTATATACATGCGTGTGTACATATTTGTGTACATGTGTGTGTACTTATATGTACATGTGTGTGTGTACCATTTATGTGTGTGTGTGTACTGTACATGTATGTGTACCATTTACGTATATGTACATGTTTATGAGGCTTATGAGGGAGTGTGCGTCGTTGAGATTCGAGGTGACACACGCAGAATCAGTGAGTTATCCAAACTGATGCGCCATGTCCCCGGACCTGGAGACAGACTGGCCCGCTTTATTTCCACCTACGACATCTATTTCAATTTCACTTAATTACTGAGAGGGATGAAGCAAAGGCGAGGGCATGCGTCGCTCCGATAAGCATTTATCCCCCGACCACAGCTCGCTCGCTCGCTCTCGCTCTCTCTCTCTCTCTCTCTCTTTCTCTCTCTCTCTCTCTCTCTCTCTCTCTCTCTCTCTCTCTCTCTCTCTCTCTCTCTCTCTCTCTCCTGGCATGAACCGTGAACTTGTGCAGAATTCCGGCTCTAATCTCGTCTCCAAATGGCTCCGGCGAGGGGGAGTGGGATGATATTATGGGGAAACAATCGTAAGGGGAGAGAGGCGCTCAAGTGGAGAGAGATACCGCCATGCTTGAAGGGAATGTATGCTTAGGGGAATGACCAGATGGTTGGGGAAAAGGTAGGCCTCAGAAGGAGAGGTCGGAAAGAGTGGAGAGAGGCTAGGGGGGAGAGAGAGAGAGAGAGAGAGAGAGAGAGAGAGAGAGAGAGAGAGCGAGAGCAAGAGAGAGATAGAGAGAGCAAGAGAGCGAGAGAGGAGACAGATAAGGAGACAGGGAGAGAGAGAATTTATTATAATAAATCACAAGATACTGATAAGGATAAGCGCTCAATGAATAAACCCAATCCCAATGGCAAAAGAAAGTCTATCATGCCTATACAGTACATAATTATACTATGGAGCTACTCACTACAAATGTGGGTATTACATGGTCCACCGCGGCCCCCAAACAGCATCACCAACAATGCAGATCGCTACATATCCCACCACATGGCCCCCGAATTGCCACCACAACCCAATGTAGATAGATAGGCAGTGAGAGCCAGCATGTCACCAGGGTTATCAAGTGGGCACAGGTCTCCCTTCATTGGTCTTTCATTACGGTAAGTTAGGCCCATGATACCTCAGGAAGGCTCAGCATAGCCTCAGCCTCCTAGAGCCATCCCTCTCCATGCTAGCTCTCACTGTCCGTGATACCCGCCTGCAGAACGTCCTTGTGTAACCCTATAATTATATTGAAAACAGAACTAAATTGATATATATATATTATATACTATAATATCACATATGAAACAGAAACAACAGAACAGAAAAGGAATACTCTTACCCTTTGTTTACTTTGGCCCCCAGCTGACATTATTTCTCCTCAACCAAATCCACTGGCTTTCTTTCTAACTCTCCCAATAGTGATATAGTCGATTGTGCTACAGTATGAACCCTCTGCGTCCCCACTTCTACCGGACAAACCCTATAGCTTTCCATCCTCACTGTTGAGTTTCTGCTGCCAAATCTGTACAGAAGTGTCTTCTCCACGGAATCCTCCCAGGGCACCGTCAATTCTATACAACCATAACACTAGGTCAAGCCTCGAGTTAGTGATAACTATTTCTTGTGGAATGCGTTTTCCTCCCAAGTCTATGTACCTGCATGCCTGCCTTCTGTTTTTATTTGTCTTTTATTTGAATTACTGTCTTCCCAAAGCTACAGCGTATGGGTTAGAGTCGCTGTGATCTAAAATCACTAAAGCTACAGCACTACACTATTGCACTATTTTGCTAATCTTTTATCGTTTTAAAATTGTCTATATTATGTGTGATGATCGAGCCATAAACAGGGAGGCCTGTTGGGATGTTGGATGGATCCGAATGTGAAGCACTGTGATTTGGTGTTCTATGTCTTACAAGGTGGCCTGTTGGGATGTTATATCCTAATGTGAAAAACTGTGATTTTATATGTCTGCTAATTTTACCCTTGGTATTATTTTACTTATTTTTACTTTTATCTCTACGCCCCACTATCCACTGTGTGCATACTCTGACCTTTATCATGTTCTGTAACAGATTACAGAAGCCTATTGGAACGTGAGGTTCTGATATGATTTGATTAATATATATCCCACGGTATCCTTTGTTCTTGCTTTACACTGATTTTATGTCTTATTTCTTACTGATGTAACCACTTTGAACTGCAACCCCATGTATGAAAGGTGCTATACAAATAAAGTTATTATTATTATTAAAGACCTCCTCTACATTTCTCCCTTTCACAGACAAATTGAATGGCTGCACAGTCTTTTGCTTTCAATTTCTACCGCTAAGCTTTTGAAAACCTGTTGCAATGTATACCGACCTTGAGAAAGACTAGTCTTACATACAGTACACAGGAATTGCATATGATTTTCCTCCATACTTCACTGGTCCCTCCAGCTAAGCTTCCTCTTTTCTACACTTTCCCTGTTCATCCACTGCCCCTGTTTAGCCTGGGCCACATCCTTTGTACACCTCACTACGTGTGACTTCTTTGTTTTCCTACCCAAGGTTTCACTGGCTTTCATCTTCATCTGCGTGGAACTTTCTCTCTATTACCTTCCCTCTGGTCAATAAGATAAGAGGGCACAGGCAGGGTAGTAGAAATGACAATAATATATAGATAATAAAAATAACAATATCAATAAAATAAATACACAGGGGGAAAAAAGATGAAGATGAGGGTCTGGTCAGTCGGATAGATGAGACATATGAGTCCATGCAGGGTTTATTAGTTAAGAATCCAACAGTTCTAACAGTTCTTGAGTTCTCCAGCCATTGGTTATCGAGCTGTTGACAGCAGTCCATGCCCACAGTTGTGGGAGCCTGATGGATATTGGCACGAAGGACTGACCGAGGCAATTTGTGATCTATGGCTGAACATGCTCCTCATCTTGGCTAGCTCCTCATAGAGGGGGTGAGTGGGGTTCTCCAGGACAGAGTCCAGCTTCTTTCTCATCATTGTCTCTGCCATCACCTCTGTTTGACCAGTTCAACTCCCACTATGGAGCAAGCCTCGTCAGCTTGTTCAGTTTGTTAGTGTCTCTTGAGTGGATGTTACCCCCCAGCATACTACTACAGACTAGTCAAAACGACGGCAGCAGCCAATTGCATACATTGGAGGATCTGAGTCTCCTCGGGAAGAACAGGCTGCTCTGACCCTTCCTGTAGAGGGCCTCTGTGTTGTCCGACCAGTCCAGTTTATTGTTTAAGTGTACTCCTAGGAACTTGTAGGTCTCCACCATCTCCACCTCCTCCCCTCAGATAGTGATGGAATTCGGGGGCCTCTTCTTGCTTCCTTGGTCTTGCTGATTGCTGAGTTGGAGGTGACCACCCTACAAAGCTCTCCACCAGGGCTCTGTACTCGTCCTAGTTGTCGTCCATGATGTAACTGATGATGGAGGAGTCATCTGAGAACTTCTGTACGTGACACATACTTGAGTTGTAGCAGAAGTTGGAGGTGTAGAGGGTGAACGGGAAGGGTGACAGCACAGTTTTTTGAGGGGCACCGGTAGTGGTCTTTTTAATTTAATTTATTTTATTTAAGAGTACATGTTTTATATAATTTCAATTTGACAGTAATTTTATTTCAAACCCCCCCCCAGTTGCTGAAGGGCTCTGGGGCTGCATAACTTATTTATTATTTTGTATGAGGAAGTTGCATTGTTCATTTCAATACCTGTAATAGTACAGTAGTCCACACACACACACACGTGCGCGCACGCGCACATGTGTGCATTCAGTTCAGTTGTAATATGACTGTAATACAAATACAAATGTTTCAGTTTGTCAGGTACATGCAACACAGATTAAAGTGTTGACATCTGTCTGCTTGAGAAAATCACATTTGCTGCAATAAAAATGATTGAAGTGAGATGAACAGACTGAAAACTTTATTTTATTAGATAAAACATGTTGACAACATGTTTACTTTGCAGTTGAAAAAGGGTAATACATCGCAATATATCGCAATATTAATATCACAATACTCAGCATATCGCAATATATTTTGAATCGCAATACTATCGTACCGTGACTTAAGTATCGTGATAATATCATATCGTGAGGCCTCTGGTGATTCCCACCGCTAGGCACCGGTGTTGCTCATCAGCACACCTGACCGGCTGCCCTGCAGTCTGACGTATGGTGGTCTGTTGGTGAGGTATTCAATGATCCAGGTCACCAGGCCATGGTCATGCCGCATCTCCGCTAGCCGCAAAGGCTGGATGGTGTTACGTAAAGGCGCTGGAGAAATTGAAGGCCCGTGGTGGCAAAAGTCAACCTCATATTGTGTAAAAGTTTAGCGAAACTCATACTAAGAGATTGATAAATCTAGTGATCTAGTGATCTATTCACAAAAACTATTTGTTTTGTTCAGCAAATCAAATTAGTTACATCAATATTGTGCTGTCTACAGTTTCATGTTAGTTTCATGTTTGCAGTTTCATGTTTGCATGTTAATTAAAAGTTCACTATTTGCCATTATAACGCTCTCATCTTGTTATCACCAAGGCACATCAAATGCTTTGAAATTCATGTTAAAAGAAGTAGGTCAATCTAGTGATCTATGCACGAAAACAACTGTTTTTCGTTGTAACTGTTCTGCCAATCTCTTAGTTACAACAAGATTGAATCAAACAGTGTTGTATTTATAGGTGAAGTAATGTTATTTACAATCTCCACACATTGCTTTCTCACTACACGCCCAGCCAGTCCGTCTCCCAGGCAGTCCGTCTCCGGGAAAGGATCATAGCGTATGGGGGAACGATTTAATCCAACCACCGTCCTAAACGGTTCACTGTAATATGTTTCTGACAACATTTTAGGCAAGAAATGGGATATGCAATTGCTGGATCTTAATTCATATTTGATCTGCGATTGAGTCGGAGAGGAAGAGAGAAATATGTTCAACTTGAGTGAACGCCTTTCACGCTGTCGTTTATGTTCGCCTCCGTTCATGTTGTTATCAACAAGTAAAGGCTTTGAAACTCATATTAAAAAAAAGTTGGTCAATCTAGTGACCAATGCATGAAAACAAGCCACTCTTAGTTACAATCAGACTGCATGAAGCGGAGTTGTATTTATAGGTAAAGTAATGTTATTTCCCATGTGGACACATTGCTTGCTCACTACACGCCTGTCCGTCTCCCGAGAATGAGCATAACATGGGGAATGAGAGAATCCAATCACCTACCTAAACGGTTCACTCAAATATGTTTCCGACAACATTTTAGGCAACAAATAGGACATGCAATTGCCGGATCCTAATTCATATTTGATCCGCGATTGAGTCACACCGAGGCGATCAATTGAAAGACGCGAACGGAGGCGAAAAAAGGCGCTCACTCGAGTTGAACATATTTCCATCTTCCCTCTTCCTCTCCGACTCAATCACTTCCACTCTCCTTTTGCATTTTTATAAAATAGCTACGGATAATCAGATACCAAATGCCCATGAAAAGGTATAGCACAGCCCACCTCATCCACAGGCTCGTCTGGTCCCCGGGGGGGCCTCAACAGCCATGCCTTGCTGCTTGAAGCCTATTATTTCTCTGACCCCCCCCCTCCCCCACACCTCTCTGGGGCTGTTGGCCTGTAGCCTACCCTCCAGTCCGTCCTTGTAGCTGTCCTTGGCTGCTCGAAGTTCCTTTTTGAATTTCAATGAGGTGAAATGCTTCCCAAGTTATAATCTTCATCCTAGCCCACTTGCGATTCTCATTGAACTTCTCTGGTAACCTTTTTTGTACAAGGCACTGTCATGGTCACCGGTGTCATGTCATCCATGTAAGCTCTAATTGGTGGGAGGAGCAGCCCGCCCCTGCCGTCTCTCTGCCCACCTACCACCCACCTCGATGCTCTTAATAATTACTTCCATCGCCATTGTGAATGCTAATGGAGAAATAGTACACCCTGCCACAATGCCTATCTCCAGTCTCTGCCGTGCTGTTGTGAAATCGAAAACATATTATAATATCTTGGCAGTCTGCTTTCACCAAGTTTACAATCACCCCTGGCACTCTAAAGAAATCAAATGCATTCCAAATAATATGTGGTACTGAACCAAACACATTTGCCAGGTCTAAAAATACCCTGTGTGAATCTCTTTCCTCTATCTCCTTTCTAAATAGTTTTCTAGCCTCTGTGCCGCTATACTAAAGAAAGTCTTACCTTCTACATTCAAGGGCGATATAGTCTGAAACTGAGGACACTTTCTCCTTTGGGAATTAGGATTTCCCCTGCTCTATACCAGGCTCTTGGTATAACCTGTTTATCCTCAGCATGTTCTCACCACGTCAAATAATAAAGGACTTACGTATATTTCTGTAGCAATACATACTGTATACTTTGTATGTATCAACCAGCTTATCTGTTTTTTAGGAGGCAAATAATGACAGTCATGGTCAAGAGCTGTGCCAGAATTTCCATACGTAAACAGTGTACACTGCCAATACAGTACATAAATATATTACCTATGGCTATAACATAACATACATTATGTATGTTTTTTTTCCTGTGGTCGATTCATATTTTATTTACATATTGTAAGCGAGAATGGGGTGTTATCCCATACTAATAATCTCAATAACCTTCACGAGAATCTAAGTACATCAGGCACATTTTACAAACCCAGGAGGGCACTCCATTCGGCCCTGGGAGTGAAGAAGACTACAGCTTCTACTTCCTTCCACCTTGGTGGCCTAATATCCACTGTGTACTCTACCTCTCCTAATGGTGGTGTATTTGGTGTAAAGGCCCATTTCTCTATTCTTTTCTCTATCTCTTTGCTTTGAAGCTTTAACAAATTTAAATGGATCCCTAATGCGGCCCTGACTGGCTCCTTCTTCTTTCTCTTCCCCCTAAGTTGTTCTGCCCTCCTGAGTACTGCTAACCGACTCCTTAGCTCTTCTTGCAAAACATTAATTCCCTCTCTCTCATCCACTGTAGCCTTTCTCCACTGCTTTCTGAAACCGTCTCTCCTCTCCTCCGCTAATTTATCTATTTCTCTCTGCTGTCTGCATGGACCTAGCTGGCTGCGACCTCTCCACCCTCTTTCTATCAACGATTCAAAAAAAAGATATAAAATTCAGCACCATTCTCCACCGTAAATAATGTCTCCCGTCGTTTCTAGTTTATTTACCACTGTTCCTTAACCACCTTCATCAAATCCATGTTAACTGTAATTCTTTCCTTTCATTTTCTCTAGTCCATTTAACTCGGCATGCTGGCCTCAGTGCCATCTACATGCCCTCCTCCAGCGCTTTCCCCCTCCTCGTCAGTGACAGGGTTAGGCCTACTGATATCCTGCGAACTGTGGTTGTCTACCAGTCGCTGAACTTCACCCGACTGGCACGACTGACTTCTCAAGAAGTACTGATCAATCTCTACCAAGCACTTCTTCCTTCCCTGATGTATTCTGAGACCTTTTACTGTTGTTACTTTCTGCCAGCCACAAGGACAGAGCTTATTTCCCTCTTACTAGTAGAGCTCAATGACTCTATGTAACAACCCATCATCTACACTCATTGCACACACACTCACTTTAAACAAACACTACCTTGACACTCACTTTAGACACTTAACACTACATTATATGTATCTATCTATTAAAGAGATTTGCACTACATTCATACCTCATTTGCATTTGCACCTTACCTTAAAGTTGTGTACCTCATTGTCCGCATTTGTACCTCATTGCATTTTTACTCATTGTACTTAGATTGTACTTAGGTTGTACTTTAGATTGTATATTGTATTGTATATTGTATGTATATTCCTCTTTTACATACTTTTTTCCATACTTTTTAGTTTTTTACTGTACACTCTCAGGGGCTCATACAGAACCAAGCATTTCACCGTAAAGTACATGTATTTTATATGTGACAAATAATAAACAAACAAACTTGAAACAAAACTACTACTACTACACCCCTGGCCTCCACTGATGCATTTATCCTACTCATAGCGCTGCTCTCTATAGTTCTAGTTCTGGAGGAGAGGTCAGAGAGACTGTCCGTTCCATGGCCTTTAACTGTATCATCTGTGAGTCATTTTCCGCCCCCCCCCCCCCGCTCTCACTGACTCTGGGGGTATTTTTCCTGTATTTGTCGTAGCTTTTCTTGGGTGCAGCAAAACTGTTTACAGTCTGCACCACCGCTGTAACGGGGTGCTAACCCACTGCTGTAACGGGGTGCTAACCCACCGCTGTAATGGGGTGCTAACCCACCGCTGTAACGGGGTGCTAACCCACCGCTGTAATGGGGTGCTAACCCACCGCTGTAACGGGGTGCTAGCACTGCTGTAACGGGGTGCTAACACACCGCTGTAATGGGGTGCACTGCTAACCCACCGCTGTAATGGGGTGCTGCTAACCCACCGCTGTAATGGGGTGCTGCTAACCCACCGCTGTAATGGGGTGCTGCTAACCCACCGCTGTAACGGGGTGCTGCTAACCCACGCCAGCCCGTTTGGGTCTATTCCCTCCTGTCAGCTGTCTTTCCAAGCAGTCACATGGACTTTCCCTAGTTGTCAGCTGCTCTATTCATAGCAGGCACTAGCTAGACTTTATCTGAATTCATAATCAAGATACGTGTAATTTTCAACACAAGATACTTGTGCCCTAATGATAAGGATAAGCGTTCAATGAAGAAACCCAATTCCATTGCCAAAAGAAAGTCTAACATGCCTATAAATAATTATACTATCAATCAACAGACCCATGCCCCTTTGATGTGAGCTCCAGGTATTGACAATACAGATGCTACATACTCTAGCACATGGCCCCTAATGGCCACCACAACCCAACATGTACAGTAGGTAGATACTAGGCAGTGATAGCCAGCATACAGGATCACCAGGGTCATCAAGTTGGCACCTTCCCTTCACTGGTGTTCCGTTAAGTTGGGCCCACGGCCTCGGGAAGGCTCAACGGTTAGCTCCAGCGTCCCAGAACCACCCCTCTCCATGCTAGCTCTCACCGTCCATGATACCCACACGAATAACTTCCTTGTGTTATCCTATCCTTATGTCAAAAACAGAACTATTATAACAACCCATGAAACAGAAACAACTGAAAAGAAAATGAATAAACTTTGTTTACTGAGAGAGAGCGCCAGTATTTGAATTCCATCAAATAAGAGATTCACTCGACATAAGCTATGATCTGTCATTGCTGCACTTTACTTATTAGGTCGCTTTCACACTGGGCTGTTTGGTCCGGACTATCGGACCAGAAGTCGATAGTCCGGTTTTTCGGGTTTGTGTGAATGCGCAGTCGAACTCGTCCGCGGACCAAACACGCAAACTCGGTCCTCCAAAAAACATAGGTCTCGGTTCGCCTTCATCGGACCAAACGCGGACCAAACGTAGTCAGTCAGGCATCTTGGGTAGAAGGAACACCGCAGCTTATTATTATTATTATTAATACCGCGCACAGCACACTGCATCTATCTATCTATCTATATATCTAACTGTGCATCTTGGGTAGAAGGAAGAAGAAAAAAACACAGCTTATTATTACCATGGCGCGCGGCATTACAAGCACACTGTGTAAACATGTCTCGTGGACAGACTTGGGTGATCCGCTGATCTGGAGTCAGACATGGCTCGCAGTCCACACACACAGACACAGACACACACACGCACGCGCGCACACACAGGCTCGCAGCCACACATACACATTTCCACTCTCTATCAATGCCACGCCTCTGCTACTATCACTGCTACGCAGTTTATGTATTTCCGCATTTCACTTCCTGAAGGGGAGGGATTTCCACTCTCCATTGTGTCCAATAGACGAGCGCCCTTTTCGACCGCGTGACATTGTTCAGAAAGTTCGGTGCGCTTGACAAATTGCTATGTGAATGCAGACGAACCAAATGAAGAATGCAACAATGTTGCAACTTCACCACCAGAACCGCACAGAGTCCACCAAAACTATATGTGAAAGCACCCTTACTGTAACCATTATCTATCATCTCTGCACTTTACAATAGAACTGGTGGGTAGATCTTGTATTATTGTTGTGTTTTCTTTTTAAAATAGATGATAGTGATTGTGGACGTGCTTGAGTTAGCGTGGCTCCAAACCTAATTCCAAACCTAATGGTCGACAATAAAGCTGAAATGAACTGAAGTGAAAGAGACAGAGGGAGGGGATTGAGTAGTGGTGCATGGAGAAATATCTCTAAGATAAGGAGAGGCAGAGGGATGAATACATAGTGGATGAGAGTGAATGGAGTGGAGGGGCCAATGCAGCAGAGAAAGAGAGAGGAAGATACAGAGGGGGAAATGAGGTAGGCTGGGTTTAAGGCAAGGGAGCGGGCAGTATAGAGAGAGAGAGAGAGAGAGAGAGAGAGAGAGAGAGAGAGAGAGAGAGAGAGAGAGAGAGAGAGAGAGAGAGAGAGAGAGAGAGAGAGAGAGAGAGAGAGAGAGAGAGAGAGAGAGAGAGAGAGAGAGAGAGCAAATGAGCTAGAGACAGACAGACAGACAGACAGACAGACAGAAAGAGATTGGGAGAGGTTGGTGTGGCTTAAGAATTTAAGAAAAGAGAGAGGGCAGTAGAGAGAGAGAGGGAGAGATGAGCAAATGAGCTAGAGACAGACAGACAGGAAGAGATTGAGGTTGGTGTGACTTAAGAATTTAAGAAAAGAGCAGGCGGTAGAGGGGGAGAGAGAGATAGAAGAAGAGGGGGAGATAGATGGAGAAGGAGAGAGACATATCTCTTATTGGGGCTCGGGCTTGTTCAAAGCTCAACCTAATAAAAAGAGGACAGCTGAGCAGATAGAAGGAGGCCGCCAGAACTGGTTCCCCCAGGACAGGTGCTGCTGTGTCAGTGCTGGCCCAAATTAAGAAAGAGCTCGGAGAAACTGGGCCTTGCAGAGAGGGGCTGAGAGGCATACGTGCTCTCATTCAGAGAGGAAGATTGCACCAGTCCACCTGACAACTCAAGCCTACAATGCCGTGCTGTCCATCTGTGGATTCTCTTATCGGTATTCGGGAAGCTGTGTGAGTGCGTGTGTGTGCGTGTGCGTGCGTGTGTGTGTGTGTGTGTGTGTGTGTGTGTGTGTGTGTGTGTGTGTGTGTGTGTGTGTGTGTGTGTGTGTGTGTGTGTGTGTGTGTGTGTGTGTGTGTGTAGGTGTGTGTGTGTGTGTGTGTGTGTGTGTGTGCGTGCGTGCGTGCATGCGTGCGTGTGTGTGTGTGTGCGTGCGCTTGTATACTAACTCTTTCATGCCAAGTACACACTAACCCAACATAGCTGTACTTGTAATTACGGGTATTTGTCTTGTTGATGTATTGTTTACAGACGAGGTTCACATTATTCCGATCTGTCTCCCCACCCTCTCTCTCTAGTTGTTGAAATCTCTCACTCTCTCTCCGTCACCCCTGTCTGCCTCTTGATATTGAAATGGAAAGACCTCTCTCTGTCTCTCTCGCCGCTCTTGTCATTGTTAAAACGTTAAGACCCGCCTCACCTGCCTGTTGAAGATCAGCGGCGATGTGTCTCTCCACTTCACTAGTGATCGACCGAATCGGGGAGCAATCTGGCATTTTGAAATAATGGGCTGATAACTGCGTCCACATGGCTGATTAGCAAAAACGTTGGCGCTCCCCCTTGTGTCAACGAGTGTCAATTGATTCCAGATAAATCTTTTTTATTTTTTTTGTATGTATTTGTTGAAGATAGGATGCGATAAGATATTCCTTAATTGATACCCTATTGATAGCCGCATGGAGGAGGGTGGAAGGGAGGTACAGGTATGGGCAGGGTCATGGTAGAAAGACATACAAATATAGGCAATAGAATTCTGATAAAAATAAACATTGTGTAAACAATATAATTAATTCTGAATATAAACATATGAGAAACATAAGCAGTGTAATCAAAGGTGCAGATGAGGGTCTGTATGCCCCATCAGTTACATTATATGTTACAATAAATATGGGCAAAAAAACATCTGAATATATACTATGAGTAAGTAAAGGAAACAGTATACACAGGTGCAGTATACACACAAGGTACCCTAACTGGCATGATATACGTCATATGCTATACGTTGTAGTCCGTGCAGGTTAGGTGGTGAGAGTAGAATAGAAAATGTATTAAAAAAAAGCTTGACATTTTCTGTGTCCCACTTGTTAATCAAATTGTTGCCCTTTATCAGATGCTAAAGAAAATTATATCTGCATTATCTGCTCACTAAATATTGCTATCCCACTACTCAGATTCAGATTACTTTATTCACCATTTTGCAGAACAAATGGAACGTGATTTGACGTTTACAGTGCATGCTTTTTCCCCCACCTCTCCTCTTTCTCTGTGTTATGCCTCAGCCTTGGGGAACTAGGATATAACAATAGAAGAAGGACCAACCCCCAAACCAGTCACATGACAACAGGTTGTTACAAGAAAAAGGCAGCGTTAAGTTAAATTAAGTTAGGTTCATTTGAACCTTTATTAATCCCCTCTGGGGGAATTCATCCCCTGCATGTTGCCCCATCCTAACTAGTTTGGAGCAGTAGGCAGCCACACAGTGTGGCGCCTGGGGACCGACTCCGGTTGTAATGGTACAGTAATTGGTCAAGGGCAATGGCAGGAGTATTATAAACCTACAGTAGCAGCACACCTAGCGGGTATTGCCTTTTTATTAACAGCAGCACTGATAAAGTATTTACACACATATTATATACGACCGGATGCAGCAGTTTGTGCCTCATGTCACCCTCTGTAATTTTTCTGATTGTTATTAATAGAATAGAATAGAAATCCTTTAATAATCCCGAGGGAAATTCGGCACTACAGATCGTGTCCAGGAAGATTGTGAGAAGTGTAATTTTTTTTTTATTTTTTTTTATTTTTTTTTATATACAGTATATACCATTAGTAGACTGATGACATTAGTTCACTACACTAATCAGCTATACGGGCATCAGCTGAGCTGGTTTGGAGAGCGGTGGAGGACGGGTCTGCTCAGGTCGACAGCTCCCGGGCAGGGTGTTTAAAAGAGAAGCCCCAATCAGTAGCCATCCAATCAGCGGAAGGATTGTAAGGGTGAGGTGAGGCGGGGCCAGCTATCCCGCTCTCAGCCAGTTGATGTCAGCCAGCCAAAAGCCATTATGCGCATGCTCACACACACACACACACACACACACACACACACACACACACACACACACACACACACACGCGCACACACACACACACACACACACAGTGAGAAAGAACATAACGACCCAGGGTCATGACACCCGGTTGTCATAATAATTCTTATCAGATAATAATAATCTTCAACGCCATGATGCTCTATTATTGTCATCGGATTTCTCTCATGCTCTCATTGACTATTGCTCAACACAGTTCTCAGGACTTGTCATATACGTCGGTCACACTGTAAGAGCATTGCGGATTCTGTGCAGATGATTTCAAACATGCTTCAAAATGTCAGGGATCGTCTGGGACGGACGGTTCAAACGACCGGGTCAGAACACGCCGCTCAGACTTAACCCTTTCACTAGCACACTACAGAAGGTTAACCTTTCACTACCAAACTACAGACTGTTAACCCTTTCACTAGCACACTACAGACTGTTAATCCTTTCACTACCACACTACAGACTGTTAACCCTTTCACTAGCACACTACAGACTGTTAACCCTTTCACTAGCACACTACAGAAGGTTAACCTTTCACTACCACACTACAGACTGTTAACCCTTTCACTAGCACACTACAGACTGTTAACCCTTTCACTAGCACACTACAGAAGGTTAACCTTTCACTACCACACTACAGACTGTTAACCCTTTCACTACCACACGACAAAGGGTTAACACTTTCACTACCACACTACAGACTGTTAACCCTTTCACTACCACACGACAAAGGGTTAACACTTTCACTACCACACTACAGAAGGTTAACCCTTTCACTACCCCACTACATAAGGTTAACCATTTCACTACCACACTACAGACGGTTAACCCCTTCACTACCACACTACAGGCAGTTAACCATTTCACTACCACACTACAGAAGGTTAACCCTTTCACTAGCACACTACAGAATAGTGGACAGGTTAACGAACGGCCGCCAGTGATGTCTCTCCGTCAGGGAAATCAGGGGTTTTAAATGGTGTGGTTTTGCACCCATCGTTTGCTTTGGAGCTTGTATACTCCGAAGAGAGCAGAGAGAGAGAGCAGGGAGAGAGAGCAGGGAGAGAGAGCAGGGAGAGAGCTGTCCCTGGCGGGACAGATAGCGAGCAGATGGGAGGAGAGAGAACGGGGAGACATGACCCGCCATCCCTTGATCTCTCACTCAACACAGCAACGCTACTATACATAGCAGCAGCCCCCAAAAACATCAACACTGTCAGGTTGTGCTGCGAGCAGCAGAGAGGTTATACATACTTGTATAACTGGCACAGTGAACACCCTCTGTACACAAATGTCAGATTTTTAAAAGACAAACAGAACATCTTGGTGATGTGTGTTTGTGTGGGTGTGCGTGTGTGTGTGTGTGTGTGTGTGTGTGTGTGTGTGTGTGTGTGTGTGTGTGTGTGTGTGTGTGTGTGTGTGTGTGTGTGTGTGTGTGTGCGTGTGTGTGTGTGTGTGTGTGTGGTGTGTGTGTGTGTGTGTGTGGGCAGGTGCAGGAATGAAGGAAAAATCCACCTAAACGCAGTTTGCTAAGATGTTAGGAATCTTAACCATTGCAATTCATTGTATAGAGTAGATTATAGCAAGTAGTATCAGATGAATGCCAGTTATAGTATAGGTTATTAGGGTCTTCTTTTTTTATTTTTTTTATTTTTTATAAAACTGTAATCCTATTCTATGACAAAAATTGTGATTATTTACTTTACCACGGCGACACGGGGGGAAGGGCTGTAATCTTGCACTTCAGCAGCAGGAAAGCGTGTGATAACAGGAGCCGTCACATTGGTTCTAAATTATTTCTAGTTGGGCACAGATGGCCTCGATGTGTTCCCGTGGTACTGCATCTAACCCCGGTCCGCCTCGCACGGCGCCTTGCGTCCTCACTGAGGCAAACACAGCGGTCAACAACAACAACAACAACAGCAATGGCAGCGCCATTAAGATTGCGTGAGACAATGTGACGATGTGATTGGCTGCTGGATGATGATGCCATGCTGCCTCCTCCGGTCGTTGCACTTCCAGAGAGTCTTACGGATGTTTGGAGATGTCAGGAGGACTTGATTAGCCGCGGAAGAACACTTGAAAATGTGCAAATGGACGTGCTGATGAAGACCGATGCATGTATTACTGATCTTAGCGGCACGGTGGTGTAGTGGTTAACACTGTCACCTGACAGCAAGAAGGTCCATGGTTCGATTCCCGCTTGGGGACCAGGTTTGGTACTCAGGTGGGGTATCTCCCAGGCCTTTCTGTGTGGAGTTTGCATGTTCTCCCCCCCGTGCTCGCAAGGGTTTCCCCCCCGATAAGATAAACCCAATAGAAAAACATGCACAACAACAGACCGCTAACGCTGTGGCGTCCTTGACGACGACGGACATGAGCACTTGGATTGGTCCCCGGGGCGCGGCTCACGTTGACGTCCTATCTGCTCCCGGCTGCCCATGGGGGGAAGGACGACGGGATGGGAAAAGTGCAGAGCGACATTTCATCGGCGACTCAGTGCATGTGTGTGTGTGTGTGTTCCTGTGGGTCGCCCATCTCGCATGTGTGTGTTAAAACTGCATGACAAATAAAGACTTCTAGTCTAACAATTATTATTATATTATTATTCTAGTTCTAGTCTAGTCTAACAATTATTATTGATGTATAAAAAAGAAAATATATATATATATATATATATATATATATATATATATATATATATATATATATATATATATATATATATATATATATATAAATTTCTTTGCTTGACAATCACATTTTACTACAATAAAAAATATCGGAATGGACATACTGAAAACATTATCTTATTAATAAAGAATCATGATATATCGCAATAAATATAAAAATACAATATTGTGACTCTAGTATCATGATAATATCGTATCGTGGGGCCTCTGGTGATTCCCACCCCTAGTGTATTCATGCCTGGGTATGTTGTACCTAGGGCTGCGCCGATACCACTTTCTTTTGTATCTGTCCAATACAGAGTACTAACGTTAATCAGATCCACTGGTGTTAGGAAATCATATTGCATACTGTAGAATCAAGTGCAGGTAAATGACGTTCCTTTGCTGACATTGCATTTCTTTGATCTCTGACACAGCTGCACATGGCTCTCTTGATATTGGATTTTAGTGTTGAGTAAATTCCCGATTAACAATACCTTATTTTAGCATTGGCCTGATAGGCCACGGGAACCAGTAACTGTATAATAATAAGCGTCTTGCAAGACTGTTCGCCTTGTGAGAGAGAGAGATATAGAGAGGGAGAGAGAGGGGGGTGAGAGAGATGAGGAAGGGGCAAGAGAGAAAGAGAGTGTGTGTGTGTGTGTGTGTGAGAGAGAAAGAGAGAGAGAGAGAGAGAGTCTTCAGCCCTTGTGAGGGTGAATGTAACAAGTTCCTAACATTTTCTTTCCCCTATTATTTCATGCACACTTTATTCATTGTTTTAAATTATTATTTTATGCATCACTCTGTTTTGAATTTGATGCAAATTTGCAATGCATGAGGGTCATCCTTTTGTGTTAAATGGCTGCATAAAGCAAGCATTTGTTCACTCTCGTGTTGATAAGAGTATTAAAACTTGAAAAAGATCCGTTTAAGGTAGATTTAGAACAGATAAAAAATATGCGATTAATTTGCGATGAATCACGAGTTAACTATGGACAATCATGCGATTAATCAGATTAAATATTTTAATGAATTGACAGCCTTAATTAATAGATATGTATAATGTACTGTATATTAGTGTGTGTGTGTGTGTGTGTGTGTGTGTGTGTGTGTGTGTGTGTGTGTGTGTGTGTGTGTGTGTGTGTGTGTGTGTGTGTGTGTGTGTGTGTGTGTAGGTGTGTGTGTGTGTGTGTGTGTGTGTGTGTGTGTGTGTGTGTGCGTGCGTGCGTGCGTGCGTGCGTGCGTGTGTGTGTGCGTGTGCGTGCGTGCGTGTGCGTGTGTAGGTGTGTGTGTGTGTGTGTGTGGTAACACCCGACCACTAACCCCCATCCACCTCTTCTCTGATTGCAGTCTGCTCCCAGTTCGCCCGCGGAGTGTACGCCATCTTCGGCTTCTACGACAAGAAGTCCATGAACACGCTGACCTCCTTCTGTGGCGCTCTGCATACCTCCTTCGTCACGCCCAGTTACCCCACCGACAACGAGGTGCAGTTTGTCATCCAGATGCGCCCCGCCCTCCGGGGCGCCGTGCTCAGCCTGCTCTCCCACTACAAGTGGCAGAAGTTTGTCTACCTCTACGACACCGACAGAGGTAGGTGACGCTGTGTGCACGGTGTGTGTGTGGTTTATGACTCGGGTTACAATGTGGGGGAGTGACTCTCGGGAAGTGTTATGGATGCTCAGGATAGCGTCTGCGTGACGAGGGAGAATAAAGTGGGGGGGGGGGTGACCTCTCTGGACTTCGCCGAAGGGCCACTTGTTGGAGCCTCAAAGTTTTCCTTCTCCCCACTGATATCATCACACTGCTTAACCCTTTCACTGACACACTACAGAAGGTTAACCCTTTACTATCACACTACCGATGGTTAGGGCTGACCCCTATTAGTTGAATAGTCGACTAATCGATCAAAAGGAGCCGTAGTCGACTGCCTACCTCTTAGTCGAATGAAGAAAAAAAGAATAATAAAATAATGTATTATAATTTTTTTTATACATTTTGTATCATTCTTTTCAAAAGAAAAGAGGCCTAGAAGCGTGGCTAACGCTAATGGCACGCATACCAGAGGCTAACTGCCTAAGAAAACAGGCACAGAGGCACTGAAAGAGGATTTCACCCATCTAATGAACACACTAGACTAGACAAATATCAAGATGTATCCATCAGTGGGCCAATTGCATGCTTTTGCAGAGGACAAGAAGCCTTCAGTCGACTCCTTCAGACATTAAGCACCCCCACAGCCCAAATTGAAGGATAAAAAAAATTTAATAAAAAATTATACTATTATACTAATTTCGCCAATCAAAGTCGACTAACCAAATCCTTAGTCGGGGACAGCCCTACCGACGGTTAACCGTCTGTAGTGTGGCAGTGAACGGGTTAACCTGCTGTCGTGTGGCAGTGAAAAGGGTTAACCTTCTGTGTATTGTCGCAGTGAAGGGGTTAACTGTTTGGTAGCACGGCAGTGAAAAAAGGGTTAACGCAGGAGATAGTGTGAAAATTCACAATGCGTACTGTACTGCACACTGTGCATATGCAGCGCCTATTCGAAATGACACCAACAGTTTGGTTTCATTTCATGTATTAGGATCCCCATTAGCTCCAGCGAAAGCAGCAGTATTACATAATAATAAGGAAACAACACTAACAACAACAACAACAACAACAACAACATCAACAACAACATCACAACAACAGCAACACCGATGCAATTTTCACAGCGAGCAAGATAATGAAAGATCTCTCACGTCAAAAAACAGGCAACCGGCAATTTACAACAAATCACATCAAATTCCGGTATGATCTTCCCACCACTGCCCAGACACACACACACACACACACACACACACACACACACACACACACACACACCGCTGTACCTCAATTATGACATTGCTCTCGACCTCAGGTCAAGGAGACAGACAGCATTATTTTAAACATACTGGAATCACACCCCCCCCCGAATGAAGTCTTACGAGCCCATAACCTTTAGTTAATTAACCTTGGTTAATCTTCTGTTTAATCATGTTGATATTGGCTTGTCTCTTGATCTGAAATGAGGTATGTCACAGCGGCTCCCCGTCTCGAAATGGTTTTCTTTCAAGAAACCACAGTGTCTGCCTGCCCATGGGGGGTTTGCTCATTGTGTCCCGTCAATGAAGGCTCCTCCGCGTGTGTCGTTCGCAGATTGCATGGCTTTTTGTTGACAATAGACTCTCTGGTTAAATCCAGCAGTGCCGCGTGTTTGACAACCCTGTCAACACGGGCCGATTGTTAATTTTTATTTATGTCAGACGAACAAAATGAGCTCATTATCTCGCAATAGAATCATAATAGCGTCCCACTAGTCCAATTTGTTCCAAAGAGCACCTGGATGCATACGGGGGAGGGCCACTAATGTGATCCGCTAACAGGAAGACGGAGAGCCGCCGTGCTGCGTTTATTTTTTTACGTCAACCAAATGACTGTGAAGATTCCAAACATGGAGGCCCAACCTTCCCACCAAGACGCTCTGCGTTCACTCCTCTGTGCCGTCCGGGTCGCCTGAATACTTTAGACAACAAATGTTTGTTTCCGCGTCTCCGATTGGCCAGGTAATTTCTGGTCATGTGACATGTACGCGCCAATCGTGGGACCGCAAGTGTCTACACTGGTTAAGCTTAGGCGCTCTTTCGAAGTTGGTTAAGGTTAGAGTTTGTCTTAGAGCATGGCGATAGAACGCCAGGTAGTTTGCAGGCTGTTAGACCCGGAAATAGGCGCAGAACTTGCTGTCCCACGATTGGCGCACATGGTCACATGACCTGGCCAATCAGAGCGCAAAACTCGAACGCGTAAAACAAACATTTGTTGTCGAAAGTATTCACTTTCTCTCACCTGCTTTGCCTCTTCTCTCTCCACCTCTTGCTTTCTTTTTCAGTCGCTCTCTGTCTGTCTCTCTCTCTCTCTCTCTCTCTCTCTCTCTCTCTCTCTCTCTCTCTCTCTCTCTCTCTCTCTCTCTCTCTCTCTCTCTCTCTCTCTCTCTCTCTCTCTCTCTCTCTCTCTCTAAAGTTTGCTTTAGTGTGTAGACTAGAGGCGTTAGTGTCTGCGGGCCTCTTAGAGGCTTGTGTGGGGTCTTGTGCTGAGGGCCT
Source organism: Notolepis coatsorum (assembly GCF_963971535.1). Classification (NCBI taxonomy): domain Eukaryota; kingdom Metazoa; phylum Chordata; class Actinopteri; order Aulopiformes; family Paralepididae; genus Notolepis; species Notolepis coatsorum. The sequence continues at coordinate 21,247,212 of NC_140180.1, forward strand.
TAATCCTCCTGTGCTGCCTGGTGATAAATGATGTGGTTAATTAGGGTCACTTACTGCAACTTCCCTGGGGATGCTATAGCAACCTGCACGTCCGTCATCAGGACACCTACCACTGTCCAGCTCCTCTCCTAGTCAGCTCCTCTCCTACCACTGTCCAGCTCCTCTCCTAGTCAGCTCCTTTCCTACCACTGTCCAGCTCCTCTCCTAGTCAGCTCCTCTCCTACCACTGTCCAGCTCCTCTCCTAGTCAGCTCCTTTCCTACCACTGTCCAGCTCCTCTCCTACCACTGTCCAGCTCCTCTCCTAGTCAGCTCCTTTCCTACCACTGTCCAGCTCCTCTCCTACCACTGTCCAGCTCCTCTCCTAGTCAGCTCCTCTCCTACCACTGTCCAGCTCCTCTCCTAGTCAGCTCCTTTCCTACCACTGTCCAGCTCCTCTCCTAGTCAGCTCCTCTCCTACCACTGTCCAGCTCCTCTCCTAGTCAGCTCCTCTCCTACCACTGTCCAGCTCCTCTCCTACCACTGTCCAGCTCCTCTCCTAGTCAGCTCCTCTCCTACCACTGTCCAGCTCCTCTCCTACCACTGTCCAGCTCCTCTCCTAGTCAGCTCCTCTCCCACACTGTCCAGCGCCTCTCCTAGTCGGCTCCTCTCCTACCACTGTCCAGCTCCTCTCCTAGTCGGCTCCTCTCCTACCACTGTCCAGCTCCTAGCCCATCATCTCTCTCCCACACTGCCCAACTAGCACCATCTCTCTCCCACACTGCCCACCTAGCAGCATCTCTCTCCCACACTGCCCAACTAGCAGCATCTCTCTCCTCCCACACTGCCCAACTAGCACCATCTCTCCCACACTGCCCAACTAGCACCATCTCTCTCCCACACTGCCCACCTAGCACCATCTCTCTCCCACACTGCCCAACTAGCAGCATCTCTCTCCTCCCACACTGCCCAACTAGCACCATCTCTTTCCCACACTGCCCAACTAGCACCATCTCTCTCCCACACTGCCCAACTAGCAGCATCTCTCTCCCACACTGCCCAACTAGCAGCATCTCTCTCCCACACTGCCCAACTAGCAGCATCTCTCTCCCACACTGCCCAACTAGCAGCGTCTCTCTCCCACACTGCCCAACTAGCAGCATCTCTCCCACACTGCCCAACTAGCAGCATCTCTCCCACACTGCCCAACTAGCAGCATCTCTCCTCCCACACTGCCCAACTAGCAGCATCTCTCCCACACTGCCCAACTAGCAGCATGTCTCTCCCACACTGCCCAACTAGCAGCGTCTCTCTCCCACACTGCCCACCTAGCAGCATCTCTCTCCCACACTGCCCAACTAGCACCATCTCTCTCCCACACTGCCCAACTAGAAGCATCTCTCCCACACTGCCCACCTAGCAGCATCTCTCTCCCACACTGCCCAACTAGCAGCATCTCTCCCACACTGCCCAACTAGCAGCATCTCTCCCACACTGCCCAACTAGCAGCATCTCTCCCACACTGCCCAACTAGCAGCATCTCTCCCACACTGCCCAACTAGCACCATCTCTCTCCCACACTGCCCAACTAGCACCATCTCTCCCACACTGCCCAACTAGCACCATCTCTCTCCCACACTGCCCAACTAGCAGCATATCTCTCCCACACTGCCCAACTAGCAGCATCTCTCTCCCACACTGCCCAACTAGCAGCATCTCTCTCCCACACTGCCCAACTAGCACCATCTCTCTCCCACACTGCCCAACTAGCAGCATCTCTCCCACACTGCCCAACTAGCACCATCTCTCTCCCACACTGCCCAACTAGCACCATCTCTCTCCCACACTGCCCAACTAGCACCATCTCTCTCCCACACTGCCCAACTAGCAGCATCTCTCTCCCACACTGCCCAACTAGCACCATCTC
>NC_140180.1:21249315-21336977 GCF_963971535.1 Notolepis coatsorum
GGGGTTGGGGGCGGGGGAGGGTGGGTGGGTATTGCGTTGGGGGAGGGAGGGGTTGACACTTGGCTCATCAGGCAGACAGATGTGCCGGAGTGCCTCTACCTCTTATCAGGTAGCGCAGCTCTCCTGGCAATAATGGACAGACAACAGACCGGGGGGGGGGAGGGCGACGTGAGGAGAGAGTCGTCTTCTTCAGGGGCTTTTATCTTCTCTTTCACTTTCTTTCCTTTGCTTTTCTTTTCTTGTCGAAGTTGGAAGTCAGAGGTTCTATCTTGTTGTCGGCTCGCTGCGGAAAGTTGCGAAAAACGATTTCACACCCGAAATACGCCGGCGTTATATATACTGACACGGGGAACGACTTTGTTCAAATATCTAGCGCTGCGAAGGAATTAAGGATTAAAAGGTAGTAGTTACTGTATAATAGAAATGTTTGTGAATAAATTGTAGCGCTTTAATGCCACAAAGTGTTGTCTGTGAAGTCGACGCGGTTGGTGTCTTTTATCTGTTTTTGCGGCAGCGATTTAAAATATAGTCTTTGGTATTTCTTGGCTCCTTGATCAGCTTCAGAATGCGAGCAGTTTGGGGTTCGGGTCACCTTGAGAATCACCGGGAACTCGGGAAGGAATCCGCATCTATTATTTGTGAGCGTGTGTGTGTGTGTGCGTGCGTGTGTGTGTGTGTGTGTGTGTGTGTGTGTGTGTGTGTGTGTGTGTGTGTGTGTGTGTGTGTGTGTGTGTGCGTGCGTGCGTGCGTGCGTGTGTGTGTGTGCGTGCGTGTGTGCGTGCGTGCGTGCGTGTGCGTGTGAGAGTGTATGTGTGTGTTATTGTTGTCCAGCCGTATTATCTCCGCCTAGGTGTTTTAGTGATTTGTGTAAAATGAAACCGGCATCTAAAGGGGAGAAAAAGGTGGTTGGTAATGGAATCCTCTTGCAATGGCTGCTCAGAGGTCTCACTAATAGCCCTCTGTGAGACAGCTTTGACAGCTGGGCTGGCACCCTGGCCTTTCAGGGTAAAGATTGTTTTCAAACACAAGTGACGAAGGAGGAGAGGAACACATCACTGTGTTTTATCACTTAGAATGACGCGGCTCTCTGATAAGCAACGACATGTTTTGCTTGGAGACCCTGGCCATGTGCGCTTTTTCATTTGCGCTTTCATTTACGCAATACTGGAGGTAGTATTCTCTGAACTGTCCTGCTTGGGCGGGGGGGGGGGGGGGGGGGGCAAACGGTATGCTACGGAAAAGTAATCACCACTTCTCTTCATCTACATGGTTTTAATTCAATAAACCGATCAATAGACTCAATGAATTACATCCACGGTATGCATTTAGCTCCTTTATTGGCTTGACAAAAAAATAAACCTTTTAGGCCTTATTGCCGTCTGAGAAGCGTCGTCCATGTGCTCCAGGGCCTGATGTATTGGAGGGAATAGGAGGTACATGTGGACCAAATGTGCCACGATTCAATCAATAATTATATCTTAAGAAATAAGATAGATAATTACATAAATTAAATGTGGAAATATATCTAAATGAGTAAATACAATTTTAAATACTTGTATACTTTTATTATGTTATATTATTTTATTTCATGATAGCTGTTTTCATAATAATGTAATTATATGAATGCATTTATTTATTTTTCATGATAACCTTTTGTCAGAAAACAACAAACTATTCTAAAAATAAATAAATTATTTTTATAAAAATAAAAAATGTCCTCCTTTTCACAGCGTGGCCACAAGCCGTCAACCAATCACAGCTCACTGCTATGTGCACAATCACAGCTCATACTGCTACATGCATACAGCGAACCACAAGGTAACATGTTACCTAGCTAATGACGTTAATGTTCGCAAGGTACGTTAGCCAAGCTCTTATTAACGTTAGCAAGGTACGTTAGCCAAGCTCTTATTATAGTTAGCAAGGTACGTTAGCCAAGCTCTTATCAATTTTAGCAAGGTATGTTAGCCACGTTGACTAATGCGTCCTTAACAAACTCCACACCTAGTAACTTCCTATCCATAGCTCAGGGCAGCCAACCTTTCAGAAAATATTATACCAAATGTAGATAAAAAAAAGGTTATCTCTATCTTTTATCCTCTATTATAATATTAAAAAAAACATTGGGGGGGCTGTCTCACGCTCAATGCGTGCGAGTTGGCAGCTCTGTAGCTAAAGATTGCACAGGGAAGCTACGTCATTATGTGTCTATTAGACTATCTGTTATTTCATAATGACACTTTTTTATAATGGTGTGGCCATCTGTCAATCAGCATGAGGGTCAGGTTTCACACATTCAGACTAGGGTCGTTAGTCTGTCTCGCATTACCTGGGACATCTCGTATTGGGCTAATTGGGACCTCCATTGTCCCTTATGTTGACTGCCAAATTATCTGTGATAAGGAGGCGGGGAGGAGAGGAAATGAGATAGTGGAGATAGGGGAATCACTGGAAGGGAACCGCAAACAGCTGTTTCTATGTGCTGGTTTTGAGTGATTGATTGTCTAAGGAACAAGAACTTTGAGAGACTCGAGGCCTTGTCCAGACGACGGCGATTTTGGGTGTATCCGCCAAGTATTTTATCGTATGCACGTTTCGTCCGGACAGAACCGCATTCTGGGTAGCCTGAATACGCTATTTTCTGAGAACGGGTCCCAGAGTGAAAAAATATCTGAAGACGCAATAAATCAATAAATCAACGGCACCCTTGCGTTCCCGTCTTTACAAGCCAGTACGCATCTTCCCTGAACCGAGTCCTCGTCTGCACCTTCCGAGTCCGAATCGAGCCGATGCTTGAGTCCAAGTCAAGTCACAAGTCCTGAAAATCAGTCCAGGACTCGGACTCGAGTCAGAGTCCTGGACTTGAGTACCGTCTACAACACTGAACAGCACACAGTTGAGAAGAGATTCCGCTGGACAAAACAATAGCAGTGTGACAACTTCCCTCAGAGTCAGCTCTATTGTTAGCTGTGTCTTACAGCAAAAGTCCATAAAGGATTTAAGTTCCTCTTTGAAGATATCATCTTAACTGTGAAGGTGAGTGTAATTTTGTTTACTATGTCAGTGTTAGCTAACGTTAGCTAGCTAGCACAAATGTTGTTGTAAGTTAATTCGTCGAAAAACCCAAGACAACGGCTGCTGCGCTATCTAGCTATGAGTGTAGTGCATGGAGGTGTGTAGCCTAATGTGAAGATAATGCATGCTCTAAAACAATGAGGTTTTATTTTTGCCAAAGTTGCAAGAATTATTTATACGAGAAGAATATTGTTTACCCCGTGAATTACATCTTATGTGCTCCCCTTCCTGCTGGATCATGGACATGTTTCATAATGTAGCACTTCAGCTGTTAAACTTCATTATACATTTATACATACATACATTTATACATGGGGTCCACTTCCACTGCTATGCAGACAACACACAGGTCTACATCTCCTCCAAGCCCACCACTTCCCTTCCCCCACCTCCCTCACCACCTGCCTTGAGGACATCGGGAGCTGGATAAGCAGAAACTTCCTGAAATTAAATGGCAGCAAAAACTGAGGCCCTGCTCATCGGCTCCAAATCCACCCTCACCAGATCACAAAACACCCCAGTTCCAAACATCACCATCGACGGCTTCCCTGTACCCTTCTCCCCCAAAGTTAAAAGCCTCGGTGTCATCCTGGACGGCTCCCTCTCCTTTGCACCACACATCAAAACATCACCCGGTCTGCCTTCTTTCACCTCCGTAATATCTCCAGACTCCGCCCATCTCTGTCCCAATCAAACACGGAAACCCTGGTCCACTCATTCGTCACATCCCGGATCAACTATTGAAAACCTGAAAGGCGCCACCAAATAAAATGTATTATTATTTATTATTATTATTATTATTATTATTATTATTATTATTATTATTATTATTATTATTATTATTATTATTATTATTATTATTATTATTATTATTATTTATTATTATTATTATTATTATACTAAGTTATTACTGATATTTCAGGGCGAGGCAGGCTAGCTTCATGCACCCGATTGCTTACTAATTATTCATATATCTCCCTCTCTCTCTGTATCTCTCTGTCTCTCTCTCTCTCTGTCTCTCGCTCTCTCTCTCTCTCTCTCTCTATCTCTATCTCTATCTCTCTCTCCATCTCTCTCTCTCCCTCTCTCCATATCTCTCTCTCGTCTCTCCCTCTATCTCTCTCTATCTATATATCTCTATCTATCTCTCTCTATCTATATCTCTCTATCTCTCTCTCTATCTCCCTCTCTCCCTCCATCTCTCCATCTCTCTCTCCATGTCTTCTCATACAGGAGTGCCGGGGGAACATATGCAGTGCACACTGGGAGTAACAAGATTTTATCTTCTGGACCAGCCAGGGCTCTTTCATATTACCAATCGTTCAACACATTCAAAATGTGCTTATACCTGCTACTGTATGTGTATTTAACAGGTGGCACTCATTTTGTTGGCGTGGAATGACAACATATTTGCTTGTAAATTGATAGTAAAAATTACTTCAAAAGTAAAAGTCTAATCCTTTGATGTTTTCTTCTGTGCATTATGTAATGCAGCTTTAAGATTCAGCTTACAGGATGATGTGTGACAGTAAGTACAGCCAGTGGGATATTTATTCAATTTACACAATTATAGCTATTGCTCTACTCCTCGTCTCTAGCGAGAGGTAAACCTGAAGCTATGATGCAGATTTATTATCATTTCACGCTGTTTGCAAAGGGGACTCACTAAAAACTTGGTATCTCATTGCACCGTGTCCAATGGGAGGTTAAGGTGTGTGTGTGTGTGTGTGTGTGTGTGTGTGTGTGTGTGTGTGTGTGTGTGTGTGTGTGTGTGTGTGTGTGTGTGTGTGTGTGTGTGTGTGTGTGTGTGTGTGTGTGTGTGTGTGTGTGTGTGTGTGTGTGTGTGTGTGTGTGTGTGTGTGTGTGTGTGTGTGTGTGTGTGTGTGTGGTTCATACATTACGTGAGTTTATACATGAGATACCATGTTTTTAAGGAAGTCCCATTTGCAAACGGTGACCCTTGTCCACTGGTGCTACCCCATCCAGGCCATCCAGTAATTTAGAGCCAAGTGTAATAATAGAAACATAGATACATTCAAATGTAAAAAAAGATTAAAAAAAAAAAAAAAAAAAGAGAATCTGGTGATGTTTAATGCTAGTAGACGTGTACAAGTCATGGCACAATAAGAATTGACTGTACCACAATATGACAGCGTCGTTACATGAAATCATCTGTCCAGATACTCGCACCCCTGAAATAGTAGACTGATCCACAAACGTGCTGTATTGTTAAAAAAAATCTTTTAATATCCCCTCAGACTGAAGGTGGCAATCTGTAATTTAACCTTTACTAGTAATGATGCACCACACCATGATATACTAATATTTCATTGATAAAGCAATTTACAGAACAAAAAGTATGCTTGGCTAATTAATGAAGTAGGAGGAATATGAGGAAATAGGTTGATTGACATGAGTGTAACTACGGTTGATCTAATGCTGGGTGTTAGTATTAGACGACTGGGGGTCAAAGGCCAGAGGAGGAGTGTGAGGTGACGTCACTCAGGGTCCAGATGTGCGCCTGGCAGGCCCTGTAGGAGAAGAGCAAAGAGAGGGAGAGGGAAGGGTTAACGGATGGGATACATGAACCTCACCTACTCGACCGTGTTCTGACTCAGAATATCAGTATTATATAAATATCAATTCAAGTACAGTATAAGGACGTTTTAACAGCTGAAATGCTACATTATGAAACATTTTCATAAAATGTTTTCCCCTCTTGCTGCCTTGGAAATGACTGCTGTATATATCCCTCCACAAGCGAACTCCGCCAGGGCCCTGGCAGCGCAACAAGATCATCTCAACAAACATCAGATCAAACATCCGGACGCAGCGATGATCGTAGCTGGCGATTTCAATCAGGCGAATTTGACAAAAGTGATGCCGTCTTTTTTTCAACACATCGCCTGCTCCACAAGAGGGGGTTAACACACTCGACCATTGCTACACCCCGTTCAGAGCCGGCTACAAGGCTGTAGCGGCTCCACCATTGACGGGGGCTACAAGCTCATCCGATCACGACGCCATTATCCTCATTCCGGCTTACAAACAAAGATCACGTGACGCCGTCGTGTCATGTGAGACAAAAAAATGGACGACCAATCAGAGGCCACGCTTCAGGATGCGCTCTAGGATGTTGACTGGAATATGTTTCAAGGAAGCGCCAGTGATGTCAGCGAGTTCGCCGACAGCGTTATTTGCTTCATCGCACACGCCCACACTTATGGCCACTAAGGAAAGGTCACTTTAAAAAATAGTATAGCATAACCTGAGATTGTATAAAATATGTAAATAACTATGTACAAATACCGATATGCCCTACTATGTTACTTGTTTATTGCACAATGTTGTTTTATTGGACTCTATTATATGTTGTTACTACTGTATTGCACATCGTTGCGGGCAAGACCACCCGCATTTCATTGTATACTTGTATGCCGTGACAAATAAAACGCTTGACTTGACTTGACTTGAAACAACTATTCTTCCTGGGGTCCACACAAAATGACAAAATAAAATATAACCACCACATTATGTACATTCACACAGTTACAATTATCAATAAAAACAATTTAAATGAAATACAAATAATAATGATAATAAAGTTATCTCACCAGAATAACATTTGAACATATAGTTAAGCGCCACAATTATAACCAGCCATCACCTCTGAAAATATCACATCATAATACAGTTCAAACGGATTTCTTTCTGAATAATTGCTGTTCTTGGTATACATGAACCTGACCTACTCAACCTTGTTCCGACTCAGAATATCAGTAATACATATATAAATATCAATTCAAGTATAATGAAGTTTAACAGCTGAAAGTGAAACATTATGAAAGTGTTTTCCGCTCTCGCAGATTGTGTAAGCTAAGAAGTGTTGTGTTTGGGTGAAACACATTTTTGGTGAACCGTTTAGGTGGAAAAAGATAAAGTTAACCGGCTTAAGACGTGTAAGGGGGCGAGGCGTTCATAGATCCTTGCATTCTCAATGAGGGCAACGGTGTAAGGATGCTGCTATGCCATTTTCAGTAGTTTATTTGATGGTGAAAACTAGGGATGTTCGATATTGGCTTTTTTACCGATACCGATATCAACCGATACCGATATATGCAGGGTCCCCCCCCTGGTAACATTAACATTACATATCTCTTGACGTGGAATTAACACAACATTATGCATACTTTTGACAATAAATAAAATCTGAATTTGTTCTTACTTGCTTGCCTGGGTAAATAAAGGTTAAACAAATGTAAAAAAAAAATAAAGATTTCTTTTAATTTGTTTTGAAAACCGATACCGATCATTTCCGATATCGCATTTTAATGTTAATATCGGCCGATAATATCGGTAGGCCTATAATATCGGACATCCCTAGTGAAAACAAGATTTCTGTTGTTGTGGGGACATTGGCCTGGGCCCCACAAGGTAAACGAGCTAGGGATAGGAATACCATGCCCGTGTGTGTGTGTGTATAAATATACTAAAGATACAGTATGCTCCAAATAAGCTAGCTGCACCAGCAGTGAGCTACTCTGGTCCTTTCTAGTGACAGGCACCATCACTGTCTGGATGACTCTCAAACATGGCCGCTCGGTAACTGAACCATCCATCTACATCACAATTTCAACTTGACCTCGTCCAAAGCCTACTATTTTACCACTGTCTTGGCTCTCCAGATGTGAATATTGTTCCTCCATCTCCTTCAGTACACATCAGGTGTAGAATTCCCTTTAACGCTGGGGCTGTATGGCGTGAACTGAGATAGATCTTGCCCTTTCTGTTATGGCGGTCAGGTATGGGCAGATAATTGCCCAGCCTGTGCAGCAGAGACGGATGATTACAGGCTTTATTGTCTCTCCCAGGCACAATCAACCCCTGATTCAGCAATCTCACCCCCACTTGATTTATAGGTCTCCCTCATATATACGCTCGTTCTCTCTCTCTCTCTCTCTCTCTCTCTCTCTCTCTCTCTCTCTCTCTCTCTCTCTCTCTCTCTCTCTCTCTCTCTCTCTCTCTATCTCTTTCTCTCTCTCTTCCCTCCTCTTTCTCTCTTTACTCCTCTCATTCCTCTATATTCTTTCTGCAATTTTTTCTGTGTGCATCTCTCTCTCTCTCTCTCTCTCTCTCTCTCTCTCTCTCTCTCTCTCTCTCTCTCTCTCTCTCTCTCTCTCTCTCTCTCTCTCTCTCTCTCTCTCTCTCTCTCCTCTCTCTCTGCTCATCTTTCCCATGTGTTCCCTGTCACTGTTGCTCTCTGTCTCACCCTTCCCTCTAATGTGGTGGCGATCACATAAGTCCCCCGTTCCCCCCGTTGCACTTAAAGAAAACACACATGGATTTCACACGTCAATCACATGTGTTCCCAATGTGTTTTTGGAACACTTGAACACACAGGATTCACACAGTCCCACGTGTGCTGCTCGCTTACGAGATTTCACATGTGTCGTTTTTTACGGTATCGCATGTGGGCACTTTGATCCCACATGTGTGATGTGAAGGAAATCGCGATCACAGTATAATTATGTGAAACAGCAGAGATGCAGTGAAAATGACTATGTGAAGTCATGTAAGGCACACGGATCGTGTAAATCGCACGTCCCAAAGACAAGCTAGAGGACGGGTCAGTGCCATCTAGGGTTGGGTACCGAACCCGAGTACCGATTCATGCAAGTATCAATCGGTACCTAATTTGGGTACCTTTACATGTTTAGCATAAGAGTGTAATATACTAGACAAGCGGGAGCCTTTTCCACAAATATATATATATATTACTGTCCCGTCTCTTGGGTCATTGGAAAGACCAGACGAGGAGTTTGATCATATTTACTGAGGATGGCCAGATAATGTTGATATTTAAAACAAATTAAACATGATCATGCGATTTAGTTTGTTGCATGTGTTACTAAATGTTCTGAATAACAATGTTGAAATTGAGAAGTTTGGACTTGTTTTTTTACAAGTTATTACAGAGAGAGCTAATAAAGTACCGGGAAAAAAGTACCGTTGGGGACCGATACAGAAATCTAGGAACTGGTACTGGTACATGTATCGGTTCCAAATGTGAACGGTACCCAACCCTAGTGTCAACGGTAGAAGCGTTACAAAATGGCCTCCCCCGGTCTCATTTGGAGAAGTAGCATTGTCTCCTGTGAGAACATTGGGGCTGTGACCCAATGACCCATCCACTTATAATTCTTTAGTCATTCTTCTGCTTTACCCTCTGAAATGTAGGTCAGGTAGATTGAAATAGAAGTGAATTTGCATCTCATGGACTGGGGCTGGTTATAGGCACTGATTACCCGATTTGATTTGGATTCACAAGGTGATTTGTACCTACTCACCTCTCCGACTCGATCCAGTTCGATGTCGTTTCAGTCGACAGGCTCCATTGTTTCAGGGGGTCAGCACTTGCCATTGTGGCCAAACATATATCATTTGGTTTTGCGGCAGAATGGAAACCAGAGACGTCTGCAGTAGGGATGTGCATGACTGACCAAAATCATTTTCGAATAGTCTACTCATTGACAGCCAAACCCGAGACAAGTCGGGTTATCTAGCCATGCGTTGAGCGCCAGAAACCCGAGATTTCTCAGGTTTTGGTCCTTTGATCTTTTCCTTTGATCCCCGTTCTATACGGTCAGCCGGAGCCCTCTAGGGGTCTCTGATTCATCTGCCTACGTTGGAATTGCAATGACGATTGAATCTCACCAGGTGGCAGTATCGCCTACCTTTTGAACTCAGATTGTCTGAACTAAACTGTCTCTGTCCTGCTCCCTTTCATTCCTGACTCGCTTTGAGGGGGAGGAGCTCTTGCAGAGCAATCGCTAGGAGATCTCCTCGCCTCAAAACCTATAGTTTCCCGTATACGAGTAATTACATATAAACGAGTAATCGCGATCGGCAATGGGATCATTGAAATTATTCTTTTTGGAGTACCTTCTGGCTAAGGTAAGGTATATTCTATGTCTATTTTAAAATGCATCATATCTCGCGATCTATAAAAAAAAAACTGGATTATTTTGGAAAAGGAGGGATGTTTAGCGTGTAGCGTGTAACAAACTACAGTGTGTAGAAATTAACTGATTAGTCAGTAATGGACTATGAACAATGCCTGTAAAATGAGCCGTACTATTGTCTCCATAGCTATAATACAGAAGACACGATGGGTCTGAAAACATCGCTAAAATGGTCAATAACGCTGGGGCCATTTAGTAAAGATGGCGAAAGCTGGTGTCAGTCAAAGAGTTAAGGCTGAATGTAAAAAAAAAGTCGACCCCCTCCCCCCCCCCAAAAAAATAGGCATTGCATTGGCCTATCAACCGGTTTTAATAAATTAATTGTAAAAAAAAATTATAATAATTTCATTGTAAAAATAGTTATATATATATTTTTCAACCTATATCCCTCGTCTGCAGGATGGGAGGCATGCTCGAAATAACGTTTAACGCAAATCTTCACACATCCATGGAAAAAAGCCACAGATTAGTGGCGCTTGGATTAGATCGTTTGGATTTCTGGAGATTTAAGTTGTATGAAATTACTTGCCAGTAGTGTAGTGGATGCAAAGCTATTAACTTACTTACTGAGTCCCATGATTGGAGTTCTGGACGGGTTCCGAGCTTATTATACCATGAAATTCTCCAGACCTCTCTCCTGGCAGAGCCTGAGGTGTGGCCAGCAGTAGCAGCCCCCCCCCCCCCCTATACCCACTCAAATCCAATCCACACATCAGACAAAAAAAAAGGACGAATTTTTACCAAACGAGTACAAAGAGATGCTCTTTTGCCTAGTGGTCGCTGTTTTGAGATCCCTGCATTGCTTTTTCATATCTGTAGATCCTATCTGTACTACATATCCCTTACCTACCCTTACTAGTTACGCTGCTGACCAGTATGCCTACTACAGTGCCATACTGTCTTTATACCTGTATCACTGTACATATTAATAATACTACAACTCTGTACATACTGCTTAGCACTAGACCCAGAAGTACTAATTTATATATTCTATATAGTTTAATCACCTGCACACATTGTATATTGCTATTGTACTTTACTGTTACATTTGCACTTGGTGGTATGCCAGACTTCTTTTCGCCGTACTGTACTTGTGCTGTATAATGACAACACATTTTAATCGAATCGAATCTAATCTTTGATAGCTTCTATCCCCATAATATCCAATTCACCTTAAACAGGGGGGGGGGGGGGGCAAAAACCCCCCAAACAATGAAAAGATGAAGAATATGTGCCGATTCTCCCTCCTGACAGAGTGAAAGCACTTTCTTTTCCATTGACATTTTGTGAATGGTCATTTTGACCGAGTAACACCGGTGACATTTTGTGAATGGTCATTTTGAGGGAGTAACACCGGTGACATTTTGTGAATGGTCATTTTGAGGGAGTAAGTTCTTGTACGCTGATGACCTGCTGGGGCAGCGGACTGAGAGCAGGGGACACAAACAGGCTGGATAAGCTGGTCAGGAAGGCCAGTAGCGTGGTTGGGGTGGAGCTGGACTCCCTAGCGAGGGTGGCGGAGAGGAGGAGCCTTGCTAAGCTCCAGGCCATCAGGGAAAACCCCTCCCACCCACTATACACAGACTTGGCTGACAGGAGGAGCATGTTCAGTGCTAGGCTCACACTACCCAAATGCAGCACTGAACGGCACAGGAAGTCCTTCATTCCAACAGCCATCAGACTATACAATGCATCACTGTGCCTCACTGCATCACTGAGCACAGAGTGGCAGTTACCAGCTTCCTGCAATACTACACCTACTGTAGACCTCAGTATATTTTTACTGTATATTTTTACTGTATATTTTATTCCATTTTTATTCTATTTTACTCTACTCTTATCCTAGGCAACTTGATTTGATTTGTTTTATTATTCTAATTCGTGACCTGTTCTGTCCAAATGTTTAAATGTTGAGCGATTTGCAGTGTCAAATTTCCCACGGGATAATAAAAGTATTTCTATTCTATTCTATTCTATTCTAACACCGGTGACATTTTGTAGGTGAGACCTGGCGCCGGCATCCATTCAGGCATGTGACGGTGGTGTGAGACACAGGTTCTCAGATCGACCTCCAAACACCCATGCCTCTCTATGCTTTACCATACCGCACATGGCGGCTGGTGGCGACGACAGATTAAGAACGACGACTTGCTCCGTGTCATTTTGCTCCGTCCTTCCCGCTGACGGTCAATATTGTGAACGTGATACAGTCGCAGTGATACGGGAGGGAAGCGATCCTGCATGCATGCAGCGGGCACAGCGATTTTCTTTTATCGCTCGACTGCTGGCAGTTGTAGCTGCCTTCCGTGTATCGCTGGATGGTCTACGCTCATTATAGTTCCATGAAACCATATGTTCTTTGAACAAAAACCTGCCATCTGGACGTTTGGTTTCCGGCGTTGCATCAAAAAATATCTCTAAGGCACTTTACTCCTTTCAGTCTGTCAGTTTCTAGTGTTCCTCACGGGAGGGGTGTCACCTCAGTAAACCTTTCTGCAGCCTGTTGCACCAAATACAAGTTCTCTCTTAACCCTTTCACTACCACACTACCAAATGGTTAACCCTTTCACTGCGGCAATACATAAGGTTAAAAAAGATGTACATTAACAACAAGAGATTTACTCCCCTCCCCCCACGCCCGATAAATACTGTACCACCACCACCACACACACAAAGAGAGAGAGAGAGAGAGAAAGAGAGGATACACGTTAGTAAGAGACAATCGAGAGGATACATGAAGTTGCATAACTCTAAATCTTAATATTATAACAGAGTGAAAATGTTACTTCATAATAAAACATAAAGTACACATCTCAGCTTTATACAGTTCAGAATGGCAACACATGCTGCCTATCATTCACTTTACACTCTCCATTCCCAGCCAGTTCCTGGCAATAATACAGTCAGGGAGAACTCCATAGGGAAATCTTTGGGTCCAGAGAATGAATCGGGTCAATCTTCTGGACCTGAAGGTTTCTTTATGGAGTTTTCTCTGACTGAATATTGCTAGGAACTGGCCATGCGGTGCAGTCTGTAAGTATCGGGACAGTGAAATATGTTTTTGTTCTGACTCTGCATTCCGGCACGTTGGATTTGAGACGGAACAATGACTATGAGGTGGAAGTGCACACAGAGGGTTCAAAGAAAATATAAATCGCCACCCTCAGCGTACTAATAGCTGCAATTACAGGGACTATTCCTGTCCACTTTTGCTATGGAAATCAATGGAGGAATCAGACACGAATAAGCCACTGAAATTGCACCCATCTGTACTTTGACTACTTGTACAGACTGAACTGTGTAGGAGGGTCTACCAGCAGCACACGCCTATAATAATAATGATGATAATGATTATGACAATAATAGCCTAACCCCCCCCCCCCCCCCCCCCCCAAATGAGCAAGTGTTTGCTTATATCTGACATTTTTGGACATTGCATTTGTGAGCCCCCTCTCCAATCTAAACACAAGAAAGAAAGAACATTGTTAAGATCATACTACTTTTCCATCCGCATTACAGCTGTACAGCTAACAACATAGCAAACCCATTTGAAGTGGCGGAGAGAGAGAGAGAGAGAGAGAGAGAGAGAGAGAGAGAGAGAGAGAGAGAGAGAGAGAGAGAGAGAGAGAGAGAAAGAGAGAGAGAGAGAGAGAGAGAGAGAGAGATAGAGAGAGAGAGAGAGAGAGAGAGAGAGTGTAACTTGATGCTACTTGAAAACATTGTCGTCCAAAACACTTATGTAAAGATTCCTGCTTCTTACTTCTTATACAATCTTGTTCTCAATAAGATCAGCTGAAAAAAGCAATCATTTTCATGTATTGATCACTACAATAAAACTACTAATAATTGATTTATTTAATGCAAATTGTATTAACATATTGCAGAATGGGTACAATACACTACGGCTCAAGTTAAGGGGATGCAGACCAGAGAAAGACTTTCGTCTTGTTTACATCAGGGTCCCCCATTTTCAATTCATAGTGAATTTTAAGTAAGGGTGCAACTTGCTCCGTGCAATCCATTCTTTGTGGATCTAGCCCTAAGCATTTCCTGACAGGTAACAAGATGAGAGTTAACCTACAAATATGAGACAGTTCTGACAGCACAATAATGATAAGATAATAATAATAAGATTCGCTGGGATAAAAGTTTTTAATTGATAGATATTTACTGTACAATGAGGCTTTGCGCCTCCTGGTAGCAGATAACAGCACTTCCACAATAAATGACATTAAGATCAACACAAGAGCACAGTGTGAGCACCGCCTATTGTCGCTGGTAGAATGGAGCTAGGAAAACATGATAGTCTTTAGATTACTAGATATATATATGAATACTCGTTACATTTAATATATAGCTTCTAAAATATGTATAATTTCACATCAATTACCTTTCGGTGGCAAAAAACTGCAAATTTGAGTTAAACAACCGGAAACCTCATACCTTTTTACACATATGTTGATAATGAAATCAGCTTGTCAATTTGTCGTCCTATGACTATGAATTAATCTTTATTTTGAACATGATTTAAAAAACAACGAATAAAAAAAGACAAACAATGAAAAATATACATAATCACTGTTCGAAAAGGAGTAGGAAGGAGCCTAAGCTTATCATGCCCTACCCGCCACTTCCGCAAAGTGGGAACATTATATAATACTTAAATTATATAATGGAGAATATCCAAATTACTAATAATTATTCATTCTTAACATTGAAAACAACATAAAATAAATAAATAATATCAGTATCCACAATGTAGTACAAAAGAAAAAGAAATCAACAGCTTAGCATCCAGAAGATTGACAATAGTCACCTCCCCTTTCCTCTTTTTGGTAATTAGCAAATATCATTCCTTTATAAAAAAAAAAAAAAAAGATAAATAGCACAATATTTCTGATTTCCTTCATTTTATCTTCTAGCCCATTCCACACAGTTACTCCATATGATGATATGCACCTGCTCCTGAGATTAGTCAACTTTGAATTTCTCCAGGATAGGCCTAGAGCCCTAGACAGTTTTCAGGTTGCATGTCCTCCCCGTGTTTGCGTGGGTTTCCTCCGGGTACTCCCGTTTCCTCCCATGCCATAAAAAGACATGCACGCTAGTATATCCTGCCATTGCCCTTGACCAAGGTACTGTACCGTTACAACTGGAGCTGGTCCCTGGCCGCCGCACTGTGTGGCGGGCTGCCCCACTGCTCTTAAATAGTTAGGGTGGGTCAAATGCAGAGGACGAATTTCCCCAAAGGGGGTTAATAAAAAGTACAACTTCACTTAACTTAAACATAAAGTTCTCTATTATTCGTTTCAGTTATGTGATTTCATTTAGATTTGACTGAAAACTAGAAGGGAAAAAAAAACTAAAAATGCATTTATACAACAGTTTATCAAACCGTTTTTTCATGTGGTAAATTAACAGTGTTTTTTGATAACCAACGTTTGCTGAAAAGACATGCTGATTACAGTCAAATGGGGTCGGTTCGCAATGAGTGCCAAGATAGAAATCCAACAATCTGTGTCCTTTATCAACTACAGTAAAAGCTTTCCATTAGAGTAAATAAAACCATAAAAGCAAGTCCTACAACTGTGAGCCTGTTCGACCTTCTCTGGTGCCATCGCTTATCATCTCAATCCTGCTGAGTTAGCTTGCAATGAGGCTGAGCATTAGTCTTATCTTGCTGTTGAAAATATGTGTTTCTGTCCTATTCACAGAGGTCTCACAGCTGAGCCTCGTGGAAAAATAACCTTTTCCCAATGGCATCCTTTTCGTTTTCAAATGAACACGGTTTTCAGACCTAATTAATTATTTAAAGATGGTAAGTATGTGCTGTGTACATTTCTACTTCAAGATAGTAGAGGTTGAGTATGTGGGTAGTTCATGATAGTAGATGTTGAGTATGTGGGTAGTTCATGATAGTAGATGTTGAGTATGTGGGTAGTTCATGATAGTAGATGTTGAGTATGTGGGTAGTTCATGATAGTAGATGTTGAGTATGTGGGTAGTTCATGATAGTAGAGGTTGAGTATGTGGGAGTTCATGATAGTAGAGGTTGAGTATGTGGGTAGTTCATGATAGTAGAGGTTGAGTATATGGGTAGTTCAAGATACTAGAGGTTGAGTATGTGGGTAGTTCATGATAGTATAGGTTGAGTATATGGGTAGTTCAAGATACTAGAGGTTGAGTATGTGGGTAGTTCATGATATTAGGTGTTGAGTATGTGGGTAGTTCATGATACTAGAGGTTGAGTATGTGGGTAGTTCATGATAGTAGGCTATAGGTTGAGTACATTCACTGGATATATCACATTTACACTCCAGATGACATTGGTTGACCTAACAACTAAAAATACAACAACAACAACAACAACAACAACAACAACAACAACAACAACAACAACAACAACAACAACAACAACAACAACAACAAATGTCTGTCTGCACTGAGAGTCAGAGAAGTGAATCATTTGTATGGTATATTTTCACAACTAAATAAACAGCTGATCCCTGGAACATTGTTTGAAGCTATAGATCTATACCGGGAATGTTACTATTTCACTGTGCTGTAATTTACATATTTAGTTAACAAACGGCTTACGGTTCACAGTGCCTCAAAATAATTTTGTCTTCATTTAGGATAACACAAGATTGAATGATTCTAATAATTACTTGCAGGCAGGCAAACAAATGTCCCTCCCCTGGAATTGCATAGTGTACCTTTATGGGGAACACTTACTGTATATAAGGAACACATCAACATTATGGGAAATCCACTTATGATATGATATTTATTTATATTGCGCCCCTCAACCAATAGTTACATCGGCCCGGGGCGCATCCCGGGAGAGAAAGAGAAACAAAAAAGACAGGAACAATACTAAAACAGAAAAAAAAATACATGCAGTCCAACCAAGCAGATAGAGAACAGACAGATATAATACACCAGGCAGTCATACTACAGTACAAAACGAGCTCATGGATTGTTTATGGCGAAAAGGTGGGTTTTGAGCATGGCTTTAAAGGCCCGTAGAGTGCTTGCAGATTTTAATTTGAGTGGGAGCTTGTTCCAGAGGGTCGGTGCTGCGACTGCGAAAGCCCGGTTGTCCAGAGTCAGACAAGAAGATAAGATACCAATTTCCTCTCAAGTTTCAAGTTTCTTTATTAGTTGTCATACAAAAATACAGAATACTTTTATATGAAATGCTTCTTTCTGTTTTGCTCCTGAGAGTGTGCTAGATAAAGATAGATAAGTATAAAATAGAAAGTCAAGTACGTAGACAAGTGTAAACAAAACAAAAGTGTTCAATATACATATATACAATATTCAATGCAGAGTAGAGAAAAAGTAACTGAACTACAATACAATACAGTACAATGCAGAAATGGGATGAGGTACAACTTAGGGTAAGGTGCAATGAGGTATGAGTTGTAGTGCAAATCTCTTTACCAATAAATATAAAGTGTGTTAAAGTGTCTAAAGTGGGTAAAGTGGGTGCTGCAGTGAGTTGTTTATTTAAAGTGAGTGTGTGCGTGTGGATGTGTGTGCTGTGAGTGTATTTGATGGTTTGTTACATAGTGTTATTGTCGTTGAGCACCCTGATGGGGATAGAAGCTCCTTCTGAGTCTCTCTGTGCTTGCCATGAGACGGCCGGTATCGCTTGCCTGACCGCAGCAGTTCAAAGAGGCAGTTGTATGGGTGGCTAGAGTCTTTTATTATTCTCTTAGCCTTACTCCTGCAACGCTTGTTGTAAATGTCTTGGAGAGTGGGAAGACCACCTCCAATTGTGCGTTCGGCTGAACGGGCCACTCTCTGTAGTCTGCTACGGTCTTGTGCGGTGCTATTCCCAAACCAGGAGGTGATATTGCCAGTCAGGATGCTCTCTATTGTGCATGAGTAGAAGTTCTTAAGGATCTTCTGACTCACGTTGAACTTCCTTAGGCGCCTAAGGAAGTAGAGGCGTTGTCGTGCCTTCTTGACTACACTGTCAATGTGTGTGGTCCATGTCAAGTCCTCGGATATGTGGACTCCGAGGTACTTAAAGCTGTTCACTCTCTCGACCGGTGCCCCGTCGATGCTGAGGGGGCTGTAGTCCTCTATGCATTCAGCTATCCGGTTGTAAGCTAGCCTAGCTTAGCACACATGAATGGAAGCAGATACAGACCAGCTAGCCTAGCTGTTGGCCAAAAACACCTCCCCTGCCCACTTCCATTCATTTATGCTAAGCTAGGCTAGCTTGCGGATTGCTTTCTACTGAATGCACAGAGAGGAAATGGTTATCTTATCTTCTTGTCTGACTCTGAAGAAGATAGTCAGCGCATTTCCCAAAATGTTGGCGTGTTCCTTTTAAATTGAGAACATACTGTATGATCATTATTGAATGTTTTCAATAATGAATGTTATCACACGTCATTCTAAACCTTCATCATTGTATTAACCTCTTAAGCCCGGCGCCCTATTTTCTGAAAATCCGCCTAAAATACATACCTAAGTAAATGGAATATTGCTCCACTTCTACATGGAACATTTGCATATTCTTGGTATCTAGGGACATCTATGGACCTCAGTGAATATATTCCCAGTGTCAGAAATAGTGTGTCTGGGGCGCCCTCGTGGCGCACCACGTTAGTGCATCGCACACCTACACGGCCGTCCCGGGTTCGCTTCCCGCTCCCGGTGACATTTGTCGCATGTCTTCCCCGCCTCTTCTCCTGTTCATCCTCTCCTCATCTGTTGATCATGTCTGACCATGAAAAGCAATAAATGCTAAAAAATAAACCAAAAAATAAAATAAAAAATAGTGTGTCTATTAATAGGCTTGCTTAAATTGTGATGAAACAAAGGACAATATGAATTATGATTTTTCTTTGCATCTTTGACAGTGAATAACACCATGCTAATAATGACCCGACATGAAAAACTGCCACTGATCTCGTTCAGTACCTTCTTGAGATGTGCACACAAAATCTAAGGAAATTAATAAAGGGAAGATGATTAAACAGAAGGTTTTGTAGATACAGTACTGAATTCTCCCATCCGGACCAATGCCATTTGAAATATTATTATAGAATATAGAATAGCAGGCTTATAAATTACCTTATTATAGCCAATTTGCACATTTATGGATTGTGCCAAATCTTATATTTCAAATGGCCGAGTTCAATTTGGATTTAGTATCACCAGGCGTGCGTAAGAACAGATAATGAAATCTACTGTATGTACAATAGCTTTTCTATTTTTATCAGGGTGCAACCGTTTATAAAATAATTTCAAATCTAATTGTTGCTACATGCTAAAAATAGGGAAGAGAAACTAACTGTGCTTCAATATATGTCAATAACATTAAGTGTTGTGGTTTATTATCCCGAATAATAAGAGATATTAAAAAAAATGCAGCGGTCAGGTGGCGTAGCGGAGATTGTGCTCGTCACCAATGCAAGAGGCTGCGGTCTCGACTCCCGGAGAGTCAGCATTGCCTTGGCTTGGGCTGATCGCTATACTAACTCGTTTGGCTGAGTTAGGGGGAGGGAAGCCGTGGGTGGGTCCTGGGCGTTGTGGACAGCGACCCCTACAGTTCGGTCGGGGCACCTGCACAGCGAGGGTAGGATCTGGAGAAAGGTAGTGTGACCTTCCAC
This sequence comes from Notolepis coatsorum, assembly GCF_963971535.1. Taxonomy (NCBI): domain Eukaryota; kingdom Metazoa; phylum Chordata; class Actinopteri; order Aulopiformes; family Paralepididae; genus Notolepis; species Notolepis coatsorum. The sequence goes on from NC_140180.1 coordinate 21,269,045, forward strand.
ACGTTACACTCTCCCGGTGAGAATCTGCGCTGCCAGTCTGGCTGCCGGCTGGTTGCACATGTGTCGGAGGAAAGCATGTGACAGTCTCCGGCCTCCCGGACCAACAGTAGGGGGGGGTGCGCAACAACCAGGAAGGGGGTTGGGAATTGGCATAACGACTAACAGTGGGATGGTAGAAAAATCGGAAAAAAGGAGGGGGAAAAAGATAATAATAAAAAAAAAAATGCATACAGAAGTATGAAGCTTGAAACCCCATAGAGGCTTTTGAGAAGTGTCGTTCGGAAAAATTCCAATGGTCAGCGAAAGCTGTCGGTATCCTCTACAAAATGGCCGCAAAAAACTACAATTCCCGACGTTAAAATTTTCCAAAACGGTCGACTTTCGCAAACTAAACAAGATCAAAACGAAGATGTAAATCTATCTAATAACACTTTAACCTATTGGTAAACTAACGTATTGAGGATAATATACATTATAACTGCTGTTGTGACATGGTTATGATGTTTATACTTGAATATGTTTGACAAAAAAAAACAATACTTTTGTCAAACAGTCTGGAGAGATTGATTTATGACGTGATGTCATTTCGGAAGAGGTTAATGCTTTGCACTGCAGTGGAAGCAGTGCTATGGTCCAGCTTGATGACTGTAATGATTTGTTATTATTATTATTATTATTATATTATTATTATAGCTGAATATATTCCTGCGGGCGACAGCATAGACCGCTATACCAAGAGGTGAATTCACTGCTTGGTAACGTGTCTTATGTGTCTTTTAAGGGGAAGTGAGTTTAACTCGCAGTACCGCTTACTGCCACAGTCACTTCACAACACACGTCCATCCTGACTGTGGATATTACTCACGGACCTCCGTTACACCCACCTGCTGCTGTTTTTGACACTGTGAAATGGCATCAAGCATTTCCACGTGTTTGGAGCAGTAGAATTTAGTGCCTCTTCAGACCATCAGACAGTGTCTGATGTTTATGTATTACCATATTGCACTTAATAAAGTCTCAACACAGTTCTTCAATCAGTGCAAACATCTGTTTCCTGTCTCAGGGCGATAGATCTCAAGATTTACAGGTATATTTTAATTGTGGCTGTCATTGAAGGATTAGGCCTATGCGTATATAGTTTGCCATCCCAAGTTTATTCATCTTATTTTGTTACATAAAAAAATATATTGGAAATAAAGCCATGCAGCAATATCAAGGTCATTATTTTGATGTTAAATATATCATTATAATGGTTTGATTACATGGCGTGCATGCATAGGCGGCCTTACGGTTCACAGGGCCCATTGAAAGATCAAATATGAGGCCCTAATATCCTAACAACCTTAGATTTACAGAAGAATGTAAAGTGGGCATTGGACATAAACTGAAACATACAGCACCTCTATGCCGTGCAAATTCACTCTCCATGACTTAAATGTGCAACTGCTCTCAGGAAACGTTCATCCTCTCTCTCTCTCTCTCTCTCTCTCTCTCTCTCTCTCTCTCTCTCTCTCTCTCTCTCTCTCTCTCTCTCTCTCTCTCTCTCTCTCTCTCTCTCTCTCTCTCTCTCTCTCTCTCTCTCTCTCTCTCTCTCTCTCTCTCTCTCTCAAACACACACTCACAGGCTAAACCAGTGATTTTCAAACTGTGGGGTGCAAGCTTAATGGGGAGAGACTGCATGCCGCAGGCTCCCCCCATTTGCTTGCACCCCACAGTTTGAGAGACATTTTCTGCTTACCTTTCAGCCCTAAAATCCTAATGCATAATGCTACCGTGACATGCCATATGAAACGGCACATTATGAGGTTTCTGGAGATATGATGCATTATATTCTACCTCACCCAGAATCACAATAGGAAGCCAATAAAAATAAAATGTTTTAGGCGAATTTGTGCATCAGGCAGGAAGCTCCCCACGACGCAGCTCAACTAGACCTTGGAGATTTCCATTACTTGGTGTATGTCAGGAGCAAGGTTTCTTTTACAAGGAGAACGATTTTGTCAATGAACAACCTTCTGTGCTGGCGATGCACCACTTCAAGTGTTTCCACCATGGATCAGTTGATACAGTGAAAGCATTTGTTTTGCGGATATTATTTCTTACAATGCTGCATGTTTGTAACATGTAAGGGAGGGAATTGTGTTTTTATTTAATTATATCTCCCCCGGAGTATGGTACTAATCGCTTTAGTATTTTTCATTCACATACTTGAAGTTGTTAGCATTAGCTTAAATGTTTTTCTATAACTAACAAATATATCAAATGGACCCCACTTGGTTAGAAAGCTTGACTGATTGTAAACAGCGACTCCTACAGTTCGGTCGGGGCGCCTGCTAAGCGCGGATAGGACCTGAGTGGGATAGTGTGATCCTTCCACACGCTACGCCCTCTCAGGGAGGATCTGCGCTGCCAGGTGAAAAGAAGCGGTTGATTGGCTGGACGTGTGTCGGAGGAAGCACGTGATAGCCTCCACTCTCCCAGATGATCTGACTGTGGGGGGTAAGTGCACAGCGACCAGGAAGGGGATTGGGAATTGGCATACGACTAACATTGGAATGGGAGAAAAATCGGAGGAAAATGGAGGGGGAAAAATATCAACAAAAAAAAAGAAAAAAAGCTTGACTGATTGACTAACTTAGACCACCCAAATCTATGTTTTTATTTAACTAAACCTCCCGGAGTAAGAAGCTGTGTATTTTAGCATTTTCCATCCGCCGATATTTAGAGAGCAGAAAATTGCTAAACTTAAATGAACATTTATTTAACACTAATGTTATTTTCTGTTAGATTTGCACTTTGGCTCTGCAGTGCACTTATATTAAATAGTTCACTCTCATTGCACAGCCTGCTCATATCATCCACCAAGTGACTAACGTTAGAGGTGACAACAGTGTGATAGAGCAGAGATTCAGTCCCTCGAATCCACTACTACAGTATCTCTCATTAAACACTGTGCCAAGTTAGCTTGGTGTATTGAATCACAGAAAACACACACACACACACCTACACACACACACACACACACACACACACACACACACACACACACACACACACACACACACACACACACACACACGCACACACACACAGAGGGAGAGAGGGAAAAGCAAGCACGCAAATGCAAGATGTGTCTGCAGACATTTCTTTGTTTATAGGCTGGTGCTGATTAGATGCTGATTATCTGAAAATGTCAAATAACGGCATGGTTTGCGGTTAGATTTTTGAGGTACTTGATTCGTGATTGGTAAGTAATCCGTGATTAAGACAGATTTGGGTGCCAAACCCCAGTCTGCTAGTTAGCTTAACACAGTAGCTTTCAAATCGTGTCAGGCTAATTAGAAATTGAAAAAAAAAACGCAGTGCATTGTTCTCCTACGGGAGAGACAGTTGGAAGTGTTCAGTTGGAAGCTTGGAGAGAAGCAGAGTGATTTTCATGATTGGTTGCATAATTTTTGTAATACATGTCTGAGCATAAACCACGGCAATAGACATGGGGAGTCACGTGATAAGATGAGGTTTCGGATAAAAGACCATTTTGCTTATGGTCTTTTACCATCTGAGTGTCTGAAGGTAGTGGGTTTATATCGTTCCGAAAGACTCAAAACAACACACATAATAGCTACACTATTGTAATTATGTACTTGTGATTACCGGACTTGTTTGTTTTTAAATGCCATCGTTTTCATGTTTCTTCACACATTCCCCGCCAAAAACGAGTTTACTCGTTATTGGCCGCCAATCGAATAACGCCAATAACGAGTTTACTCGTTTTTGGGATCGTTATTTCGTTTATTCGCTATATCTATTCATAATTCATAGCTGCAGCCTCTGGTATAGTCTTCAGACCCTGTCTGAGCTGGCAGACGGTCAACACCGCCCTCTACTGCCAGGCGGAGCTATTGCATCTCATTGAAAATGGGCTTGTGTCTTTTAGGAGGCGATCTGAGTCATTGTGAAACGGTCGGACCTCCACAAGCATTATTTGGAATTGCGATAAGATATTTGGATTATCTCTTTTGCATTACATCAGATACAAGGTAATAACATCATATATGAATTTGATCGTTGATCTGACATTTATTTCGACCCCGATCACATCTGTGTGGACCGTGTAATGCTGTTTACCGTTGGCTGCGGTGGGGGTGGGGGGGGGAGCGCCCTGCTACGACAGTAATTTCATGTATGGACGAGGAGACATAATAGTGATAATCTAGCGTTGATTTCAGGATGATTAGATAATCAGCCGAAACATTACAACGTGATGACTGGATTACAGTAAAATGCATGTTTCGCCTTTTCCTGGAATTACTGAAAAACACCCAAACCATAAATTCAAAGCGGTATAAAACGGAAATGTACGAATGAAAAAACAATCTGTCTCCGCAATGTTGACTAGAAGCAGCTCACTGAGACCCGATGGCGTTATTAGACCCATAGATATAATATAAGATATATTTTAAGCACTTGCAAATGTCACAGTCTATATATCCATTGAATAAAGACCTGGCGATGAATGGGGTATTAGCGCCCCCTGCTGTGGCGGTCAATGTGTTAATGTCTATTGATGGCTAAAATGAAAACAAAGATGGCAGCGAATCAAGTCAAGTTTATTAGCATGTCCCAAACTGGGCAATCCATGTTACAGCAGATAATAAGAACTCCAAAAAACACAGTAAACATACATAAACAAGAAGAACATAGACAGACATGTACATGGTCACAAGATCAGATAATGTTAGCAGTTAAGTAAGCAACTGCAACCATACCGATGGCCGAGGCATATCGTTGCTTATGGGTACTTTAGTAGTTACCATGAAACCGAGTAAAGATTATGCTATAAAACACATTTTCTCAAAGATTTTAAACAGTTAAAACATTTACCCTCATGGGTTGTAACAGTATAACAATTAAATAATCTATACCTCTGTCAAAGATTATGAACCTACACAATACGATTTGGCTGTAGTACTTGTGGCTACAATGGAGCTACAATGGGGGAAAATCCCAGGTGGAACCTCACTCCCCACGTATGTATCAGGAAACCTTACAAAAACCGAAATGACAATATTTCGAATTTGGATCGAAACTAATGTCTTAATACTTTTTAGGTGCTTACTAGAAGGCCATCGTGGATTTGGGTTTCCAGTGGCGTCAATCAAGAGACCCACTCGTCATTGTATTAAATGCACATAATTCACAATCAAGATCCTGTTGATCAGCCTCCCCTTTAACAGACTAGATAAACCCAGGCTGGCAGAGTTGGCAGAGCGAGGGGCCAAGAGGCTTGTGAATGGGATGATTAGATGACCACACATGGTTAGGCCCCGTCTCTTCCAGCTTCTGCCAAGCCTGAGGTAGAGAGAGGGGGGGGGGGGGGGTGGACCGTTCTCCTTTTCCTCAACAATCACTCTAATTGGCTGTCCAGAGATGGTTGCCTTTGTTCCTGATAGATTCAAACAATAGAAGCCTCCCACTGTTTTCCCCCAGCTGCCTTTGATGAGGAACCGAATCAGCTGCCTCCCTGGATTTGATTGCCGTGTTCCTGGGTTTGTCTTTACCGGTGTAAACAATATAGCAGATCAAGCTGCGGGACGCGCGCCACAAACGCATGAATGTGCGCGGCGGCCCGTCGGAAGATATAATTGATGATAGCGTGCCTAGAATGAGAGAGTAGAGGAAGTGAGATCTGCCATTTTCTGCGCCCTCTCCGGCAGCGACTGGCTGCCTTTTTTTTCTTTTTTTTTTTGTACCACGTAACCCCCACGTGAACACCCCCCCCATTCATAGATTTCTGGCAAAGCTAAGCTGTCATCTTGGCCCGTCCGAAATATATACATCCGTGTTTCAATTTGTTACACACGCGTGCCTTTTAGACTCCTGCTCTCGTTCTGCCATATTTTTCCATTGGAAATGTCCAGTCAAGTGCGACATTATTGACCTCCGCGGATTGTTCTATACTCTCTATACTCAACGACTGTGAGATAAAGCCATAGTGGGCTGCCAGCTCCTCATACCGCAACCAGGTCTTTATTACAGAGAGGAGCTTACCGCCTTGGCTGTGGTTTCATCTCAGACACTATAATGGCACATCGGTTGCACCCGGCAGAGGCTTTACACACACACACACACACACACACACACACACACACACACACACACACACACACACACACACACACACACACACACACACACACACACACACACACACACACACTGGTATGCCTGCCGTGCCTTAGTGTACCTCTCCTTCATGGAGGCTTCGTGGGAGAGCTAAATTATGCATGCGTCAGGAGAGTAAATCAGCTTGGACACGCTGACAAGAAAGGCCACAACAGAGAAACCATAGAAGGAGAAATATGATATTAAAGAAATATGGATGAAGCGATGCGCTAGTGGTATCTCGGCTTCCCTTTTTATTTAACCTGCAGTATATCAACCGTTACCACCATCCGACTGACAGACCAATATACCGTGCGCACGTATAAGTAGTACCCGACCGCTGGTAAGAGGAAAAAAAACACTCAACAGCTCGGTAACCCTTCACGATGCGGCACGACCTGTCTGTCTTCTTAACGAATAACTGATACGAGAGAGTCGTCTTCTCCCTGTCGCAATGAGCACACAATAAGCCCTTATGCTCTCTCAGGGTCTGCTGTTAACTGAACCTGGAAGAAAGCCATTTTGCCACCTACCCACTGCTAGCTTCAGCAACCATGAAATTGCTGCTGGGAGCATTTTTTCTTTAATTTTTTATTTTTTTTTTCATTTCTCATTATAACGTTATACAAGACAAAATGTTCTGGCCTTTGCTTCAAGCAGCCGACGTAGAGGCTGATTGCTTTGATGTTACACTGTGTCACAGGGCCTCTCAGTCAATTTGTTCGGGTTAAAACCACAAAAGAAGTCAAAACAAACTTTCATTTTTAAAGAGTAACACACACACACACACACACACACACACACACACACACACACACACACACACAATCGCTCTATTTACACGCTCTTGCTTCAGGGTAAACTACATGTTGTGTTATTTTACGTTACGTCTCTCTCAAAGCTAATTTTATCATGCTGTAACAACTAAACATGAGGACGGGGGATGTAGTTGAGGGTAAAACCCCGCCTGTTTCTATTCAAGGAAAAGAGTTTACCCACTTTTTTTATAATTTTTTTTAAAGCTGATTCATATCTTAATGATTTAAAGGTAGAATATGTAATGCCACCAGACAGAGACCTCTAGGCAAAATACGCCTTGTTTAAAATGTTTTGGTTTGGTCTGATGTGTGGGTTGGAGTTGAGTGGGCATACAGTATGTGATGAGTTGCTATCATTGACCACACCTAACTAATACATTACTATATAGCTATAATATATATGTATATGTATATGTGTATACCGTACAGTATATATACCATATTATAGCTATACACCAGTAGTAAGCCAGGAATAGCAATCCCTGCCCTTTCCGCACTCTACTCCAACCCACACAGTTCAAAACGAAAGGAAAATGTAAACCAAGTACAATACCAAGCAGGACTCTTTTGCCTAGAGGTTGCTGTTTGACAGCATTAGAGGTTCGGGGGTTAAATTCATAGTATAGATTAGTATGTAGCAAATGTATGCAAGAAAATATGGCTTTTTGGAGAAAATAAAACAAAATTATAATGACTATTCTGAGGAAAAGTGCATTCATATATTCATACATCATACAATCATATATTGATTATCAATGTTACTGTAATCAATCGACTTGAGTTCCTTTTTATTTTACCACTGCATCACTAATGAGGAATAAAACAGCGTGCCGGTCTCTCTACATTGAATAATCTCCATTTGCCATTGAGTTTACCTTGGCCTGAGAAGTACTTAGCATCCCTGTGACAGTATTGTATGGATAATGAGCTGACTTTCACAAAGCTGCTCCGAGCCTCTGATCCGCCACTCTCAGTCCTCAGCTGACCTTGGAAACTATTTTATATATATATATATATATATATATATATATATATATATATATATATATATATATATATATATATATATATATATATATATATATATATATATACACACACTGTACATATGATATCAATGACGTCACGTGCATGTGATTCCAAAATACGAATAGGCTTAGTAAAGGATTAAAAAATTAAATGTGATGGACCGCAAAGAAAGAAGGGATACCCACGTTATTATGACTCATGAGGCTGATGCAACAGTGTGTGTGTGTGTGTGTGTGTGTGTGTGTGTGTGTGTGTGTGTGTGTGTGTGTGTGTGTGTGTGTGTGTGTGTGTGTGTGTGTGTGTGTGTGTGTGTGTGTGTGTGTGTGTGTGTGTGTTGTGTGTGTGTGTGTGTGCGTGCGTGCGTGTGGGTGCACATGCACATGCACGTGGCCATGTAAGTGTGCACATAATTGTGTGTGTGCGCGCACTGTGCAGGGTGCACATGTTTGGGTGGGTGTATTCATGTATACAGTAATATACTGTATGTGTGAGTGAAAGAGAGATAGATAGGGGGAGTGAGAGAGGGACACAGAGACGGAGAGTGAGAGAGAGAGTGAGAGAGAGAGAGAGAGAGAGAGAGAGAGAGAGAGAGAGAGAGAGAGAGAGAGAGAGAGAGAGAGAGAGAGAGAAGAGGTCTGTGGGTGGGATGTTCACAGTGGAGAGGCGCTACTCTCCATCCTCCCACGCGTGTGCACTGTTAGAGATACGGCCCGCATGCGGCTTCTGTCCTATTGGACATGCGCTGGCTTTGTGATTAGGACGGCAAAGCGCTCTGCGGCGACGTTGTAAGCGCCACATCAAAGGCTTGGCCACACATTTAGGCTACTTTAGCGTTTCGTTTCATTGTGGACGCTCCTACCTTCAGGGGTAAAGCTTCTGAAGCTCTTGTCTGCTGGGCGGTGGGGGGGGGGTGGGGGAGGGGTGGGGACACTTCTGAAGAAACGCATGTGAAGATGCAGTGCACTGCAGAGCTCTGCGCTCTGCTTCAGTGTGTTTTCTGTTGTCCCTGCGGCGGGTACGACGACTCAGGGAGACGGACCCCTCTGATGGCGCGGCTGTGTTGCCGTGTGTGTTGGTACAAGTGGAGAGTGCGCGTCACGTGACACCGCAGCTCGCGGGCGGCCGCGTGGGCCTACTGATGAATGTCTAATGAGAGTGAGTGTAAATATAGTGCTGTGTGTCCACTGCCGGTGCACGCGCTCAGTGGGATCCTCCGCTCGAGCCCCTGTGAGTGTTGCCCAGCACAGCTAGACAACAGCACAAGGTAAACAACGCACAACCACCCCTTACATCGCTATTTATTTTGGCTTCACCGGAAAACACAATGGAGATAAAAAAAAAAAAAAACATCTTGGGGAATATGCGAGTCGTTATTACATAATGTATATATATATACGTATGATAATGGAGAGTGACACTTCGATGGTCTCCACGGTAGCTACGTCTGAGTTTTAAATGAAAAGGAAGCTAGCGGTGCCTGCCGTATGGGCCTGCGCGGCACGGCGAGCAGTTGCGACTTGTCGCGCATTAAGGGCGGGCAGGTCGAGTGATTTATATATATATATATATATATTAGGGCTGACCCCTATTAGTCGATTAGTCGACTAATCGGTCAAAAGGAGCCGTAGTCGACTAGCCAACCTCTTAGTCGAATAAAAAAAGAAATAATACAAAACAATTATAATATTTTTATTTTATTTAATTTTTGTATCATTCTTTCCAAAAGAAAAGAGGCCTAGAAGCGTGGCTAACGCTAATGGCACGCATACCAGAGGCTAACTGCCTACGAAAACAGGCACAGAGGCACTGAAAGAGGATTTCACCCATCTAATGAACACACTAGACTAGACAAATATCAAGATGTATCCATCAATGGACCAATTGCATGCTTTTGCAGAGGACAAGAAGTCTTCAGTTGACTCCTTCAGACATTAAGCACCTCCACAGCCCAAATTTAATGATACATTTTTTTTTCTTTTTTTAGTCGACCAATAGTCGACTAACGGCAAATTTTGGCCAATCATAGTCGACCATCCAAATCCTTAGTCGGGGACAGCCCTAATATATATATATTAACCTCATAGGGATATTCGGGCGACACAGCAGCACTGCGGGGGGAAATTACACATATCTAGGGAAAGTTATATAAAATGGGAATAAAAGAATAAGCGGGAGCCGTGTAGTCTTATAAATGTGTTGAGCAGCAATGTACCCAGGTGTAGGCAGTGCCAATCGGCGGATTATGTGCAGTTAATTATAGGCTCTGTATACCAACCACAACAATAAATACTGGTGCGGAATGTACAGAGTATACAAATTATTAGAATATGTAGATACTGGGCGGTCAGGTGGCGTAACGGAGATTGCGTTCGTCACCAAACCCCGGAGCGGCTAGATTCGCCTGTTTGAATGAATGAAAACTTTATTTAACAGATTGCAGAATGGGTACAATACAGTACGGCTCAATACATACAATTGTTAAGGGGATGCAGACCTGAGAAAGACGTTTGTCTTGTTTCCATCAGGGTCCCCCATTTTCAATTCATATAGACATTTATGACATACACAACATACATGACATTTATGGCATAGGGACATATAGGTATTTAGTACTGATACATTTGTGACATAAACGGTATTCAAATATACAGTACTGTTACCCCTAGATCCTGACAGAGTATATACATATGATGGGGAGGGGACTGTACATTAGGAGGGGGTGGGTGGGTGGGAGAGAAATATACATACGGCGGGGAGGGAATATATACATGCGGTGGGGAGGAGACTGTCTATTAGGAGGTGGTAGGGGTTTTGGGCATTTACGGTGGCCAGTTTTGAATTGCAGCCTCCCGTAGGTGCTCTTTAAGAGCGGTTTTGAATGTGGGCAGGGATTCACATTCCTTTACAGCTTTGGGTAGGGCATTCCACATTGTTGTGGCATAATTGCGAAACGTGTTTAGTCCCTTGTTTGAGCCGAATCTGGGTTTAACATGATTTGTTGAGCTTCCTCTGGTGTAGTGGTTGTGGTATTCACTGACCTTTGGGAAGTATTTTGACATGTACATGGGCACCCCGGTCGTATAGTGTATCTTGTAGACCAGGCCCATTGCAAGTTGCTGTACTCTGTCGTCTACTCTAAGCCATCCTAGGTTGTCAAAGTGGGCAGGGGTGAGGTGGGTTCTGGGGTTCAGGTCAAGTAGTAGTCTGACCAGTTTGTTTTGTGATGTTTGTAATTTTGTTTTAAGCGCCTTTGAGGTGCTTTGGTACCATGAGGTGCACGCATAGTCATAGTACCCTTGAATGAGTGCTCCTGCCAGAGTCTTCAGGGTATTCTTGTTTACCAGAGAGGAGATCCGGTACAAGAATCTAGTTCGTTGGTTGACTTTTTTTATTACATTTTGTCACAGGAAAGATTTGCCTCTAGGATGGAACCCAGGTAGGTAATTTCGTCTTTCCTTGTGACAATATTGTCACCCACTGTAACTGAGAAGCCGTCGGTCTTGCTGAGTTTGTTATTTGAACCGAAGAGAATGGACTCTGTTTTGCCCATGTGTAAATGATAGTTTGTTATCAGCGAGCCATATGCAGATTTTGCCTAGTTCCGAGCTGGTTGTCACCAGCTTGGCTGGCCGTTCACACTAATACAATTGTCAGTATTAGAGGGTGGGAGAAGCTGGCGGGGTGGGTCCGGGTCGTTGTAAACAGCGACTCCTACAGTTCGGTCGGGGCGCCTGCTAAGCGCGGATAGGACTTGAGTGGGATAGTGTGATCCTTCCACACGCTACGCCCTCTCAATGAGAATCCTCGCTGCCAGGTGAAAAGAAGGTTGATTGGCTGGACGTGTGTCGGAGGAAGCACGTGATAGCCTCCACTCTCCCAGACCGACTGTGGGGGGTAAGTGCGCAGCGACCAGGAAGGGGATTGGGAATTGGCATAACGACTAACATTGGGATGGGAGAAAATCGGAGGAAAATAGAGGGGGAAAAAGATCAAATAAAAAAATAAAAAATACATGATACTTGTGCAGGTGTCAGTCCAGAGTAATACTATTTTACTATTTACAATTGCAATCTTTCCAGAATATACAGTATTCTTATGTTTTCAATGGGGATTCAGCAATACCGCTATAATACCAGGCTAAAATAGTGATACTGGTATCAGATATGTGTCTGATACCAGGTTAAAATACTGACACTGGTATGAGATATCTTTCTGACACCAAGCTAAAATCGATATCAGAGAATAATATGCCAGAATCAAACCAAACTTACTTTTTTTTGCTGCATCCTTCACACATATAAGCATGTTAGATCTCTGTAATGGAGAAAATGTATATTATATCTCAATATTTATCATCCCATGACCCCAATCTGATGGTCAACATCTATAAAAGCAATGGTTGGTACCCTGTATCGGCCGATACTGAATGTTAAGGACTTGGTATCGGCAGTGAAAAAGTGGTATCGGTACATCCCAGGTTTTCAACAGAAAAGGTACAGCATATGGACAGCCCTACTACATACAGTTGATTCTAGCCATCTATGAGTACTAAATAGCTTTTGCCCATCTCTATTTCACATACCTACAATCAATCAATCAATCAGATGTATTTATAGAGCACATTTAAACACGACACATGTCAACCAAAGTGCTGTACAGAGGGTAGATACACATAGATACATCCAGACAACATAGACAACCATCACATATCAGCCATACAGGAGGACACACACACAAACAGGGCATGAGTCAGTGCAAATCAGTACAACATTCATAACATTTGGATTGGTCCCCCACTTGCCCCTCCACTGTAAGGCAAGGCAAGGCAAATGTATTTATAGCACATTTCATGCAGAGACAATTCAAGTGCTAAAAAATATATATACATGAGTCACAATGCTTTGGAAAAGCAATTGTCTATGTTAATGGCACATAACCAGTTAACTAAATCACAATGCTTTTGAAAAGCCATTGTCTATGTTAATCCTTACCTTTATACAGCATATAAAGCATTACAAAAAAAGAAAGAAAAACAAAAGATATACTGTAGAGAGCACAAGGCATGAACAGAATACAAACGCCAGTGATTTTAGCTGAAGTTAGAAAGCAGAGGTGATACATACTAAACATAATCGTTTTTAAGCCTATTAAAAGTAGCCAGGGTCAGGGGCAGATCCAACATCCTCCGGGAGTTAATTCCAGCCATGTGTGGCGTAGTAACAGAATGCGGCTTCACTGTGTTTACAGTAGTTGTGATTCTAGGGACAGTTGGCAGACCAGACCCTGATGACCGTAGGAGTCTAGAGGGTTCATAGTGTGGAAGCAGATCAGATATGTATTTTGGCCCTAGGCCATTATTAAAGGAGCACGCCAACATTTGGGGAAATTAGCTTACCGTCTTCTCCAGAGAGAGACAAGGAGATTGATACCGGTTTCCTCTCTGTGCGTTCAGTAGAAAGCTATCTGGCTGCACGTTAGCCTAGCTTAGCACAATGAATGGAAGTGGACATGTATGTGTAACGGATATGTGCCGCGATAGTGTGACTACGGCACATAGAAGTGTGTAAAACTCACTCCCCAGAGGCATACAAACTGAGCGCTTAGGGGGGAATTCCCTTCTTGGCGCAACGGTTTGTTATGTCGGCCCCGGTGCAGACGCCCGGGGTTCGACTCCCACTCGAGGCACGGTCGAATTTCGTGGCAGGTGCTAGGTGGCACCTGCTACAGTGGTGCCGTTGACCCGGATGCCTTGGGTGGTGTGAGTTTAGGGGGGGTGAATGTAACGGATATGTGCCGCGATAGTGTGACTACGGCACATAGAAGTGTGTAAAACTCACTCCCCAGAGGCATACAAACTGAGCGCTTAGGGGGGAATTCCCTTCTTGGCGCAACGGTTTGTTATGTCGGCCCCGGTGCAGACGCCCGGGGTTCGACTCCCACTCGAGGCACGGTCGAATTTCGTGGCAGGTGCTAGGTGGCACCTGCTACATATGGGTAGCCTACGCATTGTCCAAATAACACCTCTCCCGTGCGTAGTGTACATGTCCGCTTCCGGTCTTGTTTGGCCGTGTAATCTCTAATTATTGCTATGTTTTTAAGGTGATAGAAGGCTGGTATAGACTTGATTTGTTAAAATAACACCAAGATTTCTGACCTGGGTTTTGGGCTTCAGATTTAGGGACTCAAGACGTGCAGTCTTTAGTCTACATTCTTCTTTTGCCCCAAAGACAATTATCTCAATAAGATTCTTGTAGACCAGGCCCATTGCAAGTTGCTGTACTCTGTCGTCTACTCTAAGCCATCCTAGGTTGTCAAAGTGGGCAGGGGTGAGGTGGGTTCTAGGAGTAAGGTCAAGCAGTAGTGTGACCAGTTTGTTTTGTGATGTTTGTCATTCTGATTTTAGCACCTTTGAGGTGCTTAGGTACCATGAGGTGCAAGCATAGTCGTAGTACTCTTGAATGAGTGCTCCTGCCAGAGTCTTCAGGGTATTCTTGTTTACCAGAGAGGAGATCCGGTACAAGAATCGAGTTTGTTGGTTGACTTTTTTTATTACATTGGATGCCATTTTGTCACAGGAAAGATTTGCCTCTAGGATGGCACCTAGGTATGTAATTTCATTTTTCCTTGTGACAATATTGTCACCCACTGTAACTGAGAAGCCGTCGGCCTTGCTGAGTTTGTTATTTGAACCGAAGAGAATGGACTCTGTTTTACCCAGGTGTAATGATATAGTTTATTATCAGCGAGCTTGGTGCAGATTTTGCCTAGTTCAGAGCTGAGGGTTTGCCTTGTTCTTGTCAGAGACCAGCACATCATACTGATTCACTCAGATACAAAGTTACCAATAGAAACAAAGTAGTCCCTGTCTTGCAGATAGGACCTAAACCACTCTAAGACACTGTATACAAGCTCATAACTAGAAAGTGTGCTCAGTGGAGCACATTATGTCCACCAGACAGCATGCCTTAGAGCACTGGTTCCCAAACTTTTCAGGCCGGGACCCAGAAAATAAGGCGTCAGAGAGCCGCGGCCCAATGCACATCGTCAGGCTTTTTTTTTTTTTTTTACCAGGCGACCGATTTTTTAAGCCAAATATCACTTCAATCCCATTAAGTTAGTTCAAGTTAGTTATTCATTTGTATGTGCTATTTATGAGAAAGCTAACTTGTTGCAAAATAATAATGATAATAATAATAGCCTCATTAAAATACTATTGTTGCTTCGGTTGTTTTCAGTGTTTTATGTGCATAATCTGTTATTTAGTTTGAAATGTTCGTTGAAATAAGTAGATTTTTCGTTTTTGTTTATTTATTAAGTTAATATAAAACCATATAGTCACATTTTAGAATACAATAGAATAGAATTATAGAATACAACTAGAAACACTGTCCTGGCTTCTAAGTTCAGTGGCCTGACAAAAAAATAAAAATAAAATTACTTCATTTTTAATTTTAATTTTTTTTAATCATCTCGCGGCCCTCCCGTGGCTGCTCGCGGCCCACCTTTGGGTCGCAACCCCGACTTTGGGAACCACTGCCTTAGAGCACTGGTTACCAAAATGGGTGCTGCTGCACCCTGGTGTGTGTGGCATGATAACTGTCCAGGTACATAGCATCACATGTTATTGTTCCAACCATTCATAAATCATGCAGGTATTTTGTATTCTGTTCCAGCCGATTCCTCCTGCAAGTGCTTAGCTAATGTTACAAGAAATGTTTTATTCACTTGTGTAGCATCTAACACTAGTTGATGATGACCAGAATGCACTCTCTGAGCCACTGAGACTACTTTCGTTCCCTATACTCTTTAGCACAATGCCTTGAGAGGAAGTAATGGCACAGTAGGTGGTGCACATTTGAAGCTGTTGTTGTCACCCCCTTGTATTAAAAAGGTGTACCATTACTCTCTACGGCAGTGGTTCTCAAACTGTGGTACGCGTACCACTAGTGGTACTTGGTGGTACTGCTGGTGGTACTTGAAAACATTTCCAAAAAAGAAGAAAAAAAATAAAAAAATTGCAGTCAGGCCACTGAACTTAGAAGCAGGCCAGGCCAGTGTTTCTGGTTGCGGCGGCGCGATAGTTAGATAACCTAAGTGGGGAACAACCAGGAGATCACTGTGACAGAGAGTAATGCAGTCTAAACAGTCATAAATCTTTAATTCAACTTCAGCCCTGATCATAACCATTTATTTTTAGATTTTTTTGTAATTGCTGCTAATCATTGACACATGCCTAGCCTGTAATAATCCCCCCCAGACAAATTTACTTTGCATTTGATATATTGAAAATATTTTACTTTTTGTGTGTTTTTTTTTTAACAATCATTTGTGATGCCATCACACAAACTGGCATTTAAAGGGTAAAAATTAAAATATTCCTGCACCAGAATGCAGGAAATTAAGTTTGTGTAACACAATAATTGTGTGTGTGTGTGTGTGTGTGTGTGTGTGTGTGTGTGTGTGTGTGTGTGTGTGTGTGTGTGTGTGTGTGTGTGTGTGTGTGTGTGTGTGTGTGTGTGTGTGTGTGTGTGTGTGTGTGTGTGTGTGTGTGTGTGTGTGTGTGTGTGTGTGTGAGAGAGAGAGAGAGAGAGAGAGAATGACGGACAATTGCTTGCTGTGTGAGAGAGAGAGAGAGAGAGAGAGAGAGAGAGAGAGAGAGAGAGAGAGAATTAAGTACATTTGCTAAAATACAGTTGTTCTTAATTTTCTCACTTGCTATGTGAGAATGTTAGTTATTATGTTCTCAATGCCCCTTGCATTGTATGAGTTGTGGGGAAGCGTTTGCTAGTTCTAGTGGTATCCCTTTGTACATTGTGGCTGTGTCTGACAAAAGTTAACAATAAATAATGGTATTAGGAATACATTTGCCTCCTGTGTGAACTGTGCATAGCTGAATAGACTGTATTTTAACGCCGGCCATATGGTGGTACTTGGAGAGCCAGCTACGTTCTCAGGTGGTACTTGGTGTAAAAGGTTTGAGAACCACTGCTCTACGGAACTGTATGTAGGCCAATGGACAATGCTGGAAATGTATTCCAAAAAAGGACTTATCATTTCTTGATGTGAAACATATTCCCACACACTCATCCTTGCATGGCTGTGCACCCAATTACAGGCTGATCGGCCCACGTAGTATGCGATATATAGCGAGCAAACACATACCCACTGACCTGACCGAAAATATTATGTCTCGCCTCCGGTGGACATAATCAAATAGAATTATCCTCACAGAAAATACCTACTTCAGCTTTATTTAGGCTAAATGTAGCTGATGAGTGATGCACGTCTTGACTGCAGTCATACATAAAACAGCAACAGACATGTTCCTGAAATAGTGAAGTAGTTATGCCCCCTACCTCTGAAACCAGTACCCCTGCTGGCCTAGGATCCGATCCCACCAGAACCTTCTCTCGTGTGTCCCTCCTAATCTGTCTCAATAAGTTAACATACTAAAGGGAATGAAAGGGCTGCTCACCTTAAAGAAAACAAACCAACAGCCGTAATACTTTAGATGATAACACACAGTAATGAGGAAACATGCCTTCAGCCGTCATTACAACGTGTCACTGTTGCATACCGTCTGCCGCCTTCCTCCGCAGATGCTCACTCCTAAACTTGGTACGGTGTCCGGGCTAGCCGCCCTTCAGACTGTAAGCCAGAGCCATTACCTTTGTGGTTTCAGTACAGTTGTTTCTGATGCCCACTCAGAGCCCTGGATGGTGCTCAACGGGGCATTGCAGCCTGCCAGAGACCCTCATTTACCCCAGGATTGTCAGGTTAGAGGGGAGAGCAGTCACATTGACAGTCCACCAAACCACACCTCTGTTTCAGTTGCATGCCTCAGTGTTTTCATCTGTCTCAGGGGGGGGGGGGGGGTATTCTTTTGTTACTCTGTACCATTATTTTTTATCTTGCATTGCTTTTAATTGGTCTCAAAGAAAAGACCAGTGGATTTTGTTGAAGCTTTGTCTCCCCCATTATCGTTTATGCGTGTGCCTGCCAAGGGCATAGTGCCTACGGCTTCTGTTGCACTAGGCTTTGGCTACGGTTACACTAGTCCTTCCAATGCAACTTAGGTGCATCTTCTAGTATCTGACCACACCGGGCTGCATTAAGTGACCCGTCTGGATGTGTACAAATTGGGTACTTTGTTCACATTGGGTTCAGAATCTGCCAAACCAAACTTGGTGGGTCTCGGTGGCCTGGCTCACCCTGATTCTCCCACACCCTAACTCACACACTCCCATGCAATTGTATCCTGCCCCCTCCCCCTTGTATCTCTCCTTGTGCTCCTCTGTCCCCTGTGTGCTATATTGTACTTTGTGCTCCCCTATCCGTTTGTTGGCCTACTGTTCTCTGAATGTACAGTACAGTATTGTCCTGTTTTTGGCCTTTTTCTATTTTTGTATTTGTGTATTTTATATTATGACATTGATCTTATGCTTTGATTGTACAGCACTTTGGTTGGCTCTTGAGTTTTTAAACGTGCTTTATAAATAAATGACTTGATTTGACTTGACATTGGAGTTGCTCGTAGTCTTATGGACCTAGTTTCGGACATCTAAAAACGCTTGCACCTCGGTGCGTGACCCCGGGATGCGGCTAAACCGCCGGGGCGTGATAGCCACTGTTGTGATGAACGCACACGGAAATGACAGAACGTATTAAACGAAACGTGATACACCATTGTGAGACATTGGCCACTACTTGCAACATGCACAGACGGAGAGGCTATAAAACAAGCTGACGTACACAAACATAGCCAGCCTGCCAACACAACCAGCTACACATTACCTTAATGTAGTTAGCAGACATGGAAGGAATGCGTTTTTTTTTCCTTTGCAGCCCTATCGATCCATATTCATCTGAATCCTTATTCAGGATCTCTTTTCCCGTTACCACAACTTATCCATAAGCATGGAGGCCTCCCGATTTCTGTTCTTCCTTGCGCTAATATTAGCAACCAGGGCAGCATGGGAAAATATTAGGTTATTTAAATACAAACATGAAAGTATTTCTATACTTTAATATAACATGTTTTTACCTTATTTCAAATAAGATTATTAAAGAAAAAAATATTACAACGTTTTTTATGTAATCATAGTAATCTTTAGTCGGCCCATAGCTCGGCTCTTCTGGCATTTACCATCTTGCCAGGTGGCCAGGAATGTTGTTTTCTGACAGTTGTTCGCACGGGATAATGAAATCGGAGCTGCGATCTGATCACAGGGCTTGCATTGAACTGTCAAAACGTGGCCCGCAACTCAAATCTGGCTCCGTGCGATCGAATGTTCAAACTCCGGTGCCAGAAGTCGTGTGAAACGAACAGTGTAACCGTAGCCTCAGTAACACAAATCTTACCGTCAGGTTTGGAATCGTCGATAACGTCGACGCTTGATTGAACGTTGCAACTACGCCAATAGCACGGTGTTGCCGTTGCCGCATCTGTAACAGGTGTATCACTTATTGGCAGCATTCATTTGTGGCCAAACCCATACCATAGGGGACATTGGCTATTTGTGTTTCTAGTAAAGAGAGAGAGAGACAGAGAGAGAGAGAGAGAGAGAGAGAGAGAAAAGAGAGAGAGAGAGAGAGAGAGAGAGGGGGGGGAGGGACATGGAACCCTGTGACACCCTGCACTAAACCCCCGATGAGAAGCAGAGAACCAAAGGAGAGCTGGGCAACGAGATTAGATGCAACTCAATTCAATTACCGCTGAGCCGCTACGGGTGACGCTTCAAACCTCATCCTGTTAAGATCCGGTTCACAGACGTCGTGGACGAGGACTGCAGCTTCTCCCTCAGCTGCAGGACGCTGCACCACCTCCCCATCTCAGCGGCTCTGGATGATAAGCGCACGGAGTCACCGGCCCCTTTGGGAATGAATAGAGGGCTCAGTCGGGGGGGGAGGTGTCACGGTAATCACCGCAGTATTCTGATGCAGATCCGAAGGAAAATGGTGGAGCTATTGAGTTTTTCCCCCCATTCATCTCTATCATCTATCCACCTGTTGTTTAGGTTGCGTAGACCTCTTTTCCGGCTTCTCCTGTCTCCTCTTTGCTGCAGCTATAGGAAAATGAATGGACTATTAATAGATGGCTCATAGCTTCGTCGGTGGTTCATACGGCTGTGAACAAAGCCTTCTAATATGCATTTCTCTCTCTGATAAGGCAGCGGATTTTGAATTGCGAAGTGGCAGTTAAAACTGCTATAGCCAAAAATGGCTTAGCATTGCAGATCAGGTCACCAGCAGTCAGTGCATTCTCTGCACCATCCGCGGTCATTTAATGGTAGCAATTTGGCTGGTGAAAGTATAAAATCGTTTTGGTGAAAAGCTATTTCCCCCCATTAACCTCACATTCAGTTTCAAGGACAAAATTACTGGTAAACTGGAAAGGAAAACACATTTCTGCGATAGGCGGGAGTGCGTGCGGATGTGACCGGTGTGATCTTGTTGCATTGTGTTTAGTCGATTCGACCCCTGTTAAGGGATCGCCCTGAGTGGGAGTTGAACCCCGATCTCCCGACTTGTCAAAATGACAGCAATGCGTGAGAGGTCTACAGTGTGTTGTTACAATACCTTCTGCTGCAGCTCATAGGATCTCATTCAGTTTGACGCTCCATCAAACCCTGTTGACAGGCGCCATTGACAATCAAAAAGCCATAATCCATCATTGTAAAGTTCTGCTGGGGGAATTGCTTACTTGTTCTGTGGAGGCAGCTATTTTAATAACGAGATGTGAGTTGGAACTAGTATTTTGATCAATGTCTAATCAGAGACAAAACTTGTCATTTTGCCATTTTATTTGTAGCTTCAAGGCTCAAGGACAACAATGGGTAGTGCAGGAGGAGAGGGGGATATCTTTAAAGGGGACATATTTTAGTCATTTTCAAGTTAATTAATATAGGTCTGCTAAACATGTCTTGTTAAACTAAATTATTTTGCTGAAATTAACATTCTAGCAGCCTCTATACCCCTCTGTATCAGTCCTGTTCTCATTCTAGCAGCCTCTATGCCCCTCTGTATCAGTCCTGTTCTCATTCTAGCAGCCTCTATACCCCTCTGTATCAGTCCTGTTCTCATTCTAGCAGCCTCTATACCCCTCGGTATCAGTCCTGTTCTCATTCTAGCAGCCTCTATGCCCCTCTGTATCAGTCCTGTACTCATTCTAGCAGCCTCTATACCCCTCTGTTTCAGTCCTGTACTCATTCTAGCAGCCTCTATACCCCTCTGTATCAGTCCTGTTCTCATTATATCAGCCTCTATACCCCTCTGTATCAGTCCTGTTCTCATTCTAGCAGCCTCTATACCCCTCTGTATCAGTCCTGTACTCATTCTAGCAGCCTCTATACCCCTCTGTATCAGTCCTGTTCTCATTCTAGCAGCCTCTATACCCCTCTGTATCAGTCCTGTTCTCATTCTAGCAGCCTCTATACCCCTCTGTATCAGTCCTGTTCTCATTCTAGCAGCCTCTATACCCCTCTGTATCAGTTCTGTTCTCATTCTAGTATGACCGGTAGGAATTGACATGCCCCGAGGGAGTTTCGAACCCGGGCCGGCCGCACCGCGGGCGACATCACAGACCGCTATACCAAGAGGTGAATTCACTTTTTGGTAACATGTCTATGTGTCTTTTAACACTTTGAGCACCAGCGTGTTTTCCTTTTTACCCCCTTGAATGCCACCATCCACGGCCAATGTTAAAGGGGAACTCCACTTTTTTTGGAAATTAGCTTATTTAACATCTTCCCTGGAGTTAGACAAGAAGATGCATACCTTTTTTGTCTCTGTGCGTGCATTTTAGCTTTGGGAATAGACGCTCCGTTAGCATAGCTTAGCTTCATCACTGGAAGTGAGGCAGGACAGTAGCCTTACAGTGCCTTACAGTGTATTGCAAGGTCTGACATTGACCAAACTTGATATGCATGACCTTGGTGGGCTCTAGGTCAACTCCTGAAAAGGGGGTCAATGTCAGACCTTGCAATCAAAAGTTAGGGGGCGCACTGAAATTATGGCAAGGGTTATTAGCCCCCTAACTTTTGATTGCAAAGTCTGACATTGACCCCCTTTTCAGGAGTTGACCTAGAGCCCACCAAGGTCATGCATATCAAGTTTGGTCAATGTCAGACCTTGCAATACACTGTAAGGCACTGTAAGGCTACTGTCCTGCCTCACTTCCAGTGATGAAGCTAAGCTATGCTAACGGAGCGTCTATTCCCAAAGCTAAAATGCACGCACAGAGACAAAAAAGGTATGCATCTTCTTGTCTAACTCCAGGGAAGATGTTAAATAAGCTAATTTCCAAAAAAAGTGGAGTTCCCCTTTAATGTTAATATCGCCTAATCTATGTTTTAAATTATGACTATGTGTCTAATCTGCCCGTTGCTTATCAAAGACTCATTTTCCAGTCAACATTGTCATGGCAGATTGTTTTTTTATCGCTTCATTTCCGTTTTCTAGCATTTTGAAAATCACTCGATTTCACAGAAAAAACAACACATTCTATGATAATCGCCTTTTACTGGCATATTCTAGAACGTTGTCATTTTTCGGCCTATTTAAGAATCGTTTTCAAATAAACGCTAGATGATCGATAGTATATGTGTACGCATGCACGCTCGTGCCGCCAGTTGAAAATCGATTCTCCTATTTCCTGACCGCGAGCAGAGTCAAACAGCCTATCACCATAATCACATAAAAACTTATATCTCTGTGAAAACGAGTCTGATTATCCTAATACTGATAACATAGATTCCTTACCTGAGATCAGATGGTATCCAAATGGTTTATTCCAATTCCTGATCGCCATTCGAAAAAATCGCTCATTTGATTGATCCATCGTGTATACAGTAAAACACATATTCGCCGCGGCTCCGAGGCTCCAGAGTGAACTCTGGTAGACCCCGCTTACATGAGTGAGAAGTAAAATGTGGAGTGCAGGTTTTTTTTTCCCATTCATTTTCATTGAGTCTAATCCAAAAGGGTGATTTACCATCTGGGAGACGATAGGGGGCGCTTTTTTCACATCTGAGAGCCTGGGGTGACTGGATCTCCAACAGTAGGGACGCTTGATGCAATATGATTTCAGATCGCTAATAAAAAAAATAAAAAATAAAACGAATATTCTCGTGAGTGGGCATTCAACCCGCGGGGGGTAAACACGAGAAAACTCGTGGATGGCATTCAAAGTGTTAATGAGAGTGAGTTTAACTTGCAGTACCGCTACGTGCCACAGTCACTTCACAACATTTGAAGTCCATCATGACTGTGGATATACTCCCGGACCTCTGTTACACTAGCAGCCTCTATACCCCTCTGTATCAGTCCTGTTCTCATTCTAGCAGCCTCTATACCCCTCTGTATCAGTCCTGTTCTCATTCTAGCAGCCTCTATACCCCTCTGTTTCAGTCCTGTTCTCATTCTAGCAGCCTCTATACCCCTCTGTATCAGTCCTGTTCTCATTCTAGCATCCTCTATACCCTCTGTATCAGTCCTGTTCTCATTCTAGCAGCCTCTATACCCCTCTGTATCAGTCCTGTTCTCATTCTAGCAGCCTCTATACCCCTCTGTATCAGTCCTGTTCTCATTCTAGCATTCTCTATACCCCTCTGTATCAGTCCTGTTCTCATTCTAGCAGCCTCTATACCCCTCTGTATCAGTCCTGTTCTCATTATAGATTCTAGCAGCCTCTATACCCCTCTGTATCAGTCCTGTTCTCATTATAGATTCTAGCAGCCTCTATACCCCTCTGTATCAGTCCTGTTCTCATTATAGATTCTAGCAGCCTCTATACCCCTCTGTATCAGTCCTGTTCTCATTATAGATTCTAGCAGCCTCTATACCCCTCTGTATCAGTCCTGTTCTCATTATAGATTCTAGCAGCCTCTATACCCCTCTGTATCAGTCCTGTTCTCAACAGGCTCTTTCTGTGGCTGTAACAAGCGAGATATGACTCAACATACAGCAGTAGCATAGCAATCTTACCGTTAAACATGATAGAAACATCTTTTAGGTTCAACTTTAGGTAGAAAAGAGCATATTTACACACAAGCCACCATCTTTCACATTCGCATTTTATCAAGATATCTTCACACGTGTATACATGGTCATATATAATAACATAAAATAACGGTGGCTGATTGTGGCTGCAATTCTGAATGGCTCATTTCAAGAGGGAGGGTTCACTGCTGGGCTGCAGAAAAGGCACAATGCACACATTTAACATTTCCTCAGTGTCGGGACAACCCCTCATTCTGTAAAAACACAAGCAAAGGCCATTTTCACAATAGGTCCCCTTTAAAACAGTTGTAACAGATATTGACTGCAAGCGTCACTCACTTTCCAATTCTATGGACATGTCCATTACTCAAGGCCACAGCACAAGTCATTCTGGGTAGTGTAGTAGTTCAACAAATTCCAGCTCTAACCTGGACATATATATGGCCTTGGCAAAACAAGACAGGATTGCTGCCATGGGTTTATAGGTTGGCAAATTGTCACTACCTCATATAGGGATGAGAAGGAGGTTTTGTGAGAGTGTTTTGTAGGACGCATGCACAGCAATGTAGCTGCTTCTGGCAATTCCTTTCCCTGCACCTCCCTAAATCATCACCACGAACGGCATTATCCACATTATCTTGCTTTTTTTTTTTTTTTTTACACCTTTATTTGTAGACATTTTCAATGATTTGAACAAACATAGGCCTACATATATCAAAATATAGACTGTGATTATTGAAATAAACATACAAATTTGACACTCAATTATTCAGACTAATATACATACAGACATAAATGGAGACATCCAATTATTCTAACAAACATACTTGTACAAATTATTCAAACATTGAAGACACATGGACGATGACCCGCTACAGTATGCCCACCCCGTATCCCTCCCTACCACCCCTGGGATCAAGAGCACACTTGAGAGACATTATCTTGCTTTCTGATGTAAAATATCACACAAAAGCTACCTCCTGCTGCAAAAACAAAAAAAAAATCTCTTTCTGACCCAGACATGAGAGTCTCAAGCCCTGCCAGCGGCTGTGCTGCTCTGAGGTCTGCCACGCACAGCTGTGTCGACTACTTCAGCTAACCCCGACTAGTTAGTGTGACACCGGCTGCCGGTGCTATCTCAAAATGGTTCTCAGAGTTTTGGCGTGATTTATACTAAATGTGGAACATGACATATCATGGCAGAGTTAGAGCTGCCGCGATTACCGCATTACCGCGGTATCGCTGTTACATCACGGCCACCGCAGAGTAGGCTGAATACCGCGTCACCGCTGTTTTTTATAATAATAATAATAAATTATCCTCCTCTCGTTGGGCTTGCGGCTCTGCAGATATACCCTACTCCTCTCTCGAGGTTCCAAGCGACCCTATTGGGTACCAGAAAAGTCACGTGAAACATTGCAGACCACTGATTGGTCAGAAGAGAGTCACGTCACACGTTGTAGCGTCATGCAGTGTGTTACCACCAATCGGCAAGCGAGTATTAGGTTTTTACTTCCTGAATGTCAGATCATCACAACACGGCTAATAACGTTAGCTTTAACTCTCCGCCGGAGTGGACTACGATCGCTCCTAAGGAGTACTAAACGAGACATAATGATTTTACTGTCTGCAACGAATGTTATAATAAAAGCCCTTCGTTCTATACACTTGTCTGATTGAAAACTTTATTAACAGACCGCAGAATGGGACAACTCGGCACGCTCTGAGCAAAGAAAGGAACTGAGATATGAATAGAGTATTGCTTGCCTTGCTATTGTCCGGTAAATACGCTGATGTTATTGAACGTATAACTATATAATGTTAATGCCACAAAACGAATGCCTTTATTATAAAGTAGTAACTTTATAGTAATAATAATAAGAAAGGGTCGGGGGGGTTAGGGGTAACCACCCCTGCCCGCGACACCGAGTGAACGGCGCACGACCAGAGGGTAAACTTCGAATCCGTGTTTCACTTTCAATAACTAATGCGTGCTTGCCGAATCCCAAACAATATTCATGCTGCAAAGTCATCCTCTAAAAATAGACATTTAGACTAGAGGCAGGCTATATGCTATAAAGAGTAGACTACTACTAAAAAAAAAAATGCATTCAAACCTTTTTTTTTATTTTTTGTGTGCATGCGGTAATAACCGCGGCGGTAGGAAATATTTTGCAAATTTGTGCGGTAAGGAAATAATCAATACCGCGGCAGCTCTAGGCAGAGTAATCCGGATTTGTTTTGGCAGTCTGAGAGTTGTATGTTGAGTTGTTCTTTTTGTGGAGGACATCTTCAGTTTTGCAGGATTTTTGGAGAAAGCATGGCACTTGAGACAAAACACACTATATCCTATATAATTGTATATGAATTCCTCTTGTTTCTTTGTTTACATACATTGCTTACAGCTTGTGTTATATTACGTTTTATTGTATTTTCTTTTTTTGTGGCCATTTTGGTCTATATGTCATAATTTGTCAAGTAATTTGTCAAGTATACTATTATATACGTGTTGTTTATGTGTCTTGTAAGCCCATATGGGTTGGGCATACACCTGTATGTAAGACACGAAAATAAAAAAACATCAAATCAAATCAAAGAAGCAGGGTGATGTTTCCTACAACATCAAGGCTGATAACCTTGTTTCAGATCATCAGAGCTCACTGTTGCCAGGGCATGGAGGTATCACTAAGCTAACTGGCTAACACAGCTCAATAATAACGCTCAACACATTGAAGCTAAATTCTTGCAGGAGGGATCGGATTGAACAGAACACAAAATACCAGAGGAATTAATGAATGCTTGTAATGATAACAGATGCAATGTATGGATGACATCACGCACGCATGAGTAGCAGCTACCGGCGCTAGCTGTCTCATTAGTTTGGTTGGTTGTGCTTCACGTAGTTCTGACCCATAATGATACCATATAGGAAATGAATAGGGCTGCTTGGCATTTGTCCATCAAGTTTTTTTCCCATGCTGAATTTCCAATTAATTATTTTCAAAGATAAGCACCTCTCTGATAAACATTTGACTTAAAGAGGTCATTCTGCGTGATCGCATATAGGAAAAACATAATTGTACAGATGTGTCTATGAAATCAACCAATTGAATCCTTTGACTAGGCCTTTTTTCACAAGTACAAGTACACATGCTTACCTGTTACGAGTCAAGGTAGGAATTGAGTTCCAATAGTAGAAGGTAATAAGGAGACGGAGATGTGGTTGCTCTTCTCAAGAAAACGTGTTCCTTTATTATCAGAATCACTAGAGCAAGAAACTGTAACGATAACGAATAAGAAGCCAGGCTTCAACTGAGGGTATATAAGGAAAATATAATTAAATAATAACAGCAAAGACAAGAGGTTCCATTTCTTATCTGTGGCCGACTGCTCGCAGTAGTTCTGTTGAAGATCCGACAACAGACAGAGAAAGAAGGGATTACTATAAAGGCAAAACTCCCAGCAAACCACACGCAGTAATTAGTGACAACAAACCACAGGTGACAGTTAATCAGCGCTAATTACAGAGAACAGGGTGAAGTACTCCAGAATGGCAGTAGGGTTTCTACTCCTGGGAGAGGACAGAAACCCAGAACGTTACAGTACCTCCCCCCGACGAATGGCACCTGACGTTCACCTAGGGGCCTCGGGATGCAGCCGACGAAAATCGTCAATAAGGCTGTGATCTAAGATATCCCTTTGAGGCACCCAGGAACGCTCTTCTACCCCGTACCCCTCCCAATCCACCAAGAACTGAAACCCCCTACGCCTCCGGCTACAACCCAGGATCCTTCGCACCATGTAGACAGTTTGACCGTCAAGGATGCGGGGCGGAGGAACCACGGGAAGTGGCGGGGACAAGGGCGATGAGAGGAATGGCTTCAACAGGGACACGTGGAATGTCGGATGAACCCGCATGGAAGCTGGAAGCAGCAACCTGTAAGCCACAGGGTTCACCCGACGGACCACTTTAAAGGGGCCTATGAAGCGAGGAGCCAGCTTCCTGGATTCCACCCGGAGAGGGAGATCATGGGTGGAAAGCCAAACCCGCTGCCCAGGACGGAAAACCGGAGCCGGACGATGCTTGCGGTTAGCCTGCCGCTGAGCCTTAACAGAGGCCTTCTGTAGCGCCGTCCGAACCCGGTTCAACGTCCCGCGACAGCGAGCCACGTGGGCCTGGACCGACGGCACCTCAGCCTCCCGCTCCTGTTCGGGAAAAAGGGGAGGTTGAAAACCATACTGACACTGAAAGGGAGACATACCTGTAGAGGAAGAGAGGAGAGTATTATGCGCGTACTCTGCCCATGCCAACCTCCTACTCGTCGTCACCGGACAACCGGCAACGTAGCACCTCAGAACCCCCTCCAGATCCTGGTTGACGCGCTCCATCTGCCAATTGGACTGCGGATGGAACCCAGACGACACGCTGACGGAGGCGCCGATGCTGGAGGCAGATGCCTCCCAGAACCTGGAGGCGAACTGAGGGCCCCGGTCAGACACAATATCCACTGGAAGCCCGTGGACCCGAAAGACGTGCTGCACCACCAGGTCAGCCGTCTCTCGAGCCGAGGGAAATTTGGGGAGGGGAATGAAGTGGGCCGCCTTGGAGAAGCGATCCACTACCACCAAAATGGTAGTCAACCCATCGGACGGGGGAAGACCAGAAATCAAATCCAGGGATATGTGCGACCAGGGTCGTTTGGGAATAGGAAGCGGCCGGAGGAGACCCGCCGGTGCACGGCGAGAGGTCTTACTACGCGCGCACACCGGACAGGCCGCCACAAAGGAACGCGTATCCCCCTCCTCTGTAGGCCACCAGAACCTCCTACAGATAAACTCCAGGGTTCTGGCGGCCCCAGGGTGGCTGGTGAAGGAGGAGGTATGTGCCAACTGCAGCAGTCGCGAGCGCGCAGCCTTCGGCACATACATCCGCCGCGGAGGACCCCCATCGGGTTCCCGTGCCAGAGTCGATCTTACCACCCTATCTATGCCCCATGACACGGGTGCCAAAATAAGGGCTGTGGAATAATAAGATGGGGCTTCTCCTCCCGGTCCGGGGGGTCAAACTGGCGTGACAGAGCGTCAGGCTTGACGTTCTTGGAACTGGGCCGGTAGGAGATGGAAAATCGAAATCGAGTGAAGAATAACGCCCACCTGGCCTGGCGAGCGTTAAGGCGTTTAGCCCCCTGGATGTAAGCCAAGTTCTTATGATCAGTCCAAACAATGAAAGGGTGTGCCGCACCCTCCAACCAATGTCTCCATTCCTCCAGTGCCAATTTGATTGCCAACAACTCCTGATTACCCACGTCGTAGTTGCGCTCGGCCGAAGACAGCCGGTGCGGAAAAAAAAGCGCAAGGATGCACTTTCCCGTCCTTTAAGCATCTCTGAGAGATCACCCCCCCCCCGCGATATCGGAGGCATCCACCTCCACTATAAACGGAGCCTCCGAATCATGGCAGACCAGTACAGGGGCGGAGGTAAACCGACGTTTGATGTCGCGAAAATGAATTAAATTACCCGCCGCTCCCGAATCAATCAATGCCCTGGTCTTCCTGAGAGAATTCCCCCACCCAACAGTGACATCAAAAAAAGTGCGTGTATCATCAGTGACAGAGGTACTGCTAAAACTCCCCCCAAGTTTAGCGAGCCCCCCCGTTTCCCGACAATCCAGCATAGTTACTGAAGTGATGTCCAGTACGACCACAACGGAAACAACGCTTCTGTTCGATCCGCCTCTGTCTCTCCGCGTCTGACAGGCGTAGAGCCCCCAGTTGCATAGGCTCGTCACCCAGGCTCTCTCTTGTGAAATGCATAGCTGGTTCGACACCGGAAGAATGGTGGAAGAGTACCTGTGACGAAGCCTCCCTCTCGCGTTCCCTCTCCCGATGTCGGTTGTCCATCCGTATAGCCAAGTTGATGACGTTAGCCAGTTGTTCAGGTAGCTCCCCTGAAGATAGCTCATCCTGCATCCGCCCTGAAAGACCTTGCACAAACAATACACAACAGGGTATTTCCTGCCAGGCCGCCTCCCGAGCCACAATGCGGAAGTCAATCGCGTAATCTGCCACAGAGCGACTACCTTGCCGGCAGGAGATGAGCCGCCCACCGGCCTCATAGATGGATATCACCCGAGAGGTATCGAACACGTGTCGCAACTCGGGTGAAGGCAGGCGCGCTGCAGCAGATCGCTCACCCATTTTCCCATTCTGCTGTGGCCCAAGAACGACCTGTAAGAAGAGTGATTATATATGCAACTTTAGATATGTCAGTAGGGAAAGTACGAGGCTGTAATTGGAACACAAGAGAGCACTGGGTGACAAACTCCCGGCAATCTTCTGGAGCTCCTCCACAACGATCTGGCGGCGGCAGCCGTGGTTCTTGAGCCTCTTCCTGGCCAAATGGACGTACCTGCCCATCCCCCCCGACGGCAGATGGGGTTCCAGACGCGGCTTCCATCGCTTTTACCGCAACGGCGGCTGTAGTGCTAGCGTGGTTAGCCGCAGCTAACGCTGAATCTGCTTTGGATGTAACCGCGGCTACTGCTTCTTGGGACGAGTTGGATAAGTCTCCCAGACTACCCAGTTCGATGCCTACTTCCAGCTGGCGATCGATGATGACTCTCAGCTGTTCTCTCTGAGCCTCCAATTCCTCCCGGAATCTTTCTGTGGAACTCATAATGGTCGGATCTTCTGTTACGAGTCAAGGTAGGAGTTGAGTTCCAATAGTAGAAGGTAATAAGGAGACAGAGATGTGGTTGCTCTTCTCAAGAAAACGTGTTCCTTTATTATCAGAATCACTAGAGCAAGAAACTATAACGATAATGAATAAGAAGCCAGGCTTCAACTGAGGGTATATAAGGAAAATAGAATAAAATAATAACAGCAAAGACAAGGGGTTCCATTTCTTGCTCGTGGCCGACTGCTCGCAGTAGTTCTGTTGAAGATCCGACAACAGACAGAGAAAGAAGGGATTACTATAAAGGCAAAACTCCCAGCAAACCACACGCAGTAATTAGTGACAACAAACCACAGGTCAATCAGCGCTAATTACAGAGAACAGGGTGAAGTACTCCAGAATGGCAGTAGGGTTTCTACTCCTGAGAGAGGACAGAAACCCAGAACGTTACACTTACCCATACCGAGTACCGATATGAGTACTTAATAATACCATTACAGTTCAACCAGTGACTTTGAAAACATGTTTTATTTCAACAGTGTATCAGATGTTCCTGACTTTCTGACTGGAACAAATTATATATATATATACGACATGACACTGCTGCTGACATTTTAAGTTTAATTAATATAAAATGATATAAATATAATAAAGGTATCGGGACATCCCTACTAAAAATGGAGGAATGAGTGCTGCAATGAAGAAAATAATAAATCATTATTATCCTAGAAGCATTTAACTGTAATACTTCAGCCTCATTGATTCTCTTAGTTTCACACGTCTTTCTTTTACCCTTACAGGAGGGCAACTGAATTAATTGACATCTGTTACAAAGAATGTTATTTGCATGTTTCCTCCCCTGGGA
Source organism: Notolepis coatsorum (assembly GCF_963971535.1). Classification (NCBI taxonomy): domain Eukaryota; kingdom Metazoa; phylum Chordata; class Actinopteri; order Aulopiformes; family Paralepididae; genus Notolepis; species Notolepis coatsorum. The sequence goes on from NC_140180.1 coordinate 21,300,597, forward strand.
ACGGATAAAGCAGAGGTGAACACCTGTACTGTACCTTGGGATTACAACACAGCAAAACACTGCCGTTGTGTGTGCATGTGTGTGTGTGTGTGTGCATGTGCTTGTGTGTGTGTGTGTTTTTAGATGTGCTGTATGTGTGTGTGTTTATATATGTGTGCGTGTGTGTTTAAATGTGTGTGTATGTGTGCACATGCTTGTGTGTGTGTGTGTTACAATGTGTGTGTGTTGAAATGTGTGTGTGTGTGTTTTTAGATGTGCTGTATGTGTGTGTGTTTATATATGTGTGTGTTTAAATGTGTGTGTATGTGTGCACATGCTTGTATGTGTACGTGTTAAAATATGTGTGTGTGTGTGTGTGTGTGTGTGTGTGTGTGTGTGTGTGTGTGTGTGTGTGTGTGTGTGTGTGTGTGTGTGTGTGTGTGTGTGTGTGTGTGTGTGTGTGTGTGTGTGTGTGTGTGTTAATATATGTATAGGTGTGTGCCTGTGTGCATGCAAATGTGCTGCTTGCTACAGATACTGTTACTGAGAGTTCTCTTCCTACCAGTGAACTGCCTTGACATACAGATGCAGGGAAGTAGAGTGTGTCCCTGTAGCCATAGAAGTGCCTCCTGAATCAGCCTATATGTCACCAAGAATAACCTCATAAATGAAGGAGAAGACAAAAACTACCAAGCAACGTGTGTGTGTGTGTGTGTGTGTGTGTGTGTGTGTGTGTGTGTGTGTGTGTGTGTGTGTGTGTGTGTGTGTGTGTGTGTGTGTGTGTGTGTGTGTGCGTGTGCGTGTGCGTGTGTGTGTGTGTGTGTGTGCGTGTGTGTGTTTACTGTGTGTTTACTGTGTGTTTACTATGCATTACGTATTCGATTTAAGGTCATGATTCTGTTTGATATTCAATTCTGTATGCATGTAAATGCATTCATACTACAGAGTCATGAACAATGAAAGTGAACCTCAAAGGTAGAATCTGTAACAGTGGGAAAACTACGACCTCTATCCGGTATTTTTTATGATTATTACAACAACATATTTGGGGTAGAGCTCCCTGTGTCCCTCACTGTGGACCCCTCAACAAATGTCCCATCTCCACGCACACCTCATTGTAGTTCAACTTTATTGTCATGTGTATTAAAAATATAATGAAATGCTTGCACTCTGGCTCTCTCTGCCTTAACACAAAGGACATATACAACATAAAAAAACACATAATATGCATTAAAACGTTTTATTTTCAGCAAATATCAGTCTTATGTTAGTGTTATGTTCGCTACCTAATGTTATTGTCCATCTCGACTGCTGAAATAGAGCGAAGCTGCATCTGTTCACATCTTTCAATTTAATTGATTTTTCGTTTTGCTTTGTATTTGAACGTACAGGCAAACTGTGTCAGTCAAGGTCAAGGTCAAGGTCAACTTTATCTATATAGCACATTTAAAACCAACCGAAGTTGTACCAAAGTGCTTCACAATATAACACAGAGAAATACTCAAATACAATATAAAAACTGAGAAATACAAAAAAATATATATATACAAAATACAGTATAAACACAATCAGAAGCTGCAATACATACAATATAAAAAACTAAGAAATACAAAAAATTACAAATACAGTATACACAAAATCAGAAGCTGCAATAAATTAAAAACAATCACGACACAACCAGGGATATATGGCTTACTAAGCCTCAAAACGCCAAAGAAAATAGGTGAGTCTTTAGCTGAGCCTTAAAATTTTCTAGGGTCTGAGCAGACCTAATTTGTATTGGAAGACTGTTCCACAATTTAGGGGCAGCCACTGCAAATGCTCGGTCACCTTTCGTTTTTTGCCTAGACCTTGGGACATCTAAAAGTAATTTGTTTGATGACCTCAGTGCTCTAACTGGGGTGCGAGCATGGAGAAGTTCAGCTAGGTACTGAGGGGCCAGACCATTTAAGGCTTTAAAAACAAACATCGCAATTTTTAAATCAATCCTGAAACGAACAGGGAGCCAGTGCAGGGAAGCTAGCACTGGTCTGATGTGCTCACACCTCTTAGTGCCAGTCAAGAGGCGTGCAGCAGCGTTCTGCACTAGCTGCAGGCGTCGTAGGGAGAGCTGGTCGAGACCCACATATAGAGCATTACAGTAGTCCAGCCTTGACGATATGAACGCATGGATGACCCTCTCCAGGTCTTTGGGAGATAGGTAGGGCTTTATCTTTGCCAGGAGCCTTAGTTGAAAGAAGGAGCCTTTAACCACAGACCCAATCTGTTTATTAAATTTCAGATCCCTGTCAAAAGTGACACCAAGGCTTTTTATAGAATTTTGTTTTTTGGCATCGAGGGGCCCTAAAACACCAGCCGAGTTTTCCAAGCGGTCCAGATGCCCAAACACAATTACCTCCGTCTTGCCGTCATTAAGATTTAGGAAATTTAGATCCATCCAAATCTTAATGTCGGCAAGAGCGGCCAGCAGAGGTTCAAGACAGTTATTGCATTCTACTTTTAGAGGAAGGTGAAAAGAGACATTATGTTTGCGTAGAATATAACCTAAGGGCAGCATGTATAAGGAAAATAACAAGGGACCCAGGATGGAACCTTGGGGAACACCACAGGAAAGAGGGGCCACATTTGAGGAGAATTTACCCAGATGGACAGAGAAAGTCCTATCAGTCAGGTACGACTGAATTAACACAAGGGCAGCACCTCTTATGCCAACACACTGTTTTAGGCGTGATAAAAGGGTCTTATGATCCACCGTATCAAAGGCAGCGGTCAAATCCAGTGTTACCATAATGGCATCACACCCAGAGTCCACAGTTAAAATAAGGTCATTGAACATTTTGAACAAGAGCAGTCTCAGTACTATGACGAGGTCTAAAACCCGACTGAAACTTCTCGTAGATGTCGTTTGTCTCTAAAAAAAGATTGCAGCTGGATGGAGATTACTTTCTCCAGCACTTTGGACAGAAAGGGCAGTTTCGAGATGGGCCTAAAATTTTAGAGAACAGAAGGGTCTACGTTTTTTTAAATGTTTATTAGTGGCTGCACTTTAGCGTGTTTAAAAGAAGTTGGAAAATTTCCTAAAAGAGCCAACTGAATCAAAATCAAAAACCTCTTTTAAAAGGCGAGAGGGAACACTGTACACATTGCAGATCAAATATGAATTAAGAGCCGGTAATTGCATATCAAACTTCCCACTTTAAATGTTGTCAGAAACATATTTTATTGAACCTCCGTGGGCCAAATAACGCCAGTCTGGCATTTTCAGCTGGCCCCCAGGCTGAATTGGTTTATTTAATTTGACCCACTGCCTCGCAACTGGCCTGTGATACAAATCAAATGCACCTTGGTCACTGCGCGGCAATATAAATGTCTCGACTTTAATGCCCAGTGTTATCTGCACCATCATGTTTTTATTGAATACAAATTCATCAAAAATGCAATATTTAGCCTTCAGTGTATCTTGTTGTATCTTTTCTTTTTTTTATCAGTCATTAGTTTTCACTTCAAGCTGTGGTATCATTCGGTTGCATCCAATTTTCCTTTATTAAGTGAATTATTTCTAATTCATCATAACTATATTCAAATCCATAGAAATGATTGGTTTTATGGAAGATGAGTGAAAGCTACAGTAGAAAGAGATGCTGAGGTGAGAGATGTGTTTGTGTTCTACTTACTGTAGTTGTCCTGAGTTTAACTTCAGTTTGATTGAAACCTTTATTTATACTCAGGTGAGCTCTGGGGTGAGGCCACCTCATTTACAGAACTGCTGAGTGAACAACAAGATAAAACAACAAAACAATGTGCAGTGCAATCAGTTAAAAACAGTTACAACATGAATCATATAGACATTTAAATTCCCTAAGGGAAGGAAGAACTTTCAACTTTACTTTGGGGCTGCATAAGAGAATGCTGTCCTGCCGAGTCCTGTACTAGTCCGTGGTATTTTAAATGTGATCCAGTTACTAGATCGAGTTTAATTTTACATACCTACTCTGAAATCAAATTTGTGGAAATAATTGTTTTGCACGAGACCAGTGAACGTGTGGTGAGAGATGTTTTGTGTGCGTGTGTATTCTACTGTATTTTCCAATAGTCCAGGACCAGTTTAGCCTAGAATTGCTAATCTTACAAACTCTTAAACAGCCCTCATTATTCATTGAGGCACCAGAGAATGAACAGAAGTGCATTTACAACAACAAATTGATTTGTTATGCACAAATTTAATAGATTAAACACAATGACCAATAGCTAGTGACCTCAGGAATATGCACTTTTTGAGGTATTATTGTATGTCCGGAGTCCGGACCGTGAAATCATCTGCGTTTTAAATTTCGCCCTGACCCCCCCCGACCCCCCCCCAACCTTGGTAATTGAGTTTGACACCACACTGATTCAGGTGGTAAAAAGGTTTTAGCCTACTGCTTTTGTCATAGCAGTCTGCTGGTTAGATCACTCAATCAGCCCCTCCCACCGCCTCCCACAACCACACACCGGACCAAAATGCACATTTGTAAACAAGGTGCAGTACCAAGGGGGGCTCTTTTGCATAGACGTTGCAGTTTCCCACTATTATAGATTTGACCTTCTAACATGCTAATAGCAGTAGCCATGCAGTACCCTACCAGCAGTTAAACATTATGCTAATAGCAGTAGCCATGCAGTACCCTACCACCAGTTAAACCTTATGCTAATAGCAGTAGCCATGCAGTACCAGACCACCAGTTCAACATTATGCTAATAGCAGTAGCCATACAGTACCAGACCACCAGTTAAACATTATGCTAATAGCAGTAGCCATGCAGTACCCTACCACCAGTTCAACATTATGCCAATAGCAGTAGCCATACAGTACCAGACCACCAACATTATGCCAATAGCAGTAGCCATGCTGCAGTACCCTACCACCAGTTAAACATTATGCTAATAGCAGTAGCCATACAGTACCCTACCACCAGTTCAACATTATGCTAATAGCAGTAGCCATACAGTACCCTACCAGCAGTTAAACATTATGCTAATAGCAGTAGCCATACAGTACCATACCACCAGTTCAACATTATGCTAATAGCAGTAGCCATGCTGCAGTACCCTACCACCAGTTAAACATTATGCCAATAGCAGTAGCCATACAGTACCCTACCAGCAGTTAAACATTATGCTAATAGCAGTAGCCATACAGTACCCTACCACCAGTTCAACATTATGCTAATAGCAGTAGCCATGCTGCAGTACCCTACCACCAGTTCAACATTATGCTAATAGCAGTAACCATACAGTACCCTACCACCAGTTCTGTATCGTTAGTGGCTTAGCTTGGCATCGCCTTCTGCACTATCTCGCGTACGTGCACGCGTACTGAATAAACCACAAATGTACCTCTAATACCAGTATTAGTCTGACCACACCCCTCATCAGCTTACCTTCATAAGCAGGTGTGTGGTCACCTGCTCTCCTCCTTCTCGCTTTCACCACAAGGAAGAGGTGCCTCGGTAGATCCCCACACTTGACACCATGATGGAAGAAATTGGATTAGGAACAGCTTGGGAAACAAGGATACGTTGACATCATATCTTTATTTTCTCTCTCACTATTTTCGAGAAAATACGGCGATATTGTCTTCGTACTGGAGTGTCTAGAAGATGATGATCATTCTACAAACCCTCCACCGGTTTTCGTATTGGGAGCACGCCGCTGCATGCTTCTCAACTGCAGTTCCTTGCTGTGTTTGTTGGGGTGAAACCTGTCAGGCCACAGCTGAACTGTCGGACATGCCGCTGTTGTGAGGAGCGGTGCGTTCCAGGTTGGGTGAGTAGTGTTTGCTGGCGGGCTCCACTTGTCTGTTAGTGCTATGGGGGCTACTAGACAAAGTTTATGGAAACCGGCCCCAGGCTAGGGTCCTTTGTTTAGCCGTCTAGGCGACAGAAGGCCTTGGTCTGGCGACCATTATAGTTTTAACTAGTGGGCCGCGACCATTGACACTGGTGATCCCTGTGTGTTCTGGACGAGTGGATTCTCTCTGTCACCGTGTTAAGACCCCATCTTTCATATCCAAATGAGAGTATTCCTTCACGAGGGGATATGTGCATGTAATGTGCGATAGCGGCAGATTCATGTTCGAAGTCAGCTATACAGGCCAGTTGGTACTGTGCTGATTCCGCCGGACGTGTTAATGTCACCGTTGTGAAGCGGTGTTGACGTCTTGTTTTCTCTTTTCTCTTAAAAAGTGAGGAGGGTTCAGAACGGCGGCCTGTCTGGGTGAGTGTTATGTCATTGTTTACATGTTCATAGCTTACGGTTAGCCGGTCGGTGGCCTGGCGCGGGGTAGCTTGGCTTCTCGCGCGCCGCCGGGAGCTCGCTCCTGATCGCGTGCGTCGTAGATCGGCGTCTCGCGAGCGGAAGCGATAGCACCCGGACGGTTGGAGCAGCCGTTAGCTTGATGCTATTCTGTTGAACGTGCTTTGATTTTTAACATGTTTTACACTCTTGACCACGACGTCATCCTTGACAGGGGATGTTCGTCAACCCTGCCTGAGCCTAGACGGGGATTGCGTCAACAAAGAGGGCTGTGTTTTCTACGGTGGCTTGTGACTGCACTTCGCTGATCTGCGTTCCGGGCAGGTACGGGGTTGGCCAGACCCTCATAACACGTCTTCTGGTTTTACCTTGCTAAATGTATTGTGAATGACGGTGTTTTTTCCCAAAACGTGTGTTGTTGCAATGCATTTGTGATACGTTGCGGGTTGTGTGTGAGCTGTTTTTGTCACTGGCAGTAGCTTCTCCGTGCAGGTCGTGATGTATTGATCTGGTTGTTGTGTGAGAAACATCATGGTGTTTATGTGTACCGTGTACTCACTACTAAGGCAACTAACCTATGAAGCTATGCTTGGTGACGAGTGAGTAAAAGAATGTTCTTTCTCAGACTGTAATGACAATGGACAGTGAGTTCACACATTAACAGGTTTTCCTGTTTTAACTGGCCGTATTGAGGGTAAAATAGGAGGATTGTGTTTTTCCCCCCCCGGTTCCCTGGGGACTTTATCACCTCCTATCAGACATGTTGTGCATTAATTGTGTCTTTTGTGTGGTAGGGATACGATGTAACTCTCAGCTTGATTGCTGAGGTTGTGCTAAATCTGCTGGAGAAACTTATTTCCTAAAGGGAAATTGGTTTGGTTGCTGTCATGTGTGTTTAGCAAGGCCTGTGGTCGATACTAATCAAGAATGATGTATTCTCTCATTGTGATGATGATGGGTTGTGTGTGTCATGTGACCTACAACTGGGTTGTACTGGCCACAGAAGCACATGTGTATGTTGGACCGGGGTTCTTAGAGCCCTCTCTATTCTGTGTTTTTCCTTAGTAAAAATCAGATAGCAGGTTAGCTCGTGCGCTGTGTGGAGCTGTGAAACGCTTCATAGAGCTGACTATGACTGTGTCATATTCTCTTTTTGTCGTTACGTCGTATCATGGGTGTGGGGTCGTAAAGGGGTGAACTGGTAACCTTTCCTCTCCCCATTGTTCTGTCGGTCAGGGGTACACCCCCTGTCCTTCAAGGTTCCCGTCACGTGGCGGTTCGGCACGTTACGGGGGGGGGGGGGGGGGGGGGGGAGGGAGTTCCTGGTCCCACGGCCTGGTATATTGGGCGTGTGCACCGCAGGAATTCCCCCGCCATAGAGTACGTCACCGTGCGCGTCTCTGTTGGTAGGACTTCCGTGTGCTGTTCAGGTCCATGTGATGGATCTGTTTTCAGGGGGGGTGGTCAGGGCTCCTCCTCACCAAGCGCCTACTCAGGCCTTCTGTGAGTTCGGACTCCTTCTTCCATGTGATCCATGTGAGGAAGCCTCCATCAGAGTACAGAGCCTTCCTCCTCAGATTGTCAAAGTGAGTGGACCCTCTAGAAGGGTCCTTTTCTATTGTATGTATATTCGATTCAATTCGTTTATTGAGTGTGTATGGGTTCGGTGCCTCTTCCCCGGAGGCCCTAAAACCAGTTTTTTACATGGCTCAAGGTGCAATATATTCTTTTCAATCTGTACAGCTCGCGTGGGAAGTCTCTCTGGGGATCCCCGTCTCTTTCCTATGGGAGGGTGGTGGGATGTAAAAATGTGAACATTTTTTACCCCGGCTGTGTAGACTGGGATACATACTGTTGATGCTTCCTTCTTTCTATTCCAGAAGTGTTGGAGTTAGGGAGTGTCACACCCCTCTTGTCGTTCCCCTGGGCGCCTTGGGGATTCAATGACAGGTCTAAATAGCCTGTTCATTGATGGGGGTGTGTCCCGACGCACGTATAGTGCTAGCTCGCTGTAAACAGGCGATTGACTGGCACGCCTTAGTTGCTTGTGGTTGAAACAGCGTTTTTATAAAGCAACTGAGATGGGGGTTTTTCCTCTTCCGGCGACCACATCCCATGACCTGGGTGGGTTGTCGACGGATCCTCGTTCATGTCTGGGGGATGATGACGGGATGGATCTGAACATATGTAGTGGGGTCTCACGCCCTTGGGGTGGGCCACCAGGCGCGGTTCGTCCCGACGTCTGGGTGGCGCCTTCTTTTCATGTTAAGATCAACACGCATATCTGCCCTTCTCCTGGAGTAGGCATGTCGGCGTGGTTAGGGCACGGGACTGGTTCTGGTCACGCTGGTCCAGATCAGTTGAAACCGTTGTCCGCCGGGGATGCAGATCTGCTGTTCTGGTACCCTGAGGGACTTGGGCTTTTTTCAGGGGGAAAAATGCCAGGTCGGTCTGGGTGTCACAGGGTTAAGCGCTATGGAGACCCTGGTTGGGTATGTTTTTACTCAGCACTGTCGTCATGGCTTACAGCCATGCCATTCTGTACGCGCTCGATCTCGTCGGATCTCGGCCGCTACACAGGTTGGTCCTGGTTAGTACTTGGTTGGGAGACCGCCGGGGAATACCAGGTACGGTGTGCTTAGGGGCTGGTTCTCCATTGTTTTTCGCTCCTCTCTCACGCATGGCGAAGAGGGGCCTGTGGGGGTGGTTTTTTGACCTCCTCTGGTGACCCTGTGCTTCCCGTACCGCCAGGCCCGGTCCGAAGTGATGTTTGCGACCCGTAGGCCTGGGTTAACCCTTTTTGGAAACTGAAACACTTGTACTGCGGTATAGCCGGTGTATACCCGCAGGTGTGTTTTGGAGTTTTTTCTTGAGGGGTTATAGGAACAACCACCGCATTGGGTAACACCGAGGTGGTTGATTCCCTGGTGTGTTGGAGCAGTGTCAACTCCCGGGTTCACCGGTTGAGGGTGCCCCTGCACGTTCATGACGTCTGCCAATCGTGTCAGCCTTCTCTGCCTCGACCCCTCTGGGTGGGGGTTGTTAAATGGAGGCTTGGTCATGCAACACCGCCAGCTTACGCTCCTTCCGCCGGGGCGGCTGTGTTCAGCTGTCCCCTCTGGCGCCTGTCTCGTCCGCAGTCTCCAGGCTAGGGTTAACAGCCTGTTGCCTGGTTTTTCCCCGGTGCGCTGCCTGCTTCCGTTGGTTAACCTTTTTTGTGTGCTTACGGCCATGCTGACTGCCTATTCTGCAGGGTCAGTGTGCCAGGCGGTGTACTATTGGGGGGACGGGGCCCGCTCGGCTTACTGGCCTGGTTGGTTCCGCCTGGGAATACCAGGTGCAGTAACTGAGGGGCCTTTGTCCGAATACGCTGGCGATGTGGGGGGCGGGGCACTACGTGCCCACCTGGTGGGGTCTTGATGCTGGCATCATGGACTTCTCCGGGCCCCCATTCCAGGGAGTCCAGTCCTTTTGGTGGGTCTGGGTCTTCCTTCGTGCTCCGCTGCTACGGCCTTGCCACAGGGTTGGGTTTGCCCTTGACCCCGTGATTCTGGGGGCAGTAACGAGGTTGTTCCTCCGTTCGTTCCCGGGTGGCATGCGGGTTGTGCGTGTGTGTAGTCGTGGGTCAAGCCACGGTCTGCTCACCCTGTGCGTTGAGTTGCCCTCCCGTGACGTCCCTAATAGGGGGGCTACCCTCCATTAGGGGGGGTCGGGGGGGCTCGGCCCTCCCTGTTCTGATGGTTTTGGGGGGCTGTCAGCGGGGTGTATTTGTCAGCCAAGTGGCTCCGCTTGGCCTCCCTTGTGCAGAAGGCGATGCCAAGCTAAGCCACTAACGATACAGAACGTTAGGTTATGACTATAACCAAGTTCTGTTAGTTAGGGGCGATGCTTGGCATCGGACGCCGCTGCAGCCCTTGTCCTCACCTTGTGGTGAAAGCTTGGGAAGGAGGAGAGCAGGTGACCACACACCTGCTTATGAAGGTAAGCTGATGAGGGGTGTGGTCAGACTAATACTGGTATTAGAGGTACATTTGTGGTTTATTCAGTACGCGTGCACGTACGCGAGATAGTGCAGAAGGCGATGCCAAGCATCGCCCCTAACTAACAGAACTTGGTTATAGTCATAACCTAACGTTAAACATTATGCTAATAGCAGTAGCCATACAGTACCCTACCACCAGTTCAACATTATGCTAATAGCAGTAGCCATGCTGCAGTACCCTACCACCAGTTCAACATTATGCTAATAGCAGTAGCCATACAGTACCATACCACCAGTTAAACATTATGCTAATAGCAGTAGCCTTACAGTACCCTACCACCAGTTAAACATTATGCTAATAGCAGTAGCCATACAGTACCCTACCACCAGTTAAACATTATGCTAATAGCAGTAGCCATACAGTACCCTACCACCAGTTAAACCGAGAGGGGGAAAATAGACCTATAGGGAAGAGAACGAATCTATACATTTTCACATTCTGTTACACTGTATTGCAATTAATTTAGTCATTTAATTGTCATTGAGTCTGTGTGTGTGTGTGCACGCGTGTACGTGTGTGCGTGTGTATGCACGTGTATGTTATGTCCTGACAGTGTGATGGCAGCGAGCTCTCCAGCATATTAAAACAGTGCCCGTCCCCACGGGATGATGGGCGCTGAGAGGCCTGATCAGCAGCAGCCTCTGTGTTTGTACAGCAGGGATTTATAGATGCTGATAAGGAAATCTGGTTGTTGTCTTCCAGAATTTATGCACTTGACTGTGTTACATTCCTAGATGCAACGCAGCTGCGGAGATCCTCTTGGGTAGGGAGGCAACTGGGATTTATAGCTTTCCTCCATGTTGGAAATAAAAAATCTGTGGCACACACACACGTGCGCATGTATGAGGGTTCCCCAGCTCGGTTTCGGAGGCTGGAGTCATAGATCAGATAATGCGAGAAAAAGACCACTATAGCGCAAGAGTGGAGAGAGTCACATCCATATGTATGTTTTTTTTCTCTCCACTTTTTCCTCCTCTTTTTCAATTTTTTGTCCCATCCCAATTACCCGCTGTGCCAATTCTCCCCTCCCCTGTCTTGAACGTTGCTCGCATATGCCCCCCACTGGCCGTTGTAGGGAGGATAGAAGCCTTGCATCACGTGTCCCCTCCGATACACGAGGAGGCAGCCTGTCACATCTTTTCACCTGCCAGCGCGGACTCTCATTGGCGAGGTGTAACGTGTGGGAGGCTCACACTACCCCCGCCATTTCCTGTCTCTGCTGTGCAGGTGTCCCCCAACCGACCTGTAGGAGTCGCTGTCCACAACGTCCAGATTACCACCCATCGACTTCCACCCACTACCTCTGCCCATTGAGTTAGTATGACGACTGGCCCAAGCCAGAGGCAACGCCGACAGCCGGAGTCGAACCCGGTGTCTCTTGCGTTGGTGACGAGCGCAATGTCACATCCATATGTATATTCTGTCCTGAATCACAATCAGAATCAGAAAGGTCTTTATTGCCAAGTAGTTTACACATAAAAGGAATTTGATTTGGTAATTTGGTGCAACATTAACGGACAGACAATTACGGTAGAATAAAATAAAAGGTAGAAGGAGATAAAATGGAATATAAACTAAATTAAAATAGAAGTACACTAGAATAGAATAGAATGATCAAATAAAATAGGCCAGGACTGTACAATTGTGCACGATGTGGTCGAGTATACACTAATTCGAATCAAACGGTTTGTGCAATTGAGCTGCAATGTACACAAATAATAAACCCAAGACATGGGCTTGTTGGTTGGCCATGCAAATGATGCTTTGAAAGTCTTGAGTGATCCATATTAAACTCTCACTGCCAATTATCCAAACCTCTATCAGGGAAGAGGATCCAGTGAAGGAGAGCGTTAGTGGGCGGGCAACCCACGGGTGGCGCGGTGGTTATAGCACTGTTGCCTCACGGCGAGAAGGTCCGTGGTTCAAACCCCCAGCAAAGGGTCCTTCCTGTGCGAAGTTTGCATGTTCTCCCCGTGTTTGCGTGGGTTTCCTCTGGGTACTCCGGTTTCCACCCACACCATGAAAAGACAGATATACCTACATACAAGCTACTGTAGGTATATCCTGCCAATGCCCTTGACCAAGGTACTGCAATTCCAACTGGAGCTGGTCCCTGGGCGCCACACTGTGTGGCTGCCCCACTGCTCCTAAAATAGTTAGGATGGATCAAATGCAGAGGATGAATTTCCCCAATAGGGATAATAAAAATATACATTATTATTATTATTATGATTAATATTATTGTCAAATGTGGAAGTATGTATTTTGCACTCTTTTAATATAAATTAAAATTAGCTAGATTTGGATTTTCCTGCAAGATGAGTAGAACCACTTTTGGATGCAACTGGTTTGCGAATTTAATAATTTTTTAATTATGGCATCAAATCGTATTCAGCTGAGACGGCTTCTGGGTCCACTCTAGCATGTTCGCTAAACGGCTCCACGGGAGCGGCGCTATTTTGAAAAGCCTGGAATAATCAGGTCTTGTCCCTATTTGTTAGATTTGTACTGCGGCTGCCACTGCTGCTGGAGATGAAGCAGGAGCCGTCGGGTCTCGTTCACTCAGGCTGTCCTTCATCTTTTGGTTTGGAGATCTACATTGCGAGGGAGAGAGGAAAAAAAACGTTTCCGCTGAGTTCTGAAAAAGTGAGACCAAAAGCAATCCAATTTAGCGAAGGATATTTACCACCGCCAGATTCCATCTCTTAATTTACATACAAATGTAAAACTAGGCAGGCCACTGAATCTTCTCTAAATCTTAAATGAATCCAATTGTCCCTACGCAGATCAGGGTTTTGCCGGAGGCAGGGAGGGGAGATATCGAGTGGCGGACAAATCAGCGCTTTCAAAATAAAAGTGCTCTCTGACTCAGAGCAGAATGAGGAGATTGTTTTTTTCCCTCTTTCACATCAGAGCTACCCGTGAAGCAAATGTAGCCTTCCCTCGCAACTGAGACCAAAGTATAGAAGACAATTTACCTATCTCAAGCTCCGCCTTCATTTCATGTGGAAAAACTGTGATTTTATATGTCTGCTCATTTTACCCTTGCTATTATTTTACTTATTTTTACTTTTATCTCTACGCCCCACTATCCGCTGGGTGCATACTAGGACTTTATCATGTTTTGTAACAGATTACAGAAATTCAAGAAGCCGATTGGAATGTGAGGTTCTGATATGATTTGATTAATATATCTGCATTATTTTATCCCACTTTATGCTTTGCTCTTGCTGCTTGTTTTACACAGATTTTATGTCTCATTTCTTACTGATGTAAAGCACTTTGAACTGCAATCTCCTGTATGAAAGGTGCTATACAAATAAACATATTATTATTTCTTGATCCTCCAATCACAATTCTTGGGGTGTTACGCCGGTGTTGGACTCGATCCCCACAATGAAAACAAAGACATGACGATACTGAATCTGACTTACGACAAGTGCTCGTGTTCTAGTGTCACCAATATAACATAAGTCCACGAGGAGCCAGTTCAGTGGCCAATATACTTTCCTGCATTGACAAACTCTGAAATGAATGTCCACCCTACGGCATTCTAACCTCGGAACACGCTATATACAACATATCGCAGCATATTGTAATCAACCGATGCATGTTTAATGGTTCGGTCAACTTTACAAGCCTCATCCTCAAGGCCGGCCAAACCAATGAAGACCATTTAATCCAGTTAATCTACGCGACGCGTCCGAATGTGTGAGGCTTTTACTGCTGGGAAGACTACTCTGCTGGTATCCAGTTGGCTCGTGGCTGGAGCGGTTCTGAACGTACACCCCAGGAGACTAAATAATGCAGCAGAATTGTTCAAGGCTTCGTGTGGGAAGATTAGCTTTGTCTACAGGAGACGTGCCTCGAGGTGTATTGCATGTTGCACTATAGTACACAGGGGGGGATACTCTACAGCTACTGGCCTAAAAGTCAACATAAATGATGGCGGCTTCGTGTTTTCTCTCATTTCAGTTTGTTTTTCAGAAATCGTGGGCCTTGGCCATTGTTAAATTCGATTATAAATTCGATGAACATTTATTGTCATTATACAAGTACAATCACAACAAAGACATGTGTGGCATCCAACCAGAGAGCAAATAGTACAATAGTCATTTTACAATGTACAGGTGATTAAACTGGGTATAAAATATATAAATCTGAGGCAGTGCAGTTGCCGTCACCAGACTGTGATGTAGTTGGTGAGTATGCTTGCTATGGCGCACCAGTAAACGTTCAAGATGTCAGTTAAGACCTCGGTCGGCTGCTCAGCTCAGTTCCTGAGCACGCGGCCCGGGATGCCACCAGGGCCAGCCGCCTTATGTGCATTAGTCCTGCTCAGCGCAGTAGGCCTACACACGTCGGTGGGGGAGAGAGTGAGGGGCTGGAGCCTTGGCGGGCACCTCCTGGTTGTTCCTGTTTTATTTTGTAAATAATAATAATTACAATGGTGTAGCTGTAGCCTATTCTCTTGTCATATAGTATGTAGACATTGATTCTAGTGAAGGACTATTCAATACTCAGAAAGTTTATGGCATCTGAATGCATAGACCTTTATTATCTGTGCCAGGCGGTACACCTGGGGAGAGATTTAGCATTTGGTCTGTGTGTGAGTAGAGCTACCACGGTTACCACATCACCGCGCTTATACTAGGCCTATTGTTTATGTTCCAATTGTTGTGCTATGTGATCTGAAATATCACAATATATCATAGAAATAATTATAATTGTGTAGCCTATTTTCTTCATGCCATGTGTTAGTAAGTTAAACGCAGTTAACGTTCTGATTGAAGTGAAAGTTAAGACGGAGAGTTGTGCAGACAGCGAGGACAAGGATGCAGCTACAGAAACCTTGTGGACGGCCTCCAGCGAGACATTTCCCACCAGTGCAGAGGACGTTATGTTTATTCACACTGGGGTGATTAGAGGTGAATGAGCGGAACCCAACGTTATATGATGCAATGAAAGGCAGCCCATCTACCTCGGGAGGTACCAGAGCTCAGGAGGTACCAGCTCGGGAGGCACCAGCTCGGGAGGTACCTGCTCGGGAGGTACCAGAGCTCAGGAGGCACCAGCTCGGGAGGTACCAGAGCTCAGGAGGTAGCAGCTCTGGAGGTACCAGCTCGGGAGGTACCAGAGCTCGGGAGGTACCAGAGCTCAGGAGGTAGCAGCTCTGGAGGTACCTGCTCGGGAGGTACCAGAGCTCGGGAAGCACCCGCTCCGGAGGTACCAGAGCTCAGGAGGTAGCAGCTCTGGAGGTACCAGCTCGGGAGGTACCAGAGCTCGGGAGGTACCAGAGCTCAGGAGGTAGCAGCTCTGGAGGTACCAGCTCGGGAGGTACCAGAGCTCGGGAAGCACCCGCTCCGGAGGTACCAGCTCGGCACTACGTCGTTCAGGAGTCTCCGAGGCGCCTTGTCCACACGTATGCGGGTGTTTTTTTTTTAAAACGTAATATTTTCTCTGCAATCAGGACCATGGAGAGATCCCTGCAGCCTGCCATCAGGTCATGTGTGTTTTTGCTTTGTAAACAGATGGGTGATAAATGCCCTTCCAGACGGTAGAAAAGCCATAATTTCCGAACTATGCTTCAGGGATGGAGGTATGTGGGTCCAGAGTTTCTTTTTAGGATTTTCTTTATGGCGGTTACCACAAAAGGCTTCACTAATTTGTGCGGTAAGCTCTCTGCGCGAGTCTATCTGTCCACAGCTAATCTTGCAAACTACAGGGACAATTTGGATGAAACGTTGCACATAGGCTGACAGCAGGCCATGGACCATAAAGCTACACGTTGTGCACGCAAGAGGGTGATACGGCTCTCTGGCACATCTGTAACACTCTGCTGTGGTCTGGTACTAGGCCACCGTCATCATCTTATCAACCAGGAAATGCTTGCGTGCAACCTAGTATGAAAGTGATCTCTTAGTTACAACACCATTGTGTAAAAGAGACGGCTGCTCTGACCAGAGATCATCACTCTCAGGGTTCTACAGTGCGACTGGCGATTACTATTAACGTTATGGCAGCTACTAACCTCTGTCCAACTCAACAGGTGGTCAATTCAAGCAGAGATTTCCACCGCTGCGATGGATTTCAAATTGTCCTCATTTCAGTGTTTCTCCCCTCTTTTAATCCTCGCTCTCTCTCTCGTTGCGGTCCGTTGTCATGTCTCCCGTTAATGTTCCATAACGTATTTAAGAGCACATAAAAAAATGCATTATCTTAAAGGAACAGGCATGGATTCAGTGATTCGATTGGTTTTACAATTGTTGTAGACAGATACAGTAACTGCTTCTAAAGAGACAAGGCACACACATTATAGCATCAATCATAGCACAAACAGTGTGTGTGTGTGTGTGTGTGTGTGTGTGTGTGTGTGTGTGTGTGTGTGTGTGTGTGTGTGTGTGTGTGTGTGTGTGTGTGTGTGTGTGTGTGTGTGTGTGTGTGTGTGTGTGTGTGTGTGTGTGTGTGTGTGTGTGTGTGTGTGTGTGTGTGTGTGTGTGTGTGTGTGCAAAAGGGTATGCAGGGAACTGTGTATAGATCTGTTCACTTAACCGTGATCACGGAAATCTTATTAGAGCGCTGTCCTTTGTGTGCCTGTATAGTAGGGATGTGCATCTCCTCACTGAGGCCGATGCGATGTGCATCTCGATATGGTGCCAACGATACGATACATTAACGATACATTTGAAGCACCGGGCGATGCGATGCGATATGATTCACCCCCTGTTGAGATACGATACGATTCGATACGATTTGATTCAACATAATGCGATTCGGGGCGATACGATGCGATTCAACACGATGCAAAATAATAATAATAATAAATAATACAATTTTATGGTATGACAGATGATTTGGTTGTATTCCTTATGCAGCTTATATTATTATTAAAAATAAAATAATCTACTGTAAGACAATTTATATAATTAAAAACTCTTGGGTGCCTAAGAAGACTTTTGCATAAACTGTCTTTTGACAGTTTGAGAGAGAGAGAGAGAGAGAGAGAGAGAGAGAGAGAGAGAGAGAGAGAGAGAGAGAGCCCCTCCCCGTCTGAGCGGCCGTCGACAGTTGATGATGTCACACACTAGACTAGGTCACTAGGATGCGACCGTAGCATTATGTCAACAACACGGAGGCAGCCGGCTAGCCTGGATGGATTGCATGAAGCGATATAATTAAGAAATGAATAACCAATAAATGTGAAGTTATCTTTGAACCCCTGTTGTCAAGCGTCTTGAATATACCCCCCCCCCCCCCCCCTCCTAACTAATGTTACTGTGTTGCAGTCACTTTAGTTAGACACTAGTTTAGCGTTAGCTGAACGGCTAACTGTCGTTAGCCAGAGGCTACTAGCGTTAGCATGTTGAGCAATTCTATTCATGTCTCCTCGACTTCCACTGTTTGTTGATAACTGTGACGCGGCTCTCGCCTTATGTAGTAGCAAAGCAATAGTATCTGCTGTGTGTGTGTGTGCAGTCACAGTGCACTGCTGATAAGTGGATGAGAGGAAATTATATCAATGCATCGGTTTTTGACCTATGCAAAGACGCTACAACAAGATGCATCGCGAGTTCAGCCTGACATTTTGCCGACGCGGACTTATTCCACCGGTGCACTTGCATCGTGAACGTGTATGCCGGCGCACCGATGCAAATCGATGAATCGTCACATCACTACTGTATAGTTAACTCACTGGAACGCCTTATTGAGACATATTTATGTCACGCTGTGGCCTCAGCTTGTATTTCTGATAGCAGGCAGGCATTTCTGAGGCAGGTAGTTGATATTTAATTTACCATGCGAACCGAAGTATGCCAATACCATAAGCTATGGAACCAGAGACACAGTAATCTAACAACTATTCACCATGGAAACGATAAAGATGTGTGCCGTCTGGTGGAAATGTGTGCTCCACTGAGCACCTCTCTAGCTGTATACTGTCTGCACATGTCTCAGGCTTCTCTTCTTCAACTATGCCAGCGGTGCTATTTTTAAGCAGTGCCCCCGAATCTGTATGAACAAAGGGAGAGCGAGCGAGCGCGCAGCCGACTGCGCCGGCGATACTTGTCCTCGATGCATCACCTGTAAGCCGTGCGTCGCGTGAGTGTTTACATTCTACTGAAAAATATAGACCTCTCTCCTCGGAGACGTGGCCCTGATAAAAAAGAGTTGCCCAGATAACCTTGAGGTCTGACAGGCCGAACTCTGCGGGCAGTGCGCCGAGCGAGCGTTCCTCCTCCGGACAGATGATGATGATGAATAGTTTATTTTCGGTCTTTGTTTACAGATCAATCAAAAACACACTTGTGTGGACTTAAAAAATAATAATAATAAATAAAAAGATTTACATATTCAAAGTAAGCTCACACAATCCAAACTTAATGGCCGAAAAAAGGAATAGGCTGAAGCACATGCTTATTTTTGCCTATCCTTTACAATTCTTAAAAACTAAATATACTTTAATATAAGAAAGAAAAACGTAAAATATTCTGCAAGATATAAAAAAAAAAAAAAAAATTTAAGAAAGAAAAAAACGAATGTTTGATGTTTTACTCAAAACTGTACTCCTGAATAATTTTATCCTTTAGGGCCTTTTTAAATCTCCCCTGAGAAGTACACAACTTCAACCCGTCACTAAGGCTATTCCACAATGTAACTCCCAAAATTGAAACACATCTAGCTTTTACATTAGTTCTTACCTTTTTACATGTTTTAAGAATACACAACTCTCTTCAATTATACTTTCCTTCTCGTGGTTGAAAGATACATTGAATACAAACTGGTAGGTTCTTACTCTTAGCACGAAAAATGATCTCCAAGGTTTTTATGTACACCATATCTACACATTTTAATGTGCAGGACTTTATGAATAATGGATTTGTCGATTCAAGGTAACTAGCTTTGTTCATTATTCTAATAGCTCTTTTCTGTAGTTTAATAATATGACACAGATGACACACACACGCCACATGGCCTCCGCTACTCACTGTGCCTCTTGCTAAAAGGTCATCCGATAGAGAGGGCAGCACCACAAGGACGGGGGGGGGGGGGGGTGTAGCGGACACGCATGGGGCTCCCGGTCTCTAAGTCCTGCTGTTCAAGCAAAAAGGCTACTCAACCATTGAGGGGGAATGGATATGGAGGGAAAGGGGTGGAAGAGGGGGGAGTCAAGGAAACTATAAGAGAAGGAAGGGTCATCATGTCAGAATATGATAAGACTATAAGAGAAGGAAGGGTCATCACGTCAGAATACTATAAGAGAAGGAAGGGTCATCACGTCAGAATACTATAAGAGAAGGAAGGGTCATCATGTCAGAATACTAGAAGAGAAGGAAGGGTCATCACGTCAGAATACTATAAGAGAAGGAAGGGTCATCATGTCAGAATACTATAAGAGAAGGAAGGGTCATCACGTCAGAATACTATAAGAGAAGGAAGGGTCATCATGTCAGAAATAATACTATAAAGGCGGCTGAGTGGCGCAGTGGGCAAGGCGCTCGCCACTAACGCAGGATGTGCTGGTATCGAGCCCAGCTCTCGGCGTTGCTACCGGCTTGGCCGGCCATCATACTAACACAATTGGCAGTGTTAGAGGGTGGGAAAGCCGGTGGGTGGGGATTGGACGTTGTGGACAGCGACTCCTACAGGTCGGTTGGGTGACGCCGGTGCGGCGGAAACAGGAAGTAGCGGGGGCAGCGTGATCCTCCCACGCGTTACTCCTCGCCACTGAGAGTTCGAGCTGCTGCGGTGAAAAGATGTGACAGGCTGCCTCCTCGTGTACCGGAGGGGACACGTGATGCAAGGCTTCTATCCTCACTACAGCCGACCAGTGGGAGGCATAGTCTAGCAACGTTCAAGACAGGGGAGGGGAGAATTGGAAATACGAAATTGGGATGGGAGAAAAATTGAAAAATGGGGAGAAAAAGTGGATACATTTTTTTTAATAATACTATAAGAGAAGGAAGGGTCATCACGTCAAAAATACTATAAGAGAAGGAAGGGTCATCACGTCAGAATACTATAAGAGAAGGAAGGGTCATCACGTCAGAATACTAGAAGAGAAGGAAGGGTCATCACGTCAGAATACTATAAGAGAAGGAAGGGTCATCACGTCAGAATACTAGAAGAGAAGGAAGGGTCATCACGTCAGAATACTAGAAGAGAAGGAAGGGTCATCACGTCAGAATACTAGAAGAGAAGGAAGGGTCATCACGTCAGAATACTAGAAGAGAAGGAAGGGTCATCACGTCAGAATACTAGAAGAGAAGGAAGGGTCATCACGTCAGAATACTATAAGAGAAGGAAGGGTCATCACGTCAGAATACTAGAAGAGAAGGAAGGGTCATCATGTCAGAATACTATAAGAGAAGGAAGGGTCATCACGTCAGAATACTATAAGAGAAGGAAGGGTCATCACGTCAGAATACTATAAGAGAAGGAAGGGTCATCACGTCAGAATACTATAAGAGAAGGAAGGGTCATCACGTCAGAATACTATAAGAGAAGGAAGGGTCATCACGTCAGAATACTAGAAGAGAAGGAAGGGTCATCATGTCAGAATACTATAAGAGAAGGAAGGGTCATCACGTCAGAATACTATAAGAGAAGGAAGGGTCATCACGTCAGAATACTATAAGAGAAGGAAGGGTCATCACGTCAGAATACTATAAGAGAAGGAAGGGTCATCACGTCAGAATACTAGAAGAGAAGGAAGGGTCATCACGTCAGAATACTAGAAGAGAAGGAAGGGTCATCATGTCAGAATACTAGAAGAGAAGGAAGGGTCATCACGTCAGAATACTATAAGAGAAGGAAGGGTCATCACGTCAGAATACTATAAGAGAAGGAAGGGTCATCATGTCAGAATACTATAAGAGAAGGAAGGGTCATCATGTCAGAATACTATAAGAGAAGGAAGGGTCATCACGTCACAATACTATAAGAGAAGGAAGGGTCATCATGTCAGAATACTATAAGAGAAGGAAGGGTCATCACGTCAGAATACTAGAAGAGAAGGAAGGGTCATCACGTCAGAATACTAGAAGAGAAGGAAGGGTCATCACGTCAGAATACTATAAGAGAAGGAAGGGTCATCACGTCAGAATACTAGAAGAGAAGGAAGGGTCATCACGTCAGAATACTATAAGAGAAGGAAGGGTCATCATGTCAGAATACTATAAGAGAAGGAAGGGTCATCATGTCAGAATACCAGAAGAGAAGGAAGGGTCATCACGTCAGAATACTATAAGAGAAGGAAGGGTCATCATGTCAGAATACTAGAAGAGAAGGAAGGGTCATCATGTCAGAATACCAGAAGAGAAGGAAGGGTCATCACGTCAGAATACTAGAAGAGAAGGAAGGGTCATCACGTCAGAATACTAGAAGAGAAGGAAGGGTCATCACGTCAGAATACTATAAGAGAAGGAAGGGTCATCACGTCAGAATACTAGAAGAGAAGGAAGGGTCATCACGTCAGAATACTATAAGAGAAGGAAGGGTCATCACGTCAGAATACTATAAGAGAAGGAAGGGTCATCACGTCAGAATACTATAAGAGAAGGAAGGGTCATCACATCAGAATACTAGAAGAGAAGGAAGGGTCATCACGTCAGAATACTATAAGAGAAGGAAGGGTCATCACGTCAGAATACTAGAAGAGAAGGAAGGGTCATCACGTCAGAATACTATAAGAGAAGGAAGGGTCATCACGTCAGAATACTATAAGAGAAGGAAGGGTCATCACATCAGAATACTAGAAGAGAAGGAAGGGTCATCACGTCAGAATACTAGAAGAGAAGGAAGGGTCATCACGTCAGAATACTATAAGAGAAGGAAGGGTCATCACGTCAGAATACTAGAAGAGAAGGAAGGGTCATCACGTCAGAATACTATAAGAGAAGGAAGGGTCATCACGTCAGAATACTAGAAGAGAAGGAAGGGTTATCACGTCAGAATACTATAAGAGAAGGAAGGGTCATCACGTCAGAATACTAGAAGAGAAGGAAGGGTCATCACGTCAGAATACTAGAAGAGAAGGAAGGGTCATCACGTCAGAATACTATAAGAGAAGGAAGGGTCATCACGTCAGAATACTAGAAGAGAAGGAAGGGTCATCACGTCAGAATACTAGAAGAGAAGGAAGGGTCATCACGTCAGAATACTAGAAGAGAAGGAAGGGTCATCATGTCAGAATACTATAAGAGAAGGAAGGGTCATCACGTCAGAATACTATAAGAGAAGGAAGGGTCATCACGTCAGAATACTATAAGACTATAAGAGAAGGAAGGGTCATCACGTCAGAATACTATAAGAGAAGGAAGGGTCATCACGTCAGAATACTATAAGAGAAGGAAGGGTCATCACGTCAGAATACTAGAAGAGAAGGAAGGGTCATCACGTCAGAATACTATGAGAGAAGGAAGGGTCATCATGTCAGAATACTAGAAGAGAAGGAAGGGTCATCACGTCAGAATACTATAAGAGAAGAAGGGTCATCATGTCAGAATACTAGAAGAGAAGGAAGGGTCATCACGTCAGAATACTATAAGAGAAGGAAGGGTCATCACGTCAGAATACTAGAAGAGAAGGAAGGGTCATCACGTCAGAATACTATAAGAGAAGGAAGGGTCATCACGTCAGAATACTATGAGAGAAGGAAGGGTCATCATGTCAGAATACTAGAAGAGAAGGAAGGGTCATCACGTCAGAATACTATAAGAGAAGAAGGGTCATCACGTCAGAATACTAGAAGAGAAGGAAGGGTCATCATGTCAGAATACTATGAGAGAAGGAAGGGTCATCATGTCAGAATACTATAAGAGAAGGAAGGGTCATCATGTCAGAATACTATGAGAGAAGGAAGGGTCATCATGTCAGAATACTATAAGAGAAGAAGGGTCATCATGTCAGAATACTATAAGAGAAGAAGGGTCATCACGTCAGAATACTAGAAGAGAAGGAAGGGTCATCACGTCAGAATACTATGAGAGAAGGAAGGGTCATCACGTCAGAATACTATAAGAGAAGGAAGGGTCATCACGTCAGAATACTATGAGAGAAGGAAGGGTCATCACGTCAGAATACTATAAGAGAAGGAAGGGTCATCATGTCAGAATACTATAAGAGAAGGAAGGGTCATCACGTCAGAATACTAGAAGAGAAGGAAGGGTCATCACATCAGAATACTATAAGAGAAGGAAGGGTCATCACGTCAGAATACCAGCGTTTCCTTGAGGGTAGTGAGGAAGTGGCTTTCTCATCGCCGTCGGTGCCATTACCTAGTTCTGCGTCTGCGCTGGCTTTGTCAGAGCCCTGTGCGCTACTATAGGCTCCTAGAGATAAGGACGCCGTGGCTCACAGAAAACAATACATGACAAGCTTTTCTTTGCCCCGTGCTGTTGAGACTGTGTCAAGCTATATTTGCATAATACCCAATGACCAAATTTCCCAACTGCAATGATATTAATCAGCATTTGAAATCAGCATTTTTTTTCTTTTTTTTTTGCACTCGTCGTGCCAGGGAGCAAGTTGGACAGATTCTGCTGCCGCTGCAAATTCCCTCCCGGATCAGTCGCTGCTGTAGCCTATAATATAAAAGACAATTTGTAGAGTCTCCATAGAAAGATAATGGAAAAGGAAGCGTATTGTGCCTAGATTTTGAAAACAGTTACATTGTCTGTGGCTTAATGAAATACCAGTGCTGTCCTTTATTTTCATTAATAGCCCTCATGTTCCCTCTCTCGTGCTGTACATGCAGGGGAGTTAAGCCTTTTTTTCCCCAGCCCCTGCTACATGCAATCCATCCCACGGACATAGGACTCTATTATTCATTCAATGGTGGGTCATTTGACCACTGTGTTTCCGAGAGCTTATAGTCGAATGAAAATATTCCACTTGTAAATTAATCATCAGAAGGCTTCTTCTCCACTGCTCTGCTAGCATAAAGATCTCTCTCTTCACTACTGGCCTGGATTAATCTTTCAATGTCTTTATCTTTAATTGAGTTGGCACAAGTCTAGGGAGCGGAAATGGAAGCCATGATGTGTGCTGCCACGACACTGTCAGCGTTAGCATGTGGCTCTGAGCTAAATGCCGGTTCCACAGATGCGAAGGAGGTTAATATCAACCACCTGCTACTGTATGTTTTGATAATATGGAAATTCTTCTTCTACCATGTCTCTCCACTTCATTTTGATATTGTGTCCTGAATGTGCACATCTACACACGCACACACACACACACACACACACACACACACACACACACACACACACACACGCACACACACACACACACACACACACGCACACACACACACACACACACACACACACACACACACACACACACACACACACACACACACACACACACACACACACACATACTCTGACACAAGCGAGTCTAGACAATATGTAAATGGCCAGAGTTCTTTTAGATTGTAATCAGGTGGCTCGTAACCTTTAAAGTTAAAGGGGCAATATTCTTTCATCTACATTAGCTCAGGAGGTAGAGCGGCCGTCTAAAGGTTCTAAAGGTTCTCTAAAGGTTCTCAAGGTTCCTGGCTACTCCCAGCAGCGTGTCGAAGTGTTGAGCAAAACACTTAAGCCCTAACGGCTCGAGATGAGCAGGTCAGCACCTTGCATGGTTACCTCCACCACCGGTGTGTGAATGAATGGGTGAACGTGAGGCATACGTTGTAAAGCGCTTTGGGTCAAATAAATGCAGTCCATTTACCACTTATATTACATTGAGCTACATAACACTAACATCCTTTCATTGAGCTGTAATTAACACAACACAAGTATTCAGTGTCCTCTGATGACATCACTGGTGGCCATATTCAAACGCATTAACTCTCAAATAACTGTCAAACAAAATGAATGTGTGCAAAACAGTTTAGAGCCATAGGATATGTATGGGATTATGTGCAAAATAAATTGGCATTGTTTTTCAGCGAAGTGCCCCTGTAAGCAAAAGGCCTGTACAAATACATTATTGCCCATTCCTGCATAATAGCTGCAATTACACGCTGTGTTATGGCACTCTGTCCTCTGTACATCCTTTAATGTCCAATGAACCCCCTGCCCCCCTCCTCTCTCTCTCTCTCTCTCTCTCTCTCTCTCTCTCTCTCTCTCTCTCTCTCTCTCTCTCTCTCTCTCTCTCTCTCTCTCTCTCTCTCTCTCTCTCTCTCTCTCTCTCTCTCTCTCTCTTCTCTCTCTCACTCTCTCTCTCTCTCTCTCTCTCTCTCTCTCTCTCTCTCATTCTCTCTCTCTCTCTCTCTCTCTCTCTCTCTCCTTCTCTCTCTCTTTCTCTCTCTCTCTATATCTCTCTCTCCCCCTCTCTCTCTCTCTCTCTCTAGGTTTCTCTATACTGCAGGCCATCATGGAGGCAGCGGTAGCTAACAACTGGCAGGTGACTGCGCGCTCTGTGAGCAGCGTAACGGATGCGGCGGAGTTCAAGCGCATCATCGAGGAGATGGACAGGAGGCAGGAGAAGCGCTTTGTGATCGACTGCGAGGTTGAAAGGATCAACACCATATTGGAACAGGTAAGGATCACCACTCACACCCCCGTATCTGCAGCTACTGTAGCTATGCCTGCAGAGTAGACCACCGTCCCTGCTCTCAGATGTAACCCTTTCACTACCACACTACAGAAGGTTAAACCCCTACACTTCCACATGCTAGCTGCTGTGTAAACCGGGCACAAGAACACACCCTCCCCTCCCTGAAGCACGGCAATATACATGTGCAATAGTGCTCATTTACCTTCATTTATTGATTATTTTATTGTGTGTCCATTTATGTCTGTCTATTTTTTATTTTATTTTTTTATCTTTTCCCCCCTCCTTTTTCCTCCGTTTTTCTCCCATCCCAATGTTAGTCGTTATGCCAATTCCCAATCCCCTTCCTGGTCGCTGCGCACCTACCCCCTACAGTCGGTCTGGGAGAGTGGAGGCTATCACGTGCTTCCTCCGATACATGTGTAGCCAATCAACCGCTTCTTTTCACCTGGCAGCGTGGACTCTCACTGAGAGGGTGTAACGTGTGGAAGGATCACACTACCCCCCTTAGATCCTTTCCTCGCTGAGCAGGCGCCCCGACCGAACTGTAGGAGTCGCTGTTTACAACGACCAGGACCCACCCACCAGCTTTCCCACCCCTAACACTGCCAATTGTGTTAGTATGAACGACCAGCCAAGCTGGTAGCAACGCAGAGAGCTGGGCTCGAACCCAGCGTCTCCTGCGTTGGTGGCGAGCGCCTTGCCCACTACACCACTTAGCCGCCCTATGTCTGTCTATTCTAACATTTGTCAACTGTAATGTTGACTGATGAGAGCTATTGGATACCTGAATTTCCCCAAGGGGATCAATACAGTATCTATCTATCTATCTATCTATCTATCTATCTATCTATCTATCTATCTATCTATCTATCTATCTATCTATCTATCTATCTATCTATCTATCTATCTATCTATCTATCTATCTATCTATCTATCTATCTATCTATCTATCTATCTATCTATCTATCTATCTATCTATCTATCTATCTATCTATCTATCTATCTATCTATCTATCTATCTATCTATCTATCTATCTATCTATCTATCTATCTATGTAAAGCAGTTATTTCTTCTGAAACATTTAATTCAGTAAGACAGAATATACACTGTACACAGTTTTCTTTTAGTTTTTTTGCAAGGCACAAACAGGGCCTTTGAGTGCCTGTGATATAGCATTTAACAGGGAACGTGAGGTGCGGGAGGAGTAATCTTCTAGGTCTCAGGAGCTTACCTAGCCTAGCGGCTGTGCTGTATTGTCCGCGCGCCGTGTCGGAGGCTGACGGGGCATCCAGGGTGAGGGGTTCGTCGGTGCCTTGCGGTTTGGAGGCCTGAGTTTAAAGCGGCTGTGTGGAGAGCTATAGGCTGATGATGTGGCCTTCTCATAATCCTGTCGTAATGACCCCCGAAACCCCCTCCATCTCTCCCATCACGTTGCCCCCAGCCCAGGGAGGGATGGAGAGGTCCACTAGAAGCCCATGGTAGGGGAAACACAATTACCGCGCGAATAGACGAGTGGCTATTAAGTCTCACTCCTCCTCCACTGTTCCCTAACTCCGCCGTACGCCCCACGGTGTGCCTCCGCCGCCGCCGCCACCCGCCTGTTTATAAGGCAATCAAGCCCCGAATTGGATTTTGCTCGTTAACATTCATTTAGATATCGGCTTCTCCCTGCCTCACTGTGTCCCCTCGGTGAGCGTTAGTTTCACTTGCGTTTGTTTTTGTTTTCTCATATAAATCTAATTTGATCCCAGAGTCATAGTTTAAGGCTGAATTACTTTTGGTATTAATTTAATTAGCTGTGTCTAATTTAATTCTCGTGCCGCAGACCCCCCCCCATAATTCATAGTTAAATTATGATGTTACTCAAATCTATTTCCTTTTTCTTTTGAGCGTACGTCGTGCATCAGCTTTTCTGGGGAGCCGAGTATATGCATTGCAAATCACACGAGACATATTAACGGGGTGTGTCTTTAACAGCTTATTTTCTAAAAACCAATAATAAGGACACTGGGTATTAGTGTGTTTGATGTTCTCCTTCATTCTACCTTTGTTTCCATGAATGAATTATTTATTTCTTCTTCTGGAAGGAAATGCCTCCACTCCCTCCTCCTCCTCGATACACTTTCCTCTTTAAAGGCCCGTCAGTGATCCAGACGTGAACAAATGGGTAGCCCCACCACACAAAAAAAAGGAAATAAATAAATGTATTTTATATAGCACCTTACATAAGGTATCTCAAAGCACTTTACAGACATTGCATTACAGTACATGCGGACAAACACAGTACATGGACAAACACAGTGCATGGACTTTCACAATGACAACATGGTGGGGGATACTAAAGAGAAAGGGAGGTAGCTTAGAGACGAGACAGAGAGAACATTTTAATAAATAATAATAATAATACAAAAAATATAAATAATAATACTAATATATAATATAGGTGTGTACTGATATGAAAATGTAAGTGATGCAGGGGTTGGAGGGTCAGGAGTGAGTAGGGATGGGTACCTTTCACATTTGAACCGATACGGTACCCAACGGTACCTTTTTTCGGTACTTTAGTCTAAAAAAAATTAATTTACCTACCTCAGTCGTGAAAAAAATTATCCAAACTTCAAATAACTACAATTTCGACCGTTTTCGGCTTGCCATTGCTCCAACTGCTTTGTTGTTGAATCAAGTCAAATCCTAGGTAAGCATATATTGTGCGTGTGAACGTTGACATGAAAAGAAAAAAGGAAAAAAATATATTTTTATTTTATTTTTTCTCTGTATCTCACTTGATTCGATACTCGGTAGTACCGACGTGTTTCGGTTCGGTACCTCAAAAGAACCGAATTCGGTACCCATCTCTAGGAGTGAGGGTATGCAAGGGTTTTGAGGTGGGACTTAAATGTTTCTACGGATGGGGCTTCTTTGATGTGCGATGGGAGTTGATTCCAGAGTCGGGGAGCAGAGGAGGATAATGATTTGTCTTCTGTGGACTTAAGGCGGTAGTGTGGGTCGTGTGCTCAGAAGGGCTACGTTGGAGTGAGTGACTAGTTGATTGACTGAGCTCTTGATACAAGGACTAAACGGGTGATTTCCTTATTGTCTTCTTCGCTGTATTATGTGGCTGTTCCGGTTTGCTTTACGTCTGCGTGTGTCGACACTCGAGTATAAAACAGATCTATATTCTTGTTAACAATCATTAGATTAGATTAGAATCAAATGTATTGTCATTATACAGCACAAGTACAGTACAACAACGTTTGGCATCCAACCAAAGTGCAAATGCAATAATAATATACAATGTGATTAAACTGGGTATAAAATATATAAATTAGTACTACTGAGTATAGTGCTAATCAGATATATGTACAGAGTTTTAATATTAATATCTACAGGGATATGTACAGATATAGATATATTATCTATAGATATGCAAACGGGTATGTACAGACACATGTGGATATATATATATATATATATGGTAAGAATAAATATATATATATGTACGGTATATATACAGCATTATTGTACATGCTATCATACAGAGTTATATGGGTTTTATGCAGGTGAATAAGTAGGTATATAGAAGGATAAGGATTATATGCAGTATTCAGACAGATATGTATATATATGCAGTGATTATAAATATATAAAAGTATATGCTGTGTATATACAGCACTGCCGTACATGCTATCATACAGAGTGGGTCAGCTATAATATGAGGTGGGTGGTTAAGATTATTATGATTGCTATGATTACAGTGTAGGGCAGTTGTAGACAGTGAAAGCAGTAGGTACAATAGAGTGTTTTACATCTGCAGGCCAAACTTGTGTAAATAAAAAAATAAAAAAATGTTGAAAAGCAAAATCACAGATTGTAGCTTTAAACGTTACTTCATCACTAAAGGGGGAAATAGAGCTTTCACAGTAGCTCACCTCCACAAAGCAGCAGTGGCCAATAATTGCACTCCTTACTTAAATGATGACCACAGCGTGGGATGGTCTATAATGAAGATAATTGAATAATTTGCCCCGCGTTGCCAATACTGATGAGTCAGAGTTATTCAGGGACGCGGCTGGACTTCACTCTGCGTCCACCCCCCTGATGGGGCGTACCATTATACAGCGAGGCCTGAGTGGACTGGCCCCCGCTGAGACGGGCAGAACCGAAAATGGCACATAGGGGGCATTCGCTCGTGGATTCCCGCTGCGACAGAAACCAAGAGTTTCAGTTTCAATGCTACTGGTTGAGTGCTTGTAGACACACATACTGTAGGCCTGGGGGTCTGACAATACAATACACGCAGGACATGGTATTATGTGATGCTGGGTTCACGATTCCCTATTCACAATATTTTTACAAAATTTGAATTAAGAAAATGTATGACAGAATTAGTTTTTTATTAGGCATCAACTACACGAAATAGTGTTATTTTATAATAGAATATTTCCTTTTCTCAGGAAAATTGTAAACTAAATGTTGTGTTAAAGTATCATGTTATAGTCTAGCCATCTTGTCATACATGGCGATAAAGAAAGAGGTTAGCTGAATCTGAAATGCTCAGGGCAGTTTTGCTGATATGATCAGAGGTATAACTAAGAAGTAATGAATGAGCTGATATCACTATTAACTTGCAGTACCGCTTACTGCCACAGTCACTTCACAACACAGTCCATCGTCACTGTGGATATTACTCACGTTACACTTATCGTCACATTTTCATATCACAATGTATTGTGGCACGATATTTAGTCAAACGCCTGATAAATAAAAACACACCTCTGCAATCAATATCAGATTTTTCTTTTTTTCTTATTACTGTCTTTTACTATGTGCTTTATTACTATCTACTATGTGCTATGCTACTATCCCTATAGCCTACTACTACCCACAGTACCATTTGAATATGTCTATACTACTATGCAATCAAGGGTAACACTCAAGTTCGACACTGTCACAGTGCCCCATAGCCACCAGAGACGTACCCCTCCTAAATCAAATCAAATGTATTTGTAAGGCCCGACAACACACGTTAATGTCCCCATGGGCCGGACACGTCTTCTTTAAACAAGTCAAGAAGAAACA
The DNA here is from genome assembly GCF_963971535.1 of Notolepis coatsorum. Taxonomy (NCBI): domain Eukaryota; kingdom Metazoa; phylum Chordata; class Actinopteri; order Aulopiformes; family Paralepididae; genus Notolepis; species Notolepis coatsorum. The sequence continues at coordinate 21,331,560 of NC_140180.1, forward strand.
TCACAATAAATCAAGAACAAAACAAAAACACCATGAAGTCCGAAATTAAATGTAAAATAAATAAATTAATGCAACACTGCCAGACATACCCCACGCGAAGGTAAGGGAAAACTCACTAAAAACCTAGCAATAGGAAAAAAGCACCACAGGGAATGTGGAGGGGAGAAACCTTAGAAGGGCCGTTCAAGGGGGGATCTCCCTTCTTAGATGTCGGTGATAGCAGTGTTGCTATAAAACAGGCGAAACAGTTGGTAAGCATGCACATATACGTGTAATGAAACACAAATAAGTACCAAATAAGTGACTAGATCGACATTGTAAATAAGAAACCTGTTCTTAATGTTTTATCTGGCTAAATAAAACCTGTTCTTAATGTTGTATCTGGCTAAATAAATCGACATTGTAAATAAGAAACCTGTTCTTAACGTTTTATCTGGCTAAATAAAGGTTTAAAAAAAAAATAAAAAAAACATGCAATAGCAACTGGGGTACATAAGAACATTTAGAAAGATTGACTGCTCACTTGTTGCTCACAATCTGTACAGTAAGTCTCTTTCTGGATAGAAGGGTCGGCAATATGAGCTCAATGAGCCGTGGATCCCGACAGGATGTGAGCACTGAGCGGGGTGTTTTTATCTAAACGAAGGACCCTCAGCTTCGCCACCCGAGGACCCGAGGGCCATTGTCTTCGTAACGCGATGTATTACGACGCGACGTCACTTCAATCTGTCAAGGTCGCTGCCCATCGAGAGGTGACCCACGAGGCGAGACAGATCCGACCGCCTGATTGTCGGTGTGGGAATGGGAAATCAGCTCCGTGGCTTAGTGGTATGATTTCAGTGTGAGTAATCCCTGTCTGCGCGGAGAGACCTCCTCATGGCAGCCAATGAAGCCGGGCAGAGTGGAGGGAGTGGAGCGGGGCCCGGCCCCGCGCTGGAGGGTGTCACTCAGCCTCCATCCGTTTGGATCGCCTCGCATTATAGACAATCCTGCACACTTAGCTCGGCGCCACTTGCCATTAATTCACTAACGATTGGGTCCCACTGGACCTTCGGTCAAGGGTATCGGGGCAAGCCGTGTAATAGCCGTGTCCAGTAGTTTGACCTCCAACCCTCCTTGTGCGCCGAGACGCGGGACGGCGACGACTGCCTCCGAGGGGATTGGTTTATCATCTGAGAAGAAAGATACATGAAAGATCCTTTTTAGATCGTTTAACGCGCAACTACTGGGCTTCTTTCATCCTTAGTGCGTTCAGTTGTTGAACGTCCTTTTGATCGGGTCTATTTCTCTCTTTACAGTGTGCTGTAAATGAGCACATTGTGTATTGTCTTCATGAAAGCAGAGATAAAAGTACACTAATTTGCTTTCTAATGCTAATGTTACTCACTGGTCATTAGTGTTGTGTGCCACAGCTACTACTCAGGATCTGTCATGAAAAGGGCTTCTCCATCAATATAGTATACTGCACTGCAAATCAATTAAAGGTGCTGTAAGTGGTATCGCCATTGTGGGCGCTAACTTCCTTTGCATATCAAATCGGAATTAAGATCCTGCAATTGCATGTCCTATTTCTCGTCTAAAACGCTGTCAGGAACATATTTTAGTGAACCGCTTAGGTGGAAAAAAGAGAACGTTCACGAACAAGCCGTCGCGGTTGTCCTGCTTCCCCACGCCGCCCCACTTTGTGGAGTTCTAACGTGGGAACGGGATACCAGAAAATGTATTTAGTGTTTACTGCAGAGCGGAGGGACTGGGAGACCCATGTTACTGAACCAAACACGCTACAGTATGTCAGAATGTAGAGCTACTTGCCTCACTGAGCACAGAGTAACAGTTTAAATCCTTGTATATCTTCCTGTACATTTGACTGTACATTTACTGTATATCTTTGACTGTGTATTCTTATTTGAGATTTTTAACTACCTAAATGTTTATTGTGAGCGATCCGTAGTGCTGAATTTCCCTCGGGATTAATAAAGTACTTCTATTCTATCTATTCTATTCTAACTTAACACTTATTTTGACAAAAGAAGAAAAAAATACAGCACCTTAACCCAATGGCGATCCTTACATCCTTACAATATAACCGGAGAAGTCCCTGCCAGCATTGCTCTCATCTGACTCGTACATGGTTCATCTTTTCCAAAGAGCCTTCCATTGATTGCTATGGTGTATTATGTAAAAAATAAATACGTAGAAAGAGAAGAGGAAAAAAGGGGAGACGAGAAGACGAAATGCAGGTGGGGCGGACAAAACAATTGTCATCGACCCTTCGCCAATCATGTTAGTGCCGGTACCTAGTGGTAGCTTATATAGAATGTCACAATGTTAATTATTCTGGAAGCTTGTGTAATAGTTCCAGAAGGTGAGTGTACATTTGTGTATATGTGTGTGTGTGTGAGTGTGTGTGTGTGTGGTGTGGGGGAGGGGGGGGGGGGGGGGGGAGACCAGAGCTCTTTGTGTGTATGCATGTGTGTGGATGTGTTTGTGCATGGATGTTTGTGCTTGTGTATGTATAAGTTTTTGTGTGTGTGTGTGTGTATGTGCGTTCGACCATGCACGTGTGTGTACACAGTATATACCTATAATCTGATCCATCTATGCGATTGCACACGTACCCGGTGTATCTGCGCGCTACGCTCTCCTTCATGTTCCTGCCCGTCTCTCTCTCTCTCTCTCTCTCTCTTCTCTCTCTCTCTCTCTCTCTCTCTCTCTCTCGGGCCCCTCCTGGGCTTTCTGCGCTGGAGTTTGCTTAGAGGCAACAACCTGCTCATCTCCACCGTGGTGAGACACAGGCATGAATGAGCGGCGTCTGGGACAAGGCCCAGGGCGCGCAAGCTGTTCAAAGACAGGCTCCGCCAGCCGCGAAGCCGACCGCGCGCTTTCCCGCGGACCAAAGACAATAAGTAAAAAAATATATATATATATATTAATAATAAAAAAGACAGACGAGGGAAAAAGGTGCCCCTCGGGGATCGTTGGAACGCTGTGCCGCTGCCTGCGTAGAGGCGCGGAGGACGGCCATGTTGTCTTCTCCGTTGATAGTTTTTTTGGAGATTCTCCTGTTCTGTATATTTCTGCCTTTCGACGTTACCGGAGCGTCTGAACCACTTTGTGTTTGTCGTTGCGGCTCACGCCTCTGTCGGGACACGCGTAGGAAAACAAGAAGCATTTAAAAAAAAAAAAAAACTTTAATCCTATTTTTCTCCGCCTGATTTTCTGTGCTTTTCCTCCATCCCAATTTAGTCGTGCTATGCCAATTACCACCTCCCCTACCTGGTCGTTGTGCGCATGTGCCCCCTACTTGTCGGTCAAGGGAGCCCTGAGGTCTACCACATGCTTCCTCCGACACATGCGCAGACAGCCAGCGGACTCTCATTGGTGAAGTGTAACACGTGGGAGGTCCTTCACCACTTCCTGTCTTTTGCTGTGCAGGCGCCCTGACCTGACCTGTAGGAGTCGCTGTCCACAACGCCAGATTACCACCCCATCGACTTCCCTCCCGCTAACTCAGCCAAACGAGTTAGTATGACGGCTGGCCCAAGCCGGAGGCAATGCTGACACCCGGATTCGAGACCGGAGTCTCTCGCATTGGTGACAGAGCGCAATCTCCCGCTGCGCCACCCAGCCACCGAACAAGAAGCATTTCTGAGTGCTAAATGTTTTAAAACCACCGCAGGAGGTAGAAGGACGAGGGGGTGGGCAGGGGGGGGGGGGGGGGCTAGAGATAGATAGATTGCCAACAGCAGGCACGAAAATGTCAGTAATGAAAGAATTCTGTCATCCCATGTCACGGAAGATAAGACATGCTGGGAACAAAGAGCGATATCAGAGTGGTGATGTCATTGCTATGTTCTCGCAGCACATCTGCGACGACGGATAGAAATAGAAATATCAACACCTTGGGAGAGATAAATAAAATAGATAAATAAAAAATTATAATTACCGTAGGCCTAAATAAATAAAGTGACACGAAAATGGCAAAACTTGCTCAGCCAACTCCGTCAGAGGGAAGACGAGATCCCGAAGGCACGGCGATAATGAAAAACGTCTTCGTCTGCCGCGTGAAACCCTCTCAGGCACACTCAAAAGGCCCTTGATTACTTTGATTCCATCTTCTGATAACAATACCGACACCACCACCCCCCCGTCACAGTATCTCTCAAACTCTCCCTGCCTTTAAGACGACGAGGGGGGGGGGGGTTGATATGAAAGGTGCTCCTGATCCCTGACAGCTCATTGTCACCATGACAGAATAGTGGTGGGGGGGGGGGGGGGGTTGGGCAGGGGGGTTGGAGTTGGGTGGGGGTTGAGGAGGACGGGTGTGATGGAAATAGCACCGAGAACCCCCTGCTGTTTGATGTAAAGCTCCGGGTACGTGGTCCCTTCAGATCCCTGGGCTCCAGTGCCGCCTGTTAAGGACCATTTACTATCTGCGCTTACAGAATTAAAGGGGATTATGGTGTTATCATTAAAGAGAATATGACCTGCCCAATTCCCCCTGCAGAATGAGAGGCGAAGGAACAGCGCACTCTCTCTCTCTCTCTCTCTCTCTCTCTCTCTCCAGCTACGATGACGACGGTCTGCTTCCTTTACAGCTGCAGCTGAATCAAGGATGCATATAGCACATCCCTCAAATGATAGTTGGGTCTCATTACTGGCGTGCCATTATCTGAAAAAGAAAAAATATATATCTAACCCTAACTAACCTTACTGTCATGCACGTGTCCTAATAAACTAACCTACACTGTAGCACTCAACACTTTGATGAACATTGTTACTCAGCTGATAGTGTTGTGCCCTTCCTGATGTCTTGTCGTACAGAACTTGTAAGTCGCTTTGGATAAAAGCGTCAGCTAAATGACTACTGTAAATGTAAATGTATGCATGGATAGTGTAGAATTGTATGTTTTCTGACCTGACCGAAATCATTCCGAATTACCCTCAGAAAACTGAGTAGAGCCACTTTCTGTTTTAGGAGCCAGTTTTCGCCTCTTAAATATGAGGAGAGATTCAAGTTTCAAGTTTGGTTGTATTTGTCACGTAGAAAGTACATGTACATTACAGTGAAATGCTTGGTTCTGTATGAGCCCCCTGAGAATGTGCTTCATACAGTAAAAAAAAAAGGAAGTAAAAGAGGAATAAAGTTCCAATACTATACAAATATACAATATACGATATACAACTAAAGAACAAGTACAATGAAGTAAAAATGCAGGCAACTCTGTTGCTGTGAGTTTGCTGTGAACTTGCAGAATCTAATAATATGATCCCCTCTCCCCTGAGAGTTTGCGTGGCAAATCGCTGTCACACTTCAGAGAAATGACACATAACCATCCGAAATGTGAGTCAGGTGTTTTTTTTTTTACAATATTCAGTGTTTTTTGGGAAAAAAGCCAAACTTCATGCCAAACTTGT